>NC_090245.1:31602662-31622662 GCF_037325665.1 Littorina saxatilis | reverse complement strand
ACGGTAGAATAGGTACACTTTAAGTAGTGCAGATTACACCAAAACATGCGTCACAGACACCATCCGTTTACTTCCACTAATACGACTTCTGCGACTTTATACGAATCTTAAAACAAAGTGTTGACAGAAACTTAACTACCCGATGAGCTATGTTTGTTCACTGAACGTTCTCAACGATTTCAAGTTCGTAACAGGACATGCCTTGAACCGTAACATGCGGTTCCATGTAAACGGCGCATTTGAATTGATTCCATCGTTTAAATGTCACGTCATATACTTAACCCGCAGAGCTTAAACTTATGATTTATTTTGTGTTGCGAATGAGAAACGTGTTGTGGTTTTCTTGCTGGACCCCTGCATCTCCACTTAAATAAAAGGGACGCATGAGATGTGTTTTTCGTACTTTCTGCCAGCTCAGAGTGTCACGCACCAAATCTCGCCAACCGGGACTTTGCAAGCCAAGATCTGCCTCTTGGTTTGCATGTAAAACTCAGCGGATTCCAAGTCCTAAGAGCATCGACATACCATAATAAGTGAAAGCCACGGGTCCTGTCAAAGGGTTGAGAAACACTTCTTCATTTTGCAGACGTAACAGGTTGAGTCTTCTTTGTGTCAGGAATTACCCAAAGGTCCACCAACCGACATTCATTACTTAACTTACGCCGCAGAAACATGTTTCCAACTGGAACCAGGGTTCTGAGGAACTTAAGCTTTGACAATACCAGCTAGCAAGCACGGTTTCTTTTGTACACGTATTTGCCATTTGAAATGTTCACTGAGGTAGTTTTTGTGGCTGTTTTTTTATCAGCCGTATGGCGCAGTGAAGCGAATGCAAAAAAAAAAAAAAAAAAAAAAAACCAAAAAAAAACAAACAGAGAAGCAAATGTGAACGAGTGCAGAGCAGTACAACTGTGATTGCACATATGACAGCAAAATTAAAAAAAATTCTATTCATCTGAGGTGCAATTTCTATTCCTATTTCTTTCATTCCGATTTTTTTTGGATTTCAAAGAAAGCAAAAGCTAAGTGAAATAACCGGACAATCTCAATGGCGGATTATACTGTACAGCAATCGGAACAGAGCAGTTAAGCCAATCATTGGGGAAAAAAGGAAATGCGCGTTCAGTTTCGATCTATACAGAAATACTGTTTTTGGTCATCGTGCATCACAGCATGTAGTTTTTCCTGGATTTCATCAAAATCACCATGTCTCTACACAAAGTTGAATTATGGATCGTCAAAGTGTCACAGCATTCTTTCACCGCTCAGTCCTCTATTCCATCCTTGAACGCACACCAAGGTTGACGAACTGTCACCGTATTTCAGGCAAACCTCTGCCAGCATCAGCTGTTTGTTCATTTTCTGTTCATTTCCATGGATGTGTAGTTGAAACCCCAACACAATTGTCAACGGCACACAGAAATGTAATAAACGTCATAGGAAGTGGCGTGAAACGTCACAGAAAGTGACGTAAAATGTCACAGGTTGGTGTGTGAACGTCACTCGAAGACAAACGTGCTCTTGCTCTCCGCCATTCGCTTTCGGTAGACTTCGTCAAACTGCTCATTTTGTTCTGGCGAGAACCAGTTTTTCCAGTCGCCGATTTCACCTGTTGCAAGACAAAAACATCATCGTAAGATTTTATTTTCAAAAACATGTTTTTGTAAGAGAGGTTTTGGATAACGTATTTGGTTCTATTGGGAAAATGAATTTGACCGATAGGGTAAACTGACACAATCAGGAGTAATTGATGTTAGCATCTCTTACGAGTTGCAGAGATGTTGAAAAGAATTATATTTGATAAAAGAGAGAGAGAGAGAGAGAGAGAGAAGAGAGAGAGAGAGAGAGAGAGAGAGAGAGAGAGGGGGAGAGAGAGAGAGAGAGAGAGAGAGAGAGAGAGAGAGAGAGAGAGAGAGAGAGAGAGAGAGAGAGAGAGAGAGAGAGAGAGAGAGAGAGAGAGAGAGAGAGCCTGAGCGGGTAGTGAAGTTGTCCAATTTTTACACTGACCCAAATCAGTGATACGAAAAGAGGACACTGGACTGAAACTCTACCAAAACTTAAACATGCATTCACACAGGTGCTGAATAAATCCCCGACAAGCCTACCTTTCCTGTAGATGCCAACAGCATCAGCCTTGTACACCTGCTTGAGGGCTCGCACCTGCTCCTCCTCCTTCTCCCTCATCACGCTGATATTGCAGGCATCCGCGATGTCTTGGCACATCTGATGAGAACGCTCCAGCCCGAGGAACTTGTTCAGCTTCTCGATCTGACCTAGTGGGTCCTGAAAGGCGAGGCAAGTGGCTGGGTTAGAACAGGTCTTCCATTGAAGCAAGTTTAAAACAGTAATTTGCATATATTGTCTTAGGATCTGCCTCTTCTACAAAATTGTAAGTTCTGTGAACAACCAATTCATTGTTTTGAGAAATATAAAATGTTTTCTTTACGAAAACATGAATGCACAATAATATGTTGTCCGACTGAATGTGCAAAAATGATGCAGATGGGCCAAAATATACTTTAGAACTACTTGCTAAACAAGAAGAAAAAGTACTCACAAGATTACTTTGCATTGCTTTTGCTTTTACAAAAATAAGATAAGATAAGATAAGAAAACTTTTAATGTCCATTTTCAATTTACATAAACATGGAAATTTTTCTTTTGGCACCACATCGCATTTTCGTTTTATTGTGTTGGTTATGGGTCATGACGAAACAATACGGAGATTTAAGAAACAGCACGTTTCGTTTTGCAGCTCGTTTCGTTTGGTGAATGAGTCACCCCGCGAAACGGAACGTGTAACGAGACGGCATAGGCCGCAGACAAGATTTAGATGTATTCACGTTTCGTTTCGGAATGAAAGGCCGGGCATGGCAGGATATGATCCGCTGACTGGGCATGGCATAATTTCAACTCCACGAGTCAATAAAGGATTGACATACTCGCATTGCACGCACAAGAGCTTCACATTTTTCAATTCATGCACCTGATCACATACGAAGCCAGAATAAAAATTCGATGCGATGACCTACTTCTGCTTCGCCATTTGCTTTCTCACCATGAAGTTGGATAAATGTACCAGGATCAGCACCCTTCAAAATATTTCAGTTCACAACAGTTGTCTACCTCCAATGAACACATTCTCAGCGCTGAAAGACTGTGAAAGGGTTGATGAATCTCGCAATGCATAAAATGGCCAACAAATAAAACTGTTAGTGTGCAAAAATACTCACAAAAGTTGACGAAATATTGTTCGTTTTTTGGGGGTGGAAAACGTGACTGCGTTTTGACGTTCCACGTTCCGTTTCAGTTGACCTTCACCTTTCCAGCGAGAGACCCCCGAAATAATGACGTTTACCACAACTTCAAAACGAAACGTCCCAACGTTTCGTTTCTTAAATCTCCGTAATGTATAACGGTTTACCGATTCTGAAGAAGGGCGACAACCACGACAAGGAGACGACTCTCCAAACTAAATTAAACGTGTCAGTGTGTTGCTTTACAATGGGGCATACACGTTATTCGTAAATAGTTTTCAAAATGTACCAACTGATCTTTATTTCAAACGAATAGTTTTAAGTCATTGTGCCTTGTCGTTCAACCTGTCCTTAACTTAACGTTTTCAAGCGTGCGTAACCAGATAATTTAGGCATACACGTAAGAATACGTTTTTGTTTACGTCTGATCGAGTCACTTACCCGCTTCATATCTTCGAAGTTGGACACGAAGATGGCGTGGTTGGGGTGAGCTTCGATCTCTCTCTCCCAGTCCAGCAGATGGTCAAAGTAGTTACCATGCCAAACTGAAACCAATTTAAGGTACACATATGTATACACATTGTCAACATGTAGTTTGCTTAACTGAAAGTGTGTCACATGCACACAAGCTGAACCAATCAAATGCTCACTTAAGGGTTTGAGACTTCCTTTACATGTCTGGCCATACATTGACGGAAGATTCATAGATGCTTCTTCATCGTAAGTCATTTTCTGCCTTCACCTTACACTTAAACTTCTGCCTAAATACCCCGTCTCGTTCTTCATCTGACAAGCATCTTGTGAATGACTCGCACCCTAATCTACTAACCCCCCCCCTCCCCCTGCCTCGATCCCACACATTGAAATAACCTGTACAGGTGTCTTTGTCAATACTTACATCCCCACTCGAGCATGACCTGGAAGAACTGGTCCCACGTGCCTGAGTAGCCCATCTCGTTCTTCATCTCGCTCAGCTGGGCGTACATGGACACGAAGGTGTCCTTGGGGTTCCGCGTCAAGTGCACGACCTTCACCTTCTTCTCCAGCACCTGTGAAGCAAAAGACAAATATATCTCACACTGATTTCTTTGCTCTTGATTGTCTAAATACTCTTTGTATTGAAATACAGGCAGTTCAGGTTAAATAGTTCAGAAGATGAAGAAGAACAAGAACGAGAACAAGAACAAGAATTTAATCCGCCATTTATCAATTGGCTTTTATGCTCTATGTCGTATCAAATTCGTGTTCTTGTTCTTTTCTTCTTCTTCTTGATCTGAAATATGTCACACAGAGTTATTTGATTTTGATTAAAGCACAGCTGGGCTGGGTAGATAGCTTGCACCTATAGCGATCATTAGGTCATGGAAATACCTTTATCATTTATGGGGGCGCGTATCTTGATTGTTTTGAAATACGGCTAGGTTGGTTAGACAGCTTGTCTTGTACCTACAGCGGTCATTAGGTCATGGACATACCTTTGAGGGCGCGTATCTTGATTGTCTTTTTGTGTGTGGCAAAGCAGTCCAACATTTCCTGAAGGTTTGTCTTACGCAATCATAAAGCACGAGCTTTATAATCACCTTAACCCCCCCCCCTCTCACCCTCCCTCACCCATCCCTCCCCCCCCCTCCCCCCGAGCGCTCAATACCGCCTGCTATAGAGTACGCCATTCTATATGTTTCCATTTCCACTAGCTTAATTCCTGCGATGTTTGAGCACTTATAATTTTGGATAACTCGCAGATTTTACTTTGCAATGATTTTTTTCAAGTTTTTAATTGACGGAGTAACTGTCCATGCATTGGGGATACATTGGCTAATACCGTTTCTACAAACGAGCAGTACGTGCATTACCTGTAGAGGCAGGTGTCTGAAGCACAGGTGAGAAAAGAAGACTCTGGGCCCTGTGACTGGGGGTCTGTAGGACTGGGGGATGTATTCCAGCACTTCAGTGGTGAAGGTGTTGGGATGGTACTCTGTGCTGTTCTGCTGCAGCATACGGATGATCTGCTGGTGCCAGTGATTACCTGGGGAATGAAATAAAATAAAAGAATAATGCAGGTATTCTGAAACTTTCTTTTGCAGAACTGTCTGCTCCATGATAACCTGGTTAGTAAAACAAATGATGAAATTATTCAGGTTTATGCTGAGTTGATAAGATTGAACGTTGATTGAGTGACTATTGCAAACTGCGATTTGCCAAATGCTATGAAATCCGAAAACATGTCGCAGAATAATGTTTAAGGAAGAATCAAAGATGAGTTTTTGTTTTATTTAGACACAAGTAATAACAGTAAAGACAGGAAGTAAGACGAGGGAGGGGTAAATGAGGAGAGGGGGAACAAGGAACTATTAGAAGAGAAGCCGACGGGTCTGTAGTGGAGACATGGGAGGAACAAAACGAAGAATGATTGGAAAGGGAAACGAAGGAAATCAGTAAGAGGGGAAGACGACGAAATAGTAATACAGTGAATAAGGCAAGACGTCTAAGAAGAAGAAGAAGAAGAAGAACTATCCCAAGAACTTTAACAATTATTTCCTGAAGATCAACTTTTATAAAGTGTTATGTTGTTGTGTACTTTGATGCTTTGGGTAAAATGCATGATAACTTTATAAAGTCATTATAACTGTTCTTTTGTATGCCCGAGGCTGTCTGGTAAGGAGAAGGTCAAACAAACGCTAACACTATGATCAAACGTGCTCCCAGAACAATAAGAAACTATCTAAAGCCAATCGTATCAAAAGTGCATAATCCGGAACATAAAGGCGAAGATCACGTACTATACTTTTCTGCCGGAACCCGAGTGGAATGTGTACGTGACATTAGCTTCACCCTTCGAAAACGCGCTCTGATTTTGCAGACGGTAACCATGAGTGTTTTTCAAACAGGGTATGAAACTGGTCTGTATTGAAAACCCTCAAAGAAAGTGCATGCAAATACGCGATTTTCCTCGCACGGCGGAAACCCGAATAGCAAAACGCTAGAGAGCAAACAAGGGGGGTAATATTAAATACATGTAACAAGTGTGTGCTTGAATACAAAAAACCGCATCGCATTCATGGCCTAAGAGGCATTTTCTACGGATCGGCATTCCTGTGCTTGTTGAAGAAATAGTCAGCTTCTGCATAGTGCAGTGGGGGATAGAAAGTAATATCATCAATTACATCGTTTTTACATTTAGTCAAGTTTTGACTAAATGTTTTAACATAGAGGGGGAATCGAGACGAGGGTCGTGGTGTATGTGTGTGTGTGTGTGTGTGTCTGTCTGTCTGTGTGTGTGTGTGTGTAGAGCGATTCAGACTAAACTACTGGACCGATCTTTATGAAATTTGACATGAGAGTTCCTGGAAATGATATCCCCGGACGTTTTTTTTCTTTTCTTCGATAAATGTCTTTGATGACGTCATATCCGGCTTTTTGTAAAAGTTGAGGCGGCACTGTCACACCCTCATTTTTCCATCAAATTGACTGAAAGTTTGGCCAAGCAATCTTCGACAAAGGCCGGACTTCGGTATTGCATTTCAGTTTGGTGGCTTAAAAATTAATTAATGACTTTGGTCATTAAAAATCGGAAAATTGTAAAAAATTTTAAAAAATTATAAAACGATCGAAATTTACGTTCATCTTATTCTTCATCATTTTATAATTCCAAAAACATATAAATATGTTATATTTGGATTAAAAACAAGCTCTGAAAATTAAAAATATAAAAATTATGATTAAAATTAAATTTTCCGAAATCGTTTCAAAAACAATTGCAACTTATTCCTTGTGGGTTGCTGATTCCAAAAACATATAGATATGATATGTTTGGATTAAAAACACGCTCAGAAAGTCAAAACGAAGAGAGGTACCGTAAAGCGTGCTATGAAGCACTTCGCAACCGCTGCCGCGCCAAACAGGCTCGTCACTTTCACTGCCTTTTGCACTAGCGGCGGACTACGTTCAGTTTCATTCTGTGAGTTCCACAGCTTGACTAAATGTAGTAATTTCGCCTTACGCGACTTGTTTTTGTCTTGTTTTCAAAAGATTTAATCATGTCACTGAACTCCTCAAAACTTCGAGCCTTCGTTGAAATGCATTTTTTAAGTTATGTTTATTTGATTAAGGTACTTTACGTTTTTGTCAGGTTCACTATAGGGGTAGCCTTATTTGAGCGACGGTCACGTGACCCCAGTAAAAGACATATTTGATTCGAACATGTTGCCAAATAGAAAAAAATAAGTGCCTTTCATGGCATTGACAGTTTCAATGAAATGTCAAAAGAATTAATGTTTTATTTGAGGAACGAAACATTTTACAATATTTGTGTGTGCTAATAAAGTGTATATATGCAAGTGTGCTTAGCTGCCACAGAATACTTTGACTTTGTCAAAGGAAATGTTGGTATCCATGCAGAAGTCGAATGTCGTACATATTCACAAATAAAAAATGTGTTCATTGTGTTAGAAGAAAAGAAAACAAGCGGACAAACAATGACATGATCCACAATCACAAATGCGATGACGATGACTGTTGGCGACGATGATCATGACGTCATCCATGACTCGGAAGAGGAAGGGGAGTATCATCAGTGAACAACCTTATTAACAATTAAAGTTGATAAATGAGTACAGAGGGTTTTGAGATCAGGGTAGGTTGGAGTAAAAGTACACAATCAATTCAAAAACTAAAAGAAACAAGCAACACTAACCAGACTTGGGATATCCAACCACTATGACGTCATCCGTCCTGAGTTCGAGCTGTCTGACGTCTTTCAGCTGTTGTCTGAAATCAGAGATGAGGGGCGTAGCTGCGAATCTGACGTCACCGCCGTTTCCGAAGTACAGGTTGTTGCCGAACTTGTCTTTGAGTTCTAAAAACTGCGGCATGGTGAGAATTGTGTGTTGAAATGAGGAGAGTAGTGATTGAGAGGGTTTGAGTTAAGTCGCTTGTTGCCTGTAAGAAAAATAAAACAGGAAACATATTAATTAGAAATTGCACATTTACGGAGACACTGCGACACGCACATTCACAGATCCGAAAGAAGGACAGACAGACAGTCATACAGACAGACAAAGTCACATACATACGGTGAGGCGCATGCATGTATGTTCACACACACACACACACACACACACACACACACACACACACACAAGCGCGCGCTCGCACGTACTGCGGCGGAACCCAAATTAAGTTTACAGGTGTGCAGTTGGGTAGGAGCCCATAAAGTGTACCTGCAGCAAAAACATAAATTGTTTGAAAGCAAAGAGAATGTTAATCACCTGTAATCTGTTGTAACTTCTTTTTAAAACGTGTTTGGCGGCCTGTTTTAAGTAACCCTCGAACATTTTTGTGTTATATGAGGGTATCGTCAGACACAGAAGCTACATACAACGATGATAGAAACATAAAATATAATGAGCTACTCAAGTAATTTGAAACCCCCAACTTTCCTTCCTTGTTTATCGTGTTCTCGCTTTCTTGATTGAATGACGAAGGAAGGAATACAGGAAGCGTCACTTTAATACAAACGTTTCATTTTGATGTTAGCACAGCCTAGTCAAATACAATTTATTCAGTATTCATCTGTCGCTAAGATGCGACAAAAACCGTGCTAAGACACAAGGGAACGTACATGTATTGAATAGATACACCACAAACAGAATGCACAGTTTTAGCTGAATGACTGCTAAAACAAGATGTGCGGCTCGCGGGGGATGAAAAGGAGCTTCAGTTTGAGTGCAAATTTACACCGCTCAAGGACTTCGATTGTTTTGCGCTTTCATCTCACGCTTTCGCTCGACTCCTGTTGGCCAGCACTACAGCAAACAATCAAACCTTTCGTCGTCCAATCGCGTACAAGGTTAGCGGCCAGCCTTTGATGATGCAACCCCCCATTCATCTTCTGAAGCGAGCAAACGACAATCCTACAGCGGTAAAATGATGACATTTGCATGTTCTGTTACTGTTTCGTATAGTATTTGGTGCCATGCAGGAGACTCGTTCCGCTATCTCTTATTTTATTGTCCATAAGTACTTTGAGTGCTTACTTCCCTAAGCTTTTTTTTTATCATTACATCGATGACATATTTCTTCATTTTGTCTCATTTCTTGCTTTTAAAAAAAAATCCCTTTTTGATGACCATGCATGTGATCTTTGCTTCGTTATTTTTCTTAATCAATCGCTTCGGTTCGAAGAAGTTACAACAGAAGAAGTGATTAACATTCTCTTTGCTTTCAAACAGTTTCTGTTTTTGTTTTTATAACTGTTCATGTCAGTACTCAAGACTGATGTGGCACTGTAAAAAAACCACAAAAAAAACAAGCAAGGGCGTAAGAAAGGAATGCAGACAGAAAGAAAGAAAGAAAAGCCAGAAAAGCCAGGAAGAAAGAAAGAAAGAAACAAAGAAAAAAAGAAACAAACAAAGAAAGAAAATAAAGGAATTTGAACGGAACATAAAGAGGACACGTTTTTTTTATCTTCTTGATAAAGCCGCTTGGATTCCATTTTTGTTTGTTTGACGTAAGTTAAAATTCTGCAATGTCTCCTAACACCATACGAACATAAAAAGCGGACAGCGTCACAGATAGGATGTAAGCAAGTCAGTTACGATAGGCTTTAACCTACATTCGGATGTTCGGTATTATCTATGCTCGAGACTAAAGCGCTGAAAGCAAACAGAAATACCTGGCATACTGCTCTATATAAACAAATTGTCAACCCCAGCCAATATTCTTTAGATGTTTATTTAACCTACACTCATCTTCTGTGATGGTTGACATTGCATTCATAAAATAGCGCGACATTCTGGCTCTACTATGGTCTTGCAAATTCGTCACGACTCGTTAAACCCTTGTACCGACGAGTACGTTCATATGTGATGTTGCATTTATATCGCCTCCTGACATCCTAATTATAGGCAGCGGAACTAATTATAATTTCGGACAGTGATTAAGGGTACCTTTCAAACTAAAAAAAAGTTGCTATTTTTGTAGTATACATACAAGCATACGTGACCTTTTTTTAATGTACGGTTGGACGATGACGTCTAGAAATCATGAAGCGCTCTATAAACTGAGAGTAAAACATTTTTTACTATGAAAAAGAAGAAACAGTTGTGTAAAAAGTATTGCAAAGACGTACCTGTGATTATCACTATTATGACGTTCAGAAATCACGAAGCACTCTAAACTGAGAGTAAAAAAAAAATTCTACTATAAAAAAGAGGAAACAGTTGTGTAAAATGTATTGTAAAGACCTGTGATTATTACTATTATGATTGGCTGCCCTGATGTAGAAGGGACATTGTTTGTAATAACGCCGTATTACTTGTTTTGCTTGCTGACGGTGTGGATAACGTTTGCCCTTTCAAAAATTTAGTATGGACTAAAATACCGAGAGCTTGAAAACGATGTACGCGTGCACATGGCTTTGATGCTCATTTCGACTACAAAACTTTACTCTTCTGTTTCAAGATATAAAAAGTTGAATTTTATAGATTCCCCTTTGCATACTAGCACGCAACGTTCATGCTGGTACTAGGTTTTTTTACACGATGGTGGTAGAGAGGGAGAGAGAGGGAGAGAGAGAGGGGGTGGTGGAGAAAATCACTTTTTGAAGTATGGCATGCCATTCTGTTGCTCAAGGTGAGGAAAAAAACGCACCTCAGGATTTGTTAAAGCTACACATAAAATCAAGACGTGGATGTTTAAACCATCGCTGTTCTTTTGTTTTTATTATCTTTTGCATCAGTATTATTGGGGGGTGCTTTATTTTCCAGGTAAAAAGGAAACGTAAGCTAATGAAGATTCAAGAGCAACCTCCTGTGCTCTTTGCACAGAGGTGTGATGAAACGGCGCTGCAAAATATGAAGGTGCATAATCCTCCGTTAATCGATGCATAATTTGCATACTATTAGCGTGTTTTGCTCGTTTCGGCGAGATCAAAGTAAAGCGAGCAAACGCTGCTGTAATGTCTTTTTGTTTGGCTCCAGAAATTAACGCTGCTTTTTCGTTATAATCTTTTGTTTTCCATCTGAATTGAACTTTCTTGTATCCTATTTTGAATCAACACTTACCGTCTTGATAACACACTTGTCGAATCATAAGAGGCTATTAGAAAAAGGCAAAAAAAGGTAAGGGACTGAGAGAGAAAGAGAGAGAGAGAGAGAGAGAGAGAGAGAGAGAGAGAGAGAGAGAGAGGGAGAGAGAGAGGGCGAGATAGAGAGATCGAGAGAAAGAGAGAGAGAGAGAGAGAGAGAGAGAGAGAGAGAGAAAGAGACAGACAGACAGACAGACAGAGACAGAGAGACAGAGAGAACCTGAACTCATTGAGAACTGTATAACAAAAAGACAAGGTTTAAGGCAAATTCTCCGACCCGTGTACTGCCGACAATATGCGCAAATGCTTATAGGAGTGAGAGAGAGAGAGAGAGAGGGGAGGGGAAGGGGAGTGAGAGAGAGAGGGGGGAGGGGAAGGGGAGTGAGAGAGAGAGAGAGAGGGGAGGGGAAGGGGAGTGAGAGAGAGAGAGAGGGGAGGGGAAGGGGAGTGAGAGAGAGAGAGGGGAGGGGAAGGGGAGGGAGAGGGTGGAGGGTGGAGGATGCCGACAAGCCGTTTGTACGGAATGACGCCTCAGCCGCAATGTCACGTTTGATGTTATTTACGTCGATACTTTCTTGTGTGCGCCAAAGCTTGCAAGATGTTACCTTTAATACGATTGTTCCATACAGCAGAAGTATCGAACTATTGTCCGAGGGTATTCCGTGCATGTTGTCACTTTCAGCCACCTTTCTGACACGCGTACGCCGCTCGATACCACTGCTGGCATTCAGGTACACACCTGGGCCTTGCCACTTGACATCAAAAGATACGACAAATCGGTTTAACCTTTGATATTTGCAAACCCAAAAAGAAAAGAAAATCGATTTCTCACCTTTTTCGCACCAATCCGATTGTCAGTTGAAGTGTGGGGTGTTGGGCCGCTGAGTGCGTAGTTCAAACGGGATGGTTCGCATTTGTCAGGCGCGTTTTACATTTGTTTTATTTAATGTCCGCAAACACGCAGCGCTGTTTGTCCGTTTGTCAAAAGTGTTGACATTTTTTGAGTCGTGTAGGAAGTCCCTTTCCTCGTTCCAGCTGATGGAGCTGCTATGAAGGCAAGTTTATGTGGCTTGAAAAAAAGTCCTCGGCCGAAAAAAGAAAAACAGACGAATTCACTACTATTTGTTTTGAAAAGAATGTGATTGTTCCGTAGTTTTCCTTTTATTTGTGCATACACAAATATACTTTCGACACTGCTCAAAAGGAATACAGTTTTTGTCACAGCTAATGGAGCATGAATGTCAACCGCGTCACAAAATGTACATTAACTGTTGTGAAGCATACGATTTCACAACTAACTTTGCAACTTTAGTCACTGTAAATGACTGTGTATCAAATGAATCAGTTCCATCGCCGAGTCGATTTTCTGTTTGTTTTCAGCAGAAATGTATGGCTTGGCCTTGATCCTCCAAAAGTAGGCTGTGTATATCCGTGGTTCAATGATGTAACGTTTTGTAGCAGGTGTGACACATCTGTGGTTTCCGATGATGCAAGTAGTCCAGGTGTTCAATAAAAAGTTCAGTCTCCGCTTTTTATATTGTTTGGATATCGCAGTTTTATGCTCTTGCCGTCAACAGACTGAGAAACTGCTATTTCACTTCCCTGTTGACCTTTTTTGTCTCCTGTCTTTTTTTCAACACTTCCTTGTTATTGTAGATGTCCCGGCAACAACAACACGTGCAGTATTAATGGTTGTCACCAGATCTTCAAAGTTTCAAAAGGTACCCAAAAAAGACCACAAGGAAATCTAACTGTTATCTTCGGATGACTTGTGCAAAAATCTTCAGAAGTTCTCCAAAGTGTTCAAAAGTCACTATGCACAGTGAAAAGTACACACAAAGTGAAATCGAACTGTTGGTTTTATGGATGACAGATGTAAGTCTGACACACAAACATTCGTTATTAAGTCACTATTGTAAATCTCGTAACACAACCTTTGGTTATTAAGTATATAACCCGTGGCACAACCTTCAAATATTCAAAGTCACTGTTTAAAAAATCGAACACAATAACTTTCGATTCAAGAGTCACCGCTGTAAATTTCTAACACAATATTTCCTATATCAACACAAAAGTCGCAAGTTGTAACTGAACTAGTATGTTCACACAAACTGTGGTAGTAATTATCCCCGTGATGAGTCTCGATCGCCGTGAGTGCAGGACTGAGTGAGTGAAGCGAGTAGAAGAGAACAGTATGGAAGGCGTGTTGTGTCTCCGGGAGCCTCCCTCTACCCTCGCCCTCTTTATAGCACGCCAGCCCCCTGAATGGCGAACCGGCTCCTGGGGTCATTCGGTGCATTTCGCTGCGGCTTGCTAACCCGGGCCGCTCAAACCCCCTTCCCTCCCTTGATTCTCTGTTCTGTGCCGCCTCTTTCCCCCCTCCTCCCTCGCCCGACCCCTCTTGTTCTGACGGTATTGTGCTCTTTCTGTCTTTTTCTCACTTACTTTATAATTATACTATGCCCGATATTCTGTCTGTTCTGTTAAGTCTGTTCCCCCCCCCCCCTCCCGGCCTCCACTCCCCGACCCCCTCTATGACTCTCTCTCTCTCTCTCTCTCTGAGTCTTTTTCTCACTTACCTTCTATATACTCGATGTTTGTTCAAAACAAGTTTATTCAGTAAATGTCATTAGAATATTGCTGCATACATGAAATAAGGAACATGGAGCACAACAAGCTAGGCTTGATGAGCGTACTCTTAAAAGCAAATACTCGATGTTCTGTTTGTTCTATGCTCTTCGTTTTATCTCTCCCCCCCCCCCCCCCTCTCTCTCTTAGTCTCTCTGTCTCTGTCTCTGTCTCTGTCTCTGTCTCTGTCTCTCTCTTTCTCTCTTTGCAAGTCATTGCTCTTGCGGATTACTTTTAATTTTTATTTATGTTTATTTTTTATTTTTTGTTGTTGTTGTGTGTGTGTGTGGTTTTTTTTATCGTTTATTTTGTATTAGTTGTATTGATCTTTTTTTGCTTCAGAGTGTTTGCTTGTTGATAAGTTTTGACTTTTCCCCGTTTGTTTGCTTGTTTATCTGTTCACATTTTTACGCAGTTTACTTGGTTGTTTGCTTGTTTTTATTCTTGTTCTTTGTTTTATGTTTGTGTTGTTGCAAGGACTAGCTGTAAGAAAGGACCATGTGGACCTAACGCTATCATCCTGTAGTAAAGTTTTCGAGCTCGAGTACGAGTTCTCAGTCTCTCTCTCTCCCTATCTTATTTCGGCGCACCTACCCTTATTATCGTCTTTTCTCAGTCTATGTTAGTTTAAAAAGTGCTTCATTCAATAATTACTTGGTACCATACATATGGAGAATATTGAGACTAAACATAAAGCTGTAGCTTTTGGTCGTGATCCTAAAAGTTGTAATCGTTCTCTACATTTTCGTTGGTAATTCTGTTACATTGTTTTAATATTTTGTACCTGCAGGATTTCTTTCTTTTGGGTATATACGTCTGTTACCTTGTCGTGTATCAGAAGGTGTGTGTGTGTGTGTGTGTATCAGAAGGTGTGTGTGTGTGTGTGTGTGTGTGTGTGTGTGTGTGTGTGTGTGTGTGTGCGTGTGTGTGTATGTATGTGTGTGTGTGTGTGTGTGTGTGTGTGTGTGTGTGTGTGTGCTTCCGTGTGTGAGTTTGTGCGTTCGTGCGTGCGTAGGTGCATGCGTGCACGCACATGCACACACGCATCCATGCAATAGCTCTGAAGTATTGCGACTGTGTGTCCACACGGGTGTTTACGTCTTTGTTCGCACGTATTGAACGATTGATTCTTGGAAACGTAAACCCTAACAAGCCCTCGATCACCATCTGTCCTAATTAACTCGGTGTGGTGCGTGCACTCGCCTGCATTCAGTGCGTGTTACCTATCCTGCGATGAAATCTCTTTACGTTCATTCACCGTCTGTTTATGTTCACTATTCTGTTATTTTTTCATTCATGTGTGCGTGCTTGCGCGCTCGCGCGCGCGTGTGTGTGTGTGTGTATGTGCGTGTGTGCGTGCGTGCGTCCTCCTCCCACACACACCTTTTCTCTCCCAGCAGCCTGTCAGAATCTCGGTCAGGCTCTCTCACTTGCTGCGTAGTCTCGGCTGTCCCAGCGTTGCTAGGCTCGGTGCACCTGAACTCGCCCACACCAACACCGTGTCACACCTGCAGGTAAAAACTGGGGACTAGCAAATAAACATTCCGAACCTGCAGAACAAAAACAAACAAACAAACAACAAGCATCTCCGAAGCTAACTTAAAACTTTCTTCAAAGGCTGGCGCACATGCAGCATTCCTTTTAGGTAAACTTTGTGTTGTTGCCTGTGGTGTTGGCTCGCCTACAGGCAGATTTAATGTTGAGATTTTAACCCAGACGGCAGCTCAAAAAAGGGGAGGGGTAGGGAGAGGGGGGGGGGATGTATTTTGGTTGGGTAGTAAGTTTGTGCGTGCGTACGTTCGTGCGAACATGTGTGTGTGTACATGTGTGTCAGTGTGTGTGTGCGTACATCCGTGGGTGTGTGTGTGTGTGTGTGTGTGTGTGTGTGTGTGTGTGTGTGTGTGTGTGTGTGTGTGTGTGTGTGTGTGTGTGTAAAACATGATTCTAAATGTGTCGAACACCCAGGGCGTACAAATTGCAGCCTTGATTTTTGCCTCACGTTTGTTTCATGACGAGATCGCCGTGAATGACTCAATCGAATTAGCAAAACTTTGTTCACACTTCACGCTCATTAGGCACGTTAAAATCTCATTGACACTGTAACAATGCATGCTTCTGCACTTAGCAAACTCGTTCTTGCTGGAATTGTGAAAATATGTAACCGGTAAAAACTGACTAAATTAATTCGTACTACACTGTCCAATGGTGAAAGTTAGCAAGAGGTAGGGTGGAGGTTGGCCTGAAAGCACCAATGATTAAACACATCGTTTGATTACAGTTGATATTGTCGAAACGCTTCCCGTTTTAGTCTATTGATTTGTCTCAGGGTAGATCTCTCATCACAAGAATACATATGTAATGTTACTCATCAGCCCTGATATTTAGGAACTATAATATAATAATTACGGTGCATGCACAAGTCCATGCTGCGATCTAAACCAGAACATGTTATTTTGATGGATTTAAGCGCGGTTGGAATAAAGGCGCGAGAAAGACTGTTTCTCTCTTGGCGACCTTTGACACCAGCTAATCAAACTTCAAGTTTGATTTCTGAACGATGACACCATCCAATCAAGCTTTGCGTTTCATACGTGCACACACAGCATAGACCAAGCTATATGGCGTTCCCTGTATGGTACACTTCGACTTTTGCATTATGAAAGCAAGGGTTATGGTTTGCGAGCAAGGGTGTGTTCGAGAATATTTTGCATCTCGCATATTTCGATACCTGGCTCATAGATCCTGACGGAGCTGTCGGGTACAACTTTTCTTTCCGAATCCCCCCCCTACCTGTGCCGGACAACGGCGTTTCCTACTGTCCAGCTGCCTAATGAGGTCGTTACTCAGCTGGTGGTGTGACAATGACATTGTTAACCACTGGACTTCTTTCTCGTTTTAAAGGGAGAGCCGGGATGACTCATGCTGCTGAAGCGGAAATATGTGTGAGAACCGAATAATTATATGGGTGCATTTGAAATGACAACTGTACCTGTTCATTTTTTGTTTGAGGAAGGGGGGAAGGAGGGAGAGCCGGGGGAGAGCGTAGATTAAAGACAGGGAGAGGGACAACGCGTATCATGAGAAAATGTTTGCTCCTCCAAACTTCAGACCTTCACTTTTTACCTGGAACCCGCTCGCTGAAATGCTTATCAAACTGCCGGAATCCTGTCTTCTGACATAGCTTGTTTGTTCTGCGATTCTAATACACGAAGACTTATAAGACTTTGATTCCGTTTCCCACAAGCAGGATCATGGATGAGAGGTGTTTTACTTCTTTCAAAATCACGCAGTCATAAATATCAGGTGGATTGTAAGATATACAACACGAGTCGGGAGTGGCTGGCATATCATGCTAGGGCAAATATGTAAAATAGCTTGTACCTTGCATCGGATTCGATCCCCAGTCCAGCAGAGATTGGAACTGATATCCAACAATTCTTCCTAGCGTGCATGCGGAGCCATGCACAGAGGGCTAGCTGTTTCTCTCTCTGTTTAGTGATGGCAAGCACAGTCGGTGGTATTTAGTGTCTTCGGGCCAGTTGAGGGGGGTCTAAGACACTCTGTATGAGTCGGCAAAAGTGCTGAAATGACTCACTGGTGAACAAATACGCACGCACGCACGCACACTTACACACACAAACACACATACACTCACACACACGTACACATGCACACATGGGGTCGCCTTCACGCGGCGGGAGCGTTTAAACAGAGCTACCCCACCCCTTTACTTCTCTTCTTTTGTCTTATTTCTGCCTTACCAGTCCTGTCACCTATATTTCCTTCCAAGAAAACTCTCCCTACTACTCCCTGCAGTTTTCCAATTCTTTTCTTGTTGTCTTATTTCTACCTGACTGGATCCATCACCTTTATTTCACTTACCAAAAGTCTTCTTTTCCACATCCTTATTTCTCTGCACCCCGCATGTCGTAAGAGGCGACTGACGGATTCTGTTTCTCCTTTTACCCTTGTTAAAGGCAGAGTAAGCCTCCCGTAAACCATCACAGATACGGTCAGGCTTTTACACACAGTACAAACACCCTTTCATTTAAACACTCACCAATTGAGAACATCCTAGGTGCCCTCCGTAAAGAGCGAACAATTTTCAAAGAATTTATTTTTGCGTGGTTTATCTTACCCCTGAGCCATCGTGAACCCGTGTGATCCAGTTTTCCCTTTTCACAATGCAGTCGTCATAGTTAGTCATTTGAATGCGACTCGACGTGAGCTTATCTACAATAGCACGTTTTTTTATGCACGAAACAACGGCTGTGGTTCACAAGAACTCGAGCGATAGCTTGTGACTGTTGAGAGGAACGGCGATTTGCACTGATAAACCGGCCGTCGTCTGCTACGACCCTTGCGTGACCCTGCTTCCGGGCTTTTCTTTTTTTAAACTTTCACAACTTCGAATTGTTCTGATCTTGTCTTGATGAAAAACGAATTCTTTTATGATTAAAGAATGTTTGTGTAACAAGCTGTCAATTTATTATTTAGATTTTAAAAGTTAGGTCTAGCGCAAAAACGAGGCGCCGTTGTTGTTAACGGAACAAGTCTACGAAAATAAATTCTTGGAAAATGTCTCACGCTCGACAGAAAGCAGCCAGGATGTTCCCGTTCGGTGAGCGTTCAAATGGAAGTATGCTTGTACTGTATTTAGACGCTCGGGGAGCTCTGTGATGGTTTACGGGAGGCTTACTGTGCCTTTAAGTGGTTCTTGTATAGAATATAGTCAATGTTTGTAAAGATTTTAGTCAAGCAGTATGTAAGAAATGTTTAGTCTTTTGTACTGGAAACTTGCATTCTCCCAGTAAGGTCATATATTGTACTACGTTGCAAGCCCCTGGAGCAATTTTTTGATTAGTGCTTTTGTGAACAAGAAACACTTAACAAGTGGCTCTATCCCATCTCCCCCCTTTCCCCTATCCCATCTCCCCCCTTTCCCTCGTCGCGATATAACCTTCGTGGTTGAAAACGACGTTAAACACCAAATAAAGAAAGAACATGCACACAAACACACACACACCCACACATACACATATACGCACACACACAAACACACAAACACACACACACACACACACACACACACACACACACTCAAACACACACACGCACGCACACACACGCACTCACGCACTCACGCAACGCACACACACACACACACACACACACACACACACATATTTGAACGACGCACCTCTGATAGTAATGTGTGTTGTAAAATCCGTTGACGATCATGTAAGGCACCGCAGGACCTACGGGGGGCAGAATAAAACATGTCATTCTTTTTAGGTGAACGCAGGACATTTTCTCACAACTGACAATTAAGGAAGCATTCATAGCGCTTTGCTGCTCAGCTCCGCCTCGTTTGATTCAGATTTTTATTTCTAAGGTTTTCCCCTTAAAGGTACTGAACTTGTCAAATCCATGTGCACGGAGCCCCTGGGGCTTTTAGTCATACCTCAGGCAGCTATCCGTTAGAAGAACTACCAAGTTTCATTGACTTGCACCCAAAGAGTCAAGAACTGCGATTTTTTTACGAATTAATTTCGTACTCGGACCCGGCTGGTCTTGGCCTATTTTTGGATCTAAATTTAGATCAGGTAGATCACCACATGCACATCATGCACAACTGAAAAGACACGTCACTAGCAAACTATTTCAGACGTCATCATGAGTTTGTGTAAAACAAAATGGAGGCCGGAATCACTCAGTTGAATCGAACTCCGACCAAACACCACGTAATAACTAGGTTAATTTATGCACTTGCGTGAACAAGAAACTGTCGAGCTTCACAGATGTCGTCGTTGGGTAGTTTTGGGTTTGTTTTACTACCATAGGAGGATTTTTTAACTGTAAATGCACTCAGCTGCAACAAAAACGCAAAACGAAGGCTGTGAGCTGCACTGTGCCTTTAATCTTCACTTTGCGGAAACAGGCCGAGGGACTGTGTCAAGGAGAGATAGGGAGAACAGTGCACTCAAAACATTTTCATACTTTATTTACCTTAAAAAAAATCAAAGTAA
>NC_090245.1:31532662-31592662 GCF_037325665.1 Littorina saxatilis | reverse complement strand
TTTTATGTATCTGTCTAAATTCTTTAACAGTAATTCATAATCAAAAATACATCTAATTTCTCACCGCCCTGATATGGCCCTTCGTGGTCGGCTGGGCGTTAAGCAAACAAACAAACAAACAAATCTAATTTCTTTTGGAGTTCCATATATCTATACATTTCTACACATACATATTAAGAACTTTGCGCAACACCAAAAAACAACCATACAAATTAATATTTAGTTATACTTTATGTTTAATATAAAATATATCAATATCGTTTTAAATGGTTAAAATACTTTTACAAGAATAAAAACAAAAAGATCAATACAATTTGTTTTTCCAACACAATACAGTCATGCAATCCACACTAGGCGATTTCTAGGCTTGTAAAACAACACAGCACGACAAAACATAATTACACAACTCTTTATTCGGATATTACGAATAACAACTTATTACAGGATGCGCATGCACACTTTTCTTGCAACAACACACGAAAACCGAAAAAATGGACCATCAATAGCAATTACTTGGGTAATCTGGTTTCTCGCCTAATACCATCATCTCAACCGGTCAAGCGGCTTGAATCGGGAAAACGAACACTCACTCAACAACAAAAACACTATTCGAGTGTGTGGAACAAAGAACATGATTGTTGTGATTGCTAATCCGACTTAACCGGATTATTTTACTTCCCCTGGTGCATGTGGGGAGTAAAAATATGTCGCTTTATGTAATGTTGAACAGAAACGGAAACATTCGCATGGTTCATTGAATGCTTAGGTCGAGTTGGATCAGTTGTTTGGTAACCGTGTGGGGGTTAGGACTGATTGTGCGAGCTATAGTAAGTGTGTGTGTGTGTGTGTGTGTATGTGTGTGTGTGTGCCGTGTGTGTGTGTGTGTGTGTGTGTGTGTGTGCGTGCGTGCGTGTGTTTGTGCCGTGTGTGTGTGTGTGTGTGTTTTCCGTGTGTATTTCCTTCTCTTCGCATGCGTCGATGGTAAATGCGTGTGTTCATGCGCTGGCTCGGTCAACTAACCAACAATGACGACCAGCAAAACAAGCATACCAAAAATGAATGTGTTCGCTCTTTAATAAACAAAATCACGGAGTAGTGTACTGAGTGAACTCGAACATAAGCCTCCATTATTCAATCCAGGCGACTCATTGAATCTCCAGACAAACATTAAACCGCTGGATAAACTCACGGGTGACCGACCCCTTGGACAACATAATCTGGTGTATGTCAACGTCAGTGTCAACTTCTGGTGGAGTCCTGGCTCGGCCATTTTCTCATTCACGAACTAACATGTTATAATTCGTGTGCGAGCGTGCCTCGTTACGGCTGTGTTGGACAGACATACACATGAACGCGCGCACGCTCTAATGATGATTAACGAGTATGCACACGCTGAACATTACGAAACATACACAATTGTAGATTGATACATTACAATCATTTGTACACTCCGAATCAATCTGTCAGCCAGAAAAGAAATAAAGAGCAGAGGGAAGAGGAGGTTCTGAGAGGATGAAAGCATTTACAAATCCCAAAAATCAGACTATGCAGATCGTTTAGATACTAGGAATCAATCTGTCATCCGAGAAGAATAAAGGGGAAGAATAGGCGGTGCAAAGGGGAGGCGACCATTTTGCATTTAACCCTTCCCTGCTTGTTGGACTTCAGCTGACGTTCAGTGTAAACTGCTTCACAAGAAAGAAACCTTTCCATAAACAAGAAGAAGAAGAAGAAGAAGAAGAAGAAGAAGAAGAACTACAACAACAACAAACAATGGGTGTGTTTTAGTGTAATCATTAAATATATCAAGGGCACACTGTAAGTTGTCAATACAGGTAAATACAGGTAATGCTTCGTATAACATCACACATTGCACATCCTTTCGTCCATCTGTTAAAAAACTAGAAACAACATAAAAACAACAACAACAACAAAAACAGAAAATCAAAAACAAATAGAATTTGTCTTTTTACATAACCACAGCCATCACATCACATCGCACTCTCCCACAACACTAAACTTGACACCCTTGTCTGGAATGATGTAAACATGGCGCGTCTTTGAAGCTGATTTGTTGAGAACACGGAACTGATGATATCATACAGTCTCTTCCCTTCAAAGTCGATCAGCAGCTTACTGTATCATAAACATTAGCAGCCACAAAGCTGCACCCAATAACCGCCGATACCTGAATCTGTTCATCAAGTTGTGAAGTTGCAGGTTTTACCAACAGATTACGACTGTTATTAACCTGTCTGGGCTACCACGCTTGTATTGACCTTGTTTTATTTAAACACTAATGGATGGACAAAGGACGAAAAGGACACAGCACCAAGATAGAAATGTTCCCGTTTTGAAGATGGCTAGGTTTTGGGATGCATGAACAAAATCACAGGGAAGGCTTATATGAAGAACTCTGAGTGTGACGTGTCTCCTAAATAAACGAAACCAAATGAATTAGACAGAAGTCTTTTGATTGAACAAACTATATATTGTGATCGTGGTTAACAACCACATAAGTTCCATCAGCTTTTGAATGCATCTCACTTACTTCTGTCCCCTAAAGTAGGTCAACATGTGCCTCTTAAAAAGAGTCGGGAAACATCTCCTTGGTACTCTTCCACTGGGTTGTTTTTGTGTTTATGGCCAAAAAATGAAACTTACATTTCAACAGGTTTCGTAAAAAAAACACCCCACTGGTTGGCACAACTATCACTTCCGGCTAATTGTGGAAAATCAAAAAAACTATATAGTTCAGGCGACATGACAATTGACATGCACATAATTATAACTAAGAGATGCTTTATTTGCAATCTTCCTCCTAACCGAACGTATTTCAGCCCTGATGATGAATTCAGATGATGACACACTTCTCCGAGTGCATTAGCGATCGTGAGAGCAGCTAATTCCACCTTACGGACACCTTGAGCGCTGAGCATTCCTGTCATGCATTCCTTGCGCTGTGCCCAGCAGCACGAGCACGCGTACACACTGTCATTAGTCACGCTACGCGGAGCCCCACAATTAGCAGTTTGCTTTCAACTCATTAACATCCACGCTCTGAAAATAGGGCTCGCAGGCTGAGAGGCGACGAAGCGTATCGTTGGGCACACCTGAGTGACCCTGCATGCAAATCAAAACATAAACACCCAGGGCGGTATACACCGCGTAGTGCCAGAGATGCTGTAGTGGGTGTGAACTTGACGAACCCGTCATTGTCATTGATTTGCTGTTGCTTGTGTTGTTAGGTTTCCAGTCCACTGCCACTGAATCTGCATCAATTCCGTACACACGCTAATATTCTGTGAGAGCGAGATTGTGTTTAACTTGTAGATTATGCTTGCTTTAGATTGCGGAATGTATATCAAAAACCGATCTGCATGAAACGGTTACATAAACGCGCATGTGATGTACATGCATTTTCACAAAATAACGTCTTTTTACTTCAAACTATGTCATCGTGCGCGATTGCCGCAATTTGCATAGAGACGCAATGCCCTCTGTTCTATTTTGATTTAAGAATTTATTGCTGCAGCAGATGTCCAGGTAAATGTGTTTTTTGTGTGTTGTTTTGTTGTTTTTGTTTAGGAGAATGAAGAGATTCCGTTATAGGTAAAAGAACGCCCGGAAACAAGCGTTCGTTTTGTTCTCACGGCTCTTGTTTTCAAATACATAATCGCAGTGATATTGGTTTTGTTACTGGCATTTTTCTTCAGTTAAATTTACTGATTGATGTTTTTGTCTTTAGAACTTTCTTTGGAAATCTTATATTAAACAGTTGACAGACAACTTTTCTTTTGTGTCAGAAGAGACACACTCACAACAATGGATTGAGTTTTGATACGAGGTTTGATCCAAACAAAATGATCAAACCGCGATTATACAAGTCTCAGGCCACTGATCATAAAAAGTAATATATCATTTGAAAGGTCAAACATTTAACTGGTATACCTCCAAAAGATTACGTCATTTGGTTATTACGTCATAAATGACGAGGTTTTAAAATACGTCACTTTTGGGTTGTGCTTCAAAACGGGGTCTTTTGTCAAGCACCATGAACATCTTCACTTCTTTGAAGAGTGTAGCTGGGTAATGGTACAACAAAAATGTCTACAAAGCTGAAGAACGTTATACGAATCAAAGCTGTTCCATATTCGACAATCTGACAAAAGAAAAGGGAAATTGAAACTGGGGAAAAGCGGAATAACTCTGACAAGCCAAAAAGACTTCCGAAGAGCGCTTTAAACGAGAATAATATAGCCGCTGTGTCAAAATTTAAGAACTAAGATTAAAAAGTGTACATGCGGGTATAAAGAGCAAAACTTCAACTTTCATATGGAACAATTCAGAGAGTTCTACTCAATGATCTTCCGCTTCAAAAGCTGGCCGCAAAATGGGTGCCTCATTAGCTGTCAGGGGAACGGAAGGAGCATCAGGGTCCTCTCGCACGCGATCTGCTCAACCGTTGTGAACCCAGTAGACCCAAATTTGTTATTACTGTATATGTAATCACTGATTATGAGACTTTGGTTTCCTTCTACTTTAGTGCCAGAAAACACAGAAACAAAGCGTGTCTGGACCAAAATGACGAGATGCATCAAATTTGTAAGCGAGGTTTGGCAGTCAGCGACCAAACTGCGAAACCCAGACTGCCCTTTCCTTCATGAAAATGTCAGTCTCCACATAAGAAGGACCGTAACTCCATTCCTAAAAGACCAAATGATCCCATTTTTTGCCTCACACATTCTTCAGACCTGACTACACCCCTTGAGATTGCTGAATATACCCTCTTGGAACATCAGACTTTTTGCCAACAAGTTTCACTGCACCCAGGACCTACAAAAAAAGCCGTCAAATCAGAGCTGAAAAGCAACCCCAAATAAGGCCACCTTAAGGCCTCTTCTGATTGGCTTAGACACTTGTGACTCTGCATCGATGTCGGAGGAGAGTAGTTCTAATGACTGCTGTAATTTGGGCCAGATACGCCGAACGGTCTCTGCGAAAATCACATTTGATCATTTTGTTTGGATCATACCTCGTATCATTGAACATTTGATGGAACATTTTGCATATGTTATAATATGAAGTCTTATATATATCGCGCGCGTATCTCCAGACTCGGACTCAAGGCGCAGGGATCTATTTATGCCGTGTGAGATGGATTTGTTTTACACAATACATCACGCATTCACATCGACCAGCAGATCGCAGCCATTTCGGCGCATATCCTACTTTTCACGGCCTATTATTCCAAGTCACACGGGTATTTTGGTGGACATTTTTTTTTATCTATGCCTATACAATTTTGCCAGGAAAGACCCTTTTGTCAATCGTGGGATCTTTAACGTGCACATCCCCAATGTAGTGTACACGAAGGGACCTCGGTTTTTCGTCTCATCCGAAAGACTAGACATATCAGGTTCTTCATAGACTTGCATGTGCACATGCGCCAGTGCACTGATATATGGCCCATCAATCGCGCCACCCCAGTTAAACAGAGGAATGCCGAGAGAAGTAGGGGGTCGTTAAGAATGGGTAAAAGTAAAAGTGCCGGGTACATTGTAAGTCCATCTTCCTCAAATGAAGGTGATGGGGTGCGTACGGTACCTTGAGATTCTGACATCCCTCGCTGCTAATGGTGTTTGGAATTCCACAGGGTTGCCCGGTACTTCCTACCTTGTTCGCTTTCCCTTTCAAGGTACTCAAGAGTCACCTGTTAATTCGTTCCCTACCTGTTTCTTATCATTGTTTTCCGTTGGGCTGGATTGAGTTTTTTGGGGGGAGGGGTATTATTTTTATTTTTTTATTTTTTAAATCTGTTTTTTAAAGGTGGAAGAATGTTAGAGTTATGCGTAACAAATCGCGCGTGTACGTGTGTGCGTTCGTGCATGAATGCGTGCATGCGTTCGTGCTTGCTTGTGTGTGTGTGTGTGTGTGTGTGTGTGTGTGTGTGGGGGGGTGTGTGTGCGCGCGTGTATGTGTGTGTTTGTGTGTGTGTGTGTGTGTGTGTGTGTGCGCGCGCGCGCGTGTGTGTGTGTGTGTGTGTGTGTGTGTGTGTGTGTGTGTGTGTGTGTGTGTGTGTGAACATTTGCAAATATGATATGCACGCTTGTGACCGTGCACGTGTGTTTGTCAGCGTGTACAGGTAATGTGATTTTTTTCTCTCGTAATTCTGCATTCCTATTCTACAATTCGTACGATTTTGTGTGTACCTGTGTCCTGTTTTGTCTTACCTGATGACCGTCATTTGGCCTTTCACATAATATGATGCAACTTCTTAAGAAATAGTGAGTCTTTCAATTCGAGACTCGGTCATGGGTTGAGGTTTACACAAAGTTCACGTTATCATTTTTGTGACCAGGTCATACTTGCACATATGCACGATCCAACGATTATTGTTCATCTGAAGATAACAGAAATACGTTTTCCATCAACATCGTGTTTGCTGTCAGTGGATTCAAAGTTCAAGAAACCATGCACCGGAAGTTCAAATTAAGTTCATTTGTGGTGTGTGTGTGTGTGTGTGTGTGTGTGTGTGTGTGTGTATATGTGTTTTTGTGTGTCAAGTGTGCGTGCGAGCGTGCGTGTGTGTATATGTGTGTGTGTGTGTTTCTTTTGTTTGTTAGGGGGGGGGGGGGGGGAGTAAAGGACATGAGTACCAGTAAATGAGTGTTGACACGAGTTTCCGAAAATAAACCTTAATCCGGTTTGACACGATTTTAATTGTCGCAGCGAGTACGACATTAATTTCAGCGGAGTTTTCACTCTAGTCATAGGACCAAACTGACTTCTATTCTGTGACCTTGAACCCATAAACTGTTTAAATGTTGCCAGTACAGTGGGATTACTTGTCGCACGGAGGGAACCTTTTCCACTGAACTAATGAGCGTGTATATTTAGGGCCTTCGGTGCAGAATCACAAAGAGTGAATTGTATTAGTGCGCGCATTTCTGTCACAATCCGCCCTGTTACTGAGGGAAGATTGTATTTTGTTTCCATGACGCCTTTTTCTTGTGTGTGTGTGTGTGTGTGTGTTTGTGTGTGTTCTGTTTTGTGTTGATTTATTTTGTATATCAGGATTAGTGAAGGGGATGAAAATCACATGCACGCCTTGAAATGTATAGGGGAGGGGGAGTTGGCATGGTCATGTTACACAATGCTATTTGTCTAAATGATCAAAACAGGAAAAAACTAATACATCAAAACAAGCAAATGATCAAATGGAAGAAGGACTAGCACGAGTGCAGCAATGTAAACAAAATCAAGAACACACACACTAGCTCGCACTCTTTCACGCATGCACGTACGCGCGGACACATGCACGAACGGACACACGCTGGCTAGTGTATGCATACAACCATGTACGCTCGTACGCATGCATATGCATGCGGGGTTGCATGTATGCACGCACGCACGCACGCACGCTTACACATATATAAACACACGCACACGCACATACGCGCGCGCGCACACACACACACACACACACACACACACACACACACACACACATACACACACACTCAAACACACAAAAATACCCGGTACCCCCGCCCTCGTATCAGAAAACGAGACGAAAGACATTACAGCTAATTTATTGAGAGCATTAATAGCACAGCGCATGTGCAGATACCCCAGCACGCATCCAGCCGAAATTTGCGTTCACTGTGCCCGTTCCAATCGAATTTTCCCAAACGGATTTAACAAGTGGCGTGAAACGATCTTAATACATGTAGTCAATCTGTCGGCCTGAAACTAAAAGATTGAAACTGGAAACCTGGGATCAGTAATCGTCGAGATCAATAAAACCTGGCTAGCCGAATCCGTAAACTGAGACGGGTCGAGCTGATCTCGAAAAAAGAAAGCCAACATAAGACCTAATTTAAATCTGTGGCTTTCAATCTTAGAAGCTTTCCATTATTTGACCGGTTTATTTGAAGCTATGATCCGAGGTCAGCCAGTGCCATTATGCAAATGCAATACGACGATCCAAGCCCACAAAGGGCAATAATAGTTCTTTCTTGTCCAAGACGTTTGTCTAAGCTGGTCCAAGATGCACGCCCTTTTATGCACTCGCACGTACTATTGGGACCCAATCGTGGCAAAAGTCGTGATCTTCCGAAGAAAAGGAAGGGGACGAAATTTGCATTGGACACAAAAGATTGCACGATCGTTTCCTCTTGCACATTTTACGATATTGCACTGGGACGGGAACTTTCCTATTTATAACCAAAAGCATTGAACAAGTGTTGTCTTTCTTTTCTTTTCTTTTCTTTTCTTTCTGTTTGCAATATTATTGGATTTTTTAAATTGTTTCCAAAACAGTCTAGCCATACCAGCGCGCACTTTGTCATGCACTATATAGCCACAGTATCATCAGTGACATCACAATTGTAGCTTGCTCGTCCGCCGCATAAGAGAATAAGAAATGAGATGTTAGTGACATTAGTAATTCATTTATCTGGCGATTAGCACGCCCGGTGTGTGTGTGTGTGTGTGTGTGTGTGTGTGTTTGTGTGTGTGTGAGTGTGTGTGTGTGTTTGTGTGTGTGTGTGTGTGTGTGTGTGTGAGTGTTTGTGTGTGCCTGCGTGCATGCGTGCGCGCTTGGATGCGTGCATTCAAACGTACATGCATGCGTGCGTGTGTGTGTGTGTGTGAGAGAGAGAGTGAGAGTCACACAGAAATGTATCGAGAGAAAGAGAGAGAGAGAGAGAGAGAGAGAGAGAGAGAGAGAGAGAGAGAGAGAGAGAGAGAGAGAGAGAGAGAGAGAGAGAGAGAGAGAGAGAGAGAGAGAGAGAGAGAGAGAGAGATTTTAAACAGGAAATCGCGTCAGATTACCTGATGAAAAAAAAGACCCTTGTAAAAATGTCTTATATAAAGTCCATTGAGCAGATCACTGAATCGTTCAGCAGCTTTCAGTGCAAAGGATTATGAATGTATGATCCGCCGTGTCAAAGTTCCATTCCTGCATCATTTCTGCATCATTTCATGATTAATACGCGTGAACAGTCTATTTATGGTCAGAACCACGTCTCTTTGCATGGCCCCCTTACGGCCACCGCCACACACCAGCTCCCTCTCCTCTCTCCCATTTCGGACAGTTTTGACTACCCACAGTTTAAACTGCATGGGCTTTATGCAAACAGAACCTTGGATGTTGTCTATGTATATCAGTTGCCAGGAGATTGGTTCCGCGTGACTTTCACTTTTTCTTGTTGCACGCATGTACGTCGTATGCATTCAGAGCGCTTACGTCCGTTTGTTTTTTCAGTTCTTGCATGTGTCCATGCACATGACCTATTCCAAATTTGATTCTTGTACAGTGTCTAATGGTGCTAATTATGTAAGACAAGGTCACTACGGCAATCAGACGTGATGGTTGTGAACAAGCTGAATAACCATGGTTATTCATTGTCTTGCAGATAACAGTTCTGACTTGACCATTTGAAAGATTTGGGTTTGGATTAACTATAATCATTGGACCCTACCCCATGTGTCCCTGCGGAGAGGCAGAACAAGAGGCAGCCCACATCCTACAGGATCGCAGGAACCTCCAGCAACTGAGGAGTGAGACTTGGCCCAGGCCTCCAAGACAAGCTGCACGGACCTGTGGAGGCTCTGCAGAAGACCACCAGCTTCATCTCCAGAGCTGGAATCCAGAGCTGGAATCCAAGTGTAAAAGGCGATCGACAAGAAGAAAAAGATCATGAGCCGAAGAAGTAAAAATGTAGTTTTGTAATATCCAGCCAGTTGAAGAAGGCGCCAACTCGTCGGATTTTTCAATTGAATTTTGAATCGTGGTTGAAGCTAGTTACAAACCTCAAGGTTACGGTTAGACACGGGCATAACACTTCAAACCACTCGAGCTTTAGACATCGCCAAGAACCATGCTAAAGCAACCTTGTTAAAGTGATGAGTGGCATGTTTTATTTGTCAACTGTGAGGCGAACATACCTTACACACATCGCCGACGGAACACCGCTTTTAATGTGTTTAAAATCATATTGAAAATGCACCACCAAAATGGATGATAGCAAGCTTGTCCTACAACAAAGCAAGTAATTTTGTTCGCCTACAAGGACACTCATAAAACTACAACAGTACGTTATTTGACTGTTTCTCTTCTATGCCTGATCATAACTCGACGTCAGCGTCGTGTTGGTGTCTTGATTTTTAACTCATCACTTACGGTATAAATGAATTTCAAGTCCTGCTTTTTCATACCAAACTTTACGGGGAGTGTATATGTGTGTGTCTGCACGTAAACATCGCTGCTTTTGAATGTCTGCAAGCGAATTGACGGAACCTTGAATGAAACTAGGGGTACATACACTCAAAATCATGAATGAGAGAATGGTGGCTGAAGTGTGTAAGGATAAACATTGTGACACCAACGACACCGCCATTCAGCCTCAGCGGGAGAATAAGCCGCCGTTTCTTTAGCCAATTATGACTCATTTTTCTCGTCCTTTACAAAACCGCCTCGGTTCCTTCCGTTCAAAATGTTGACGCAAAAGGTTATAAACTTTTCAATGATGACTTCGCGAACTATAAGGGGCCGCTACCGTACGCCAGAAACCGTCGTGGTGCGGTTTTTAATATTTTATTTTTTTATTGTTTTATAAATTCACTTTAAAGCGACCTTTCTGTTCAGAGAAAGCTTACAGTACTGATTCAATGTTTTTGTTTTTTTAATTCAAAACTATATGTAGAAATACACTAGTGTGTGCAAAAGAACCAATTATTGAAGTTGCCAACGCCAGAATACCGTTCAGTGCGAAGCGTGCATGCACTGTTGAATAATTACCGTTGCATTAATTTGAAGAAAAAAATCACTCAGCACAGCAAACGTGTGTCCAACGTAGGATTGATTGGGGTGTGTACTTCAGATGGTTAAAAGCACAGTTGTTCCCGCGTAAACAAATTTAAATCATTTTTGTCATGCACTAAGACCATCCCTCCACTTGAACAAATATCAATAACCAATGTGCAGAGCGGACATTTTCAAAGATGTTTTGTTACGTACGCCGAAGGCCTTTTGTGAAATTAATTAATCAAACTTGAAATCTTCGTCGACCTTGAATTTTGGCGGAACTTGATTCTTGGCGGTTTTGATGTTTTTGTGCTTTAGACTATAAAGTCAATTATTCTCCATGAGAAATATTCTCTAAAATACGATAAACAGTACATGATTTAACATTTTTTTTTTAAGCCTAAAAAAAAAATAGGCGTGGTTACGATAACCCGACCTACCCTATTTTTAGGGGCCGACCCTATAACTTTTTATTACATTTGTAAAAAAAACAAGCAAACAAACAAAAACAAGAAAACGAGTGCAGAAAACGCAATGAAAGCGAAAGCGCTCGAGTCGCACACTTATTTCCCTGTCAAGTAGGTTTAATTTGTACACATTAGAAAAAAAAATTAGAAAAAAAAGTGATTGCCTACCTTCTTACCCTATTTTTTTTGGCTATGTTACCGTAACCACACCTATTTTTGTTTTTGCCTTATCTTTCTATCCATACCAGGTACACATATAAACACTATTTCATTATAAAAAAACCCACCATGTTTGGCCTTCTGCTGAAAAGCTGTCTAAAATTCCATGACGACGTCGAAATTCCAGTTCTGCACTGGAAGCAGATATTTTAGGTACGTTCCAAAGTGGAGGGATGTTGAGATCTGATGTAAAAGCCAGGCCAGATCTGAGATGGAGAGACAAACTCTTTTCACAAGAAGGTCTGTACCTTTAACACGGAAAGGAAGGAATCTTTAAACTCAACAAGAAGAGTAACAAGTGTGTCTTGTCCCGGCCGGCGCCGCACCAGCAAGACACGAGGGTGAAGGGGGTTCACCAAGGCCGAGTTCGGAGGGCTTTAAGTACGGCCAGAGCGGTTACGTCGCACTAGTTGCGATATTTCGTGAGTTCAGCCGTCACTTTGTCCACTTCGTGTCTAATCAATTGTACATATCATAGCGAAAATGAAAAAGAAAAAAAAAAGGAAATCAGGCAACGGTACCTGAACGTCTTACATATTTTTAGTTGACGAATGACATCACTGCATCGTTGCACCCTCAATAAGAATGAGGGGGTCCTGATTTGGCCTATTATGGTCCGCTGGACCCGAAAAGCAACAGCAAATAAATAAATAAGAATGAGCTTGTGCATATTGCAGAAGTCTAAAATTTTCTTCACTGTCGAAACCGTTCTGACTTTGATATCCCATGAAAACAATAGAACTGTAGTATCTGTCTAATCTGACAAATGATGGGCAACACTTCAGGTCAGTTTTAACATGACTTGCATGCAATGGTACGAAACTGAGGGAGCAACTACCGTGAGTCAGTTTTGGATGACCATGCCGAAGGTGCGTTCATCTCGGCTGTGGGATGGCTTTAGGAACCAAAGTTGTGAGTAAAGGTAATACATATTCAGCTGTCATTTCTGTTGTCTGAATGGCCTATGAATGTCGGAGTAACATGCTACGGCCGGTGACAATCAAGTTCGGTGTCCCAACCTAACTCTGTCGGCAAGCAATAAGACATGTACAGTTTGGTCCCTTGAAGATCAAATAAGGCTTCAGGAAAAAAGCTGAATTTCGAAGTGAAACTTTCTCATTTATCCACTAATTTGCTTCATTTGCAGAACACTAACGTGGTCCCCTCTGTCCGTCCCCAAACAGACTTAAGGCCAAAAAAAAAATAGGTCTGTTTACGGTAACCCGACCGACCCTAGTTTTTTCGCGCGACCCTAGACTTTTTTTTGACATTTGGGGAAAAGAAAAAAAAAATCTTGTTTTTTTTGCAAAATAACGTAAAAATATGGTTTTTTGGAAAAAAAAAATTAAAAAAAAATAAAAAAAAATCCCGACCTACCGACCCTATTTTTTTGGCCTATGTTACCGTAAACAGACCTTCTTTTTTTTCGGCCTAATGGACGAACTCCGGGAGATAACAAACCCTCTATAGATGTTGTACAGCTGGTTGTGAAAGAATGAATGCTAAATTGCTTTTATTGAGGCAAGCATTGGAGACGTGCTCCTTGTCTGGATGTTTTAAACACACCCCTCGCAAGTGACTAGCCTTTAATTTCACGTGGGGAAGTTTGACTCAATAAGAGCAAGGGGAATCACTCTTTCACAACCCATACAAACCCGACAGAGTTATTTCAGAACATCGTCTATTTGCAACAGCTTCCTTTAGTTTGGGACTCTAAACGAACGATTTTAGTAAAACTCCCCTTTGCCTGATCCGCGGCGATTGACGTGGTTACGCTTCTACGGGTAGGTGGCGCCATCCTGCGACAGTTTACTTTCTCCATGAAGAAAGCAACCCGATTGTTTGTGGGTAAAACCTTAGAGACTCTTAACGTTACCTCACTAAATCTTACCTTACAATTCCTACGCTTGAAGAGTTAATCCACGCGTCGTCGTTGTAGGTGGCCTAGTTTGTTTTCTTGTTGCGTTTATTTCCTACACAAATCGGCTTCAGAGATAGCAGATAAGGCCTCACTCAGTTCGCCTTCCGGTTTACTCTGGGATACTCTGGCTTTCTTTTCAACGGAAGTAGATAAAGATCATAAACAAACTGTTCGCTTCTGCGCTGAACAAAGAGCATTATGTGCTTCATTGATTTCAATCTGTACATTTTCTGCTTGCACAGATTCACAGTAACCTTCGCTTTTCAACTGTAGGTCATTGGGTAGAAATTGTGTTTCTCTTCTAGCCAGCGGCCCAGGAATATTCTACTGCTATCCTAGCAGTCGAATATCTTTCAACAGCCCACAAAGAAAACGGTTGTGGTGCCGACAAGTGTTTACACCATGTTTACAACTTGTTTACACGGTTTATAAACACGGCCCCTGAGAGATGGCTCAGTTCACTTCAGTCTGTCAGGTTTATTATGCTAACGGCACGAAAACGGCTGGATACCTGCATAAACCCAGCTCCCTCGGTGTATATGTCACAGTAGAAACTAGAATTCAGTAGGATCCGGAATCCTACTAGTAGAGACTGGAATCTCAGTTTCTACTAGTAGATACTGGAATTCCAGTCTCAACTGGACTTTTTCAAGTTCAAACTGGAATTCCAGTATCTACTAGTAGATACCGGAATTCCACTTACAACTGGATTTTTTCCAGTTGAAAGTGGAATTCCGATATCTACTAGTAGAAACTGGAATTCCAGTTTCAACTAACAGCCAGTTCATGTTGGAATTCAGTTCAAATTGGAATTTCGCGATGGAGATGAATGTAGTTTCTTTTTTGTTTAAAATGAACAGTTGACTACTTTATTGAAAGCAAATCCATTGTTTAAAAAGACCCAACACCACAAACTGCATAGTCAAATCAATGAAAATCACATCAGACAACTTCAGGACATGTTCTTGCATTTCTTGCTGTGCGGGTGGCATTTGGTGCCACATGCAAGTTTGGCATCTTTGCACGGACACCTCTTTGTCATGCACGCGCCTGTGCACGTACAGACGGACCTGGCGACAGCTCCACGGTTTTGCCAACCAGTTGATGACCTGGAGGCTTGAATGAGGGACACTTCCTTAAGAGTCTGTGGGTTTACCACATTGAGATGTGGGAGGACCACACTGCTCATGTCCACAAGCTCCACCCCCCGAAACCAGTTTTTAACAATTCCAGTCGGGCAATACACCCGATAGACAGAATCACCGCCCCTCATCTTTGATTCCAGAATCTTGCAGGTCAAGAGCCGCACGTCAGTGTTGGTCCTGTCGGCACTGTGGATTTTCACTCCGACAGTGTGCCCGTTTTGGAATGATTGGGTCACGTCTTTTACCTTCTTTTGGTACCTCGTGTCTTGACGTCTGGCAGCCTTCAAATAGTTATTTCTGGCAACAAGTCGCTTCTCCTTGTGAGCCGTGTTCCCTTCTTCATTTTGCACTGTTGCAGTGCGTTTCCACAACACAAACTGTCCTACTTCTAATGGTTCATTCATAGGGTTGGCAATTGTAGGCACATGTGTAGGAACGAACACTTCGTCAACAGAAAACACAGCATGAGTGGTTTTAGTCACTTTCACACCATGCACAACGTCAAGATTTGTGTGCTCTGTGCCAGAACAAACGATGACGTTGTCGCTCAAAAGAAGATACTCCTTTCCTCGCTTGTGGCTGGTACAGGTAGTAGATGATGTACTTGGTGAATCCACGTTTTCTACAATGCCGAGAGAAGAACCACCAGCACCTGTGAAACAAACAAATTAAAATCGTCTACGCTGGTGTGAAAACCAAGAAAGGTGGTGTAAGGGTTAACCTGTTAACATCTTCAAACTAGTCTTTATAAATTGATAGAAAATATGGCACATTGAAAGTGTGTTGAGGGAAGTGTGAAGAAACTTACCAGTGGCATGCTGCTCAGGAGTGCTGAGAGAAGGTCCGAGAGGATCCTGAAAGTTGACTGCTTCTGAAGAACGGTCAGCACCTGTGAAACAAATAAAATGCAGTTGTATTTGCAACAGACATTTGCAGTCATTCTTCTTCTTCTCTGTTGGGAAATGTGACATGATAATGTGGCATGTATGTGTACACATTAATCACTGTGTACTAGTGTTTCGACGTTGAAGTGATACAGGAAGAAATTCTGAATAATTCATTGCAAAAACATACACTTGACCCATTTTGACAGGAAAGTTTTTTTTGAAAGTTGACTGCTTCTGAAGAACGGTCAGCACCTGTGAAACAAATGAACTGTAGTTGTATTTGCATCAAATCTGCCATTAATCCCCAGAGTCATTAACCCTTGCCAGTGCACCTCCCGTCTCCTGCATTGTCTATCATTATCAAAATTGTGTTCATCATTAGTTTGTTATGGCTGCAAAAGGGTTAATGTAATGGAATGTTACTCCTATTAATACGACTAATACAGTAATGGGCGTCAACTAGTCCAATGGTTGCATGGCCAATATCTCTAAAACACAAGATTTTTAAAACCAATTCAGATAGAAGCATACCACATACCAGCAGTTGAAGGTCCGGGAGTTGGCAAAGAATTGTTGACTGGCTGCAGAACTGTATCAAAGACCACTTCACTCCACACAGTGATTCTCTCGTCGTCCTCGCAGCTGATGTCACTCTGGCTCCCTGACTGCACAACTGCACTTCTCTGACTCACGGCTGTGTCTTCTTGACTCAGAACTACACGCCCCACATTGTCCAGCCACACTGACTGCACGACTGCACCATCATGATTCAATGACTCAACGACTGCACCTTCCTGACTCAATGACTCGACGACTGCACCTTCCTGACTCAATGACTCGACGACTGCACCTTCCTGACTCAATGACTCAACGACTGCATCTTCCTCACTCACTGACTGCACGACTGCACCTTCCTGACTCAATGACTCGACGACTGCACCTTCCTGACTCAATGACTCGACGACTGCACCTTCCTGACTCAATGACTCAATGACTGCATCTTCCTCACTCACTGACTGCACGACTGCACCTTCCTGCCTCATTGTGGGAAGCATAACAAGCAGATCATTTGGCAAATCTTCTTCACGCACAATACCCTGAGCTGCAAATTCCTCCCAAACAGCTTGGTCCGAACGTGGTTTCTGACCAAATACAAGTTCATACGGTGTTGTCCCAGTTGCACTTGAAACTGATGTGTTGATTGAGTGAACCACAGACTTTAATCCCCTGCTCCATTGTGGGCCATTGGTATCCATCCATTTGCCTAGTTTCAATTGTAGGTCTCCGTTCCCCCTCTCAATGCACCCTGCACACAGTGAAGCAATCCCAGTTGGATACTGTCACCTTAAATAGAGGCCTTTTCAAGCCTAGGCCACTGCACTATGTCTGTAGCCCATATTTCAGGTTGTAAAGCTGATTTATAAAGCTGCTAGAGCAGTTTTAATTTGAGAAGTCGAGTGTATCATTCATCGAAAGGTTCATGGTACTGTCACAGTACCATTAAAGGGGTATGAAAGACCTAAACCGGAAGTAGAATTCCTTGAACGGCAGCTGATACATTACTCTATGAACTCTCATTATCCAGAAAATTAAGCCTGAAAGCCTGGTATTCGCTGAGAAACATCGGAAAACGCAAAATCAAAATAAACAATCCTTATCCGGAAGTGGTAAAAAAACAACGTTTTATTATCAAAAGGGAAGTGTGGCATTTTTTCCATATTTCACAGACAAGAGGTTAATTTGGACTTTTATGTAAAATTGAGGCACACCAAAATCACTTTTCAAATTTTACACCCCCAGACGGTTAAAATAACATCTATTTATCCATGTTAATCCATAGTTTGACTGATGTGATGAGAACGTTTTACCAAATATTGCTCAAATTCCATAATTTTTTTTAATACTTTTGATATATTCCCAGTCTTAATAACGCAATCCCTTCTCAAAATGCCTTAAAATACATCTGTAAAGGTCAAGGAAGTCAAACAGATTCATAATATGTTTTTAAATTAAAATTCAAAGTGCCGTTTTCCAAAACTAGGGGAATGAGTGAAAACTTCAAAGTTTCCTGGTTTTGGTAACAAGGGGTTAATCTAGCATGTTGTACTAAAGTGCTGCAACTGCGACATTAGTTTTCAAAACCTGGACATCATAGCGGTTCAGTTCATACCCATTTTAGCTTGTTATACCGCCAGTAAAAAAAAAAATCACAATCACAATCACCACTATGGAAATTTTAGATTAGACCTATTGCGTTAAATTTCGGTTTCATATTCCATGTTACCACAGGTAGGTCTGCCTCATTAACCCTTTCACTGCCGGGGTGTTTCAATTCAATGTCAGTAAAATGTGAAAAATGATCCGATTACGAAAAAAGCTGAATGTTTATCTTTTGACAGATGCAACAGACAAAACATGTTACCACCGGTAGGTCTGCCTCATTAACCCTTTCACTGCCGGGGTGTTTCAATGCATGGTCACTCTTCGACAAGAATGTTTTCTCTAACTGGCTAGAGTGCAGGACGGGTATACCCGTCTTGTAGGCACTGTAAGGGTTAATTTTCATTTCTGAAAAAAATACAAATAAAAACGAACACTTACCCTGACTTTCAGGATGTCTTGGGCGTCCATGGATGATCACTGTTCCAGGCCACAGATCACACACTTCACGTATCACGTTCGCCGTGAATTCTCTGCCATTGTCACTCTGCAGGAGGCGTGGTGGTCCAAAGGTGCAGAATTGGTCGAACAGATGACCTGCTACCTCTGCTGCAGTCTTGGATTCCAAGGGATAGGCCCAAGAAAACTTCGAAAAACAGTCCCTTGCATGCAGGATCCATTTAAAGTCCCTGTCAGGCCTGCTGCGGAAGTCAATGAGGTCGATTTGGACTCTGAGTAGAAAAGACAGATTGATCATTGCCTTTCCAGATGGAAGTGATTTCACCACCTGGCGCTGCCTGCAGCTGGGACAGGTCTTCAGGAACACACTGACTGCTGAGTGGTGGACTCCTGCGTAGTTTGCTTTGATTTCCGCCCACGTTTTATCCCTTCCCCCATGGCCAACATGAACGTGACATCGCGCAATTGTCGCAAACAATTCCTCTCTGGTCACAACCGGGCAGTTGGTTTTCTGGCAACATAGCATTGTCCTTGCCCCCACAACTTGTAATTTATAATGCTTTGCACACCTGTACTTGAATTTGGCACCTTCTGGACATTGCTGGCCCTTGTTCAGTTGCAGAGCTTTCACTATTTTTGTGTACTTCTCTTGGGCAATGCAGAAACATTCTCGTTTGCTGTCATCAAGACTCCGTATGTGTGCTTCTAAAAGAGAATAAAACAGAGTTTTCTGATCCTCTGACTCGGACTCCATCTTCAATCTTGACTGCTGTCTGTCACTGACACTTCACTCTGATCAACTGATCAAGACTCACTGTGAATAGAAGGGCCTCGGTTGTTCCATATTACTCTGGCTGGAGAACATTGGTCACTTTATTTGCAACAACAACTCAGATTCACGTGAAGAAGTCATTGTCACATCTAAGCTTTGTTTTCAAGTTGAACCCTCTCTGTGGATATGATCCCAGTTTCTTTTTCAGTTTTCAAATAATTCCAATTTCCATATTACTCTGGCTGGAGAACATTGGTCACTTTATTTGCAACAACAACTCAGATTCACGTGAAGAAGTCATTGTCACATCTAAGCTTTGTTTTCAAGTTGAACCCTCTCTGTGGATATGATCCCAGTTTCTTTTTCAGTTTTCAAATAATTCCAATTTAAACTGAATTCCAACATGAACTGGCTGTTAGTTGAAACTGGAATTCCAGTTTCTACTAGTAGATATCGGAATTCCACTTTCAACTGGAAAAAATCCAGTTGTAAGTGGAATTCCGGTATCTACTAGTAGATACTGGAATTCCAGTTTGAACTTGAAAAAGTCCAGTTGAGACTGGAATTCCAGTATCTACTAGTAGAAACTGAGATTCCAGTCTCTACTAGTAGGATTCCGGATCCTACTGAATTCTAGTTTCCCCTGTGACATATATATAATTATATACTATCAGGCCTGATAGATACACCGGGACCTTGAACTGCTATTATACAAAAAGGGTGACACGGGTGCGTTTTCTCGGCTTTGTCGATATAATTATAGGTAGGACTGACAGGTTCAAATGCAATGGCCACAGATCAGTTGTCTGTACGCATCCTCATCTGGGTACGGCAAAGCTATAACCTATTCAGTTCAGAGACATCCTGCTTGCTGCCGCGTGGGCAGAGACAGTACGGAGATTTAATAAACGAAACGTCGGGACGTTTCGTTTTGAAGTCGTGGTAAACGTCATCATTTCGGGAGTCTCTCGCTGGAAAGGTGAAGGTCAACTGAAACGGAACGTGGAACGTCAAAACGCAGTCACGTTTTCCACCCCCAAAAAACGAACAATATTTCGTCAACTTTTGTGAGTATTTTTGCACACTAACAGTTTTATTTGTTGGCCATTTTATGCATTGCTAGATTCATCAACCCTTTCACAGTCTTTCAGCGCTGAGAATGTGTTCATTGGAGGTAGACAACTGTTGTGAACTGAAATATTTTGAAGGGTGCTGATCCTGGTACATTTATCCAACTTCATGGTGAAGAAAGCAAATGGCGAAGCAGAAGTAGGTCATCGCATCGAATTTTTATTCTGGCTTCGTATGTGATTTTGTATAAACAAAGTCTGTGTGATTTATTTGGACTGAAAATAATCAAAGTATGCCCGATTCTGGACCACCTCCTAGGTTTTTTTTTCCCCATTCTGATCGAGGACAGACGTGATAATTTCACTTGAAGATTTATCGCCCTTCCTTCATTCCGAAACGAAACGTGAATACATCTAAATCTTGTCTGTGGCCTATGCCGTCTCGTTTCACGTTCCGTTTCGCGGGGTGACTCATTCACCAAACGAAACGAGCTGCAAAACGAAACGTGCTGTCTCTTGAATCTCCCTAATGTTACTTCTTTATCTTCACCGCGCTGGCAGCAAAACCCCTCACGCGGAGGTGTTCAGTTTCAGACAGGCCAGACACAGGTTGTCCCGGAGATGTATTCGATGAATGAGTTCGACAGAACAACGCAGTGGTTAAGAAATAATACTTTTAAAAAAAACCATTTAAACCGTTCGATGAATGAGTTCGACAGAACAACGCAGTGGTTTAAGTAATAATAGTTAAACAAAAAACCCATTTTAACAGTACCCACGAAGGATGAAGTTGTATCTTGATTTGGGCATTTATTCCTTTGGAATTGAGCAAAATGATTAGGAAATTTCAGTGCATGTCTACCTGCCTGACTCTAAAAACGTGTTGCCAACGTTATTGATTCATGAGTTATCTTGGAACCTACACGGAACGAGTTTTATAACCTACATAGGCAGTACATGTTACCTCTAGTAATTTTCGATATTCATTTTAGAGTAACATTGATGAGATCTATTTTATGTATCTATATTTCTAATGCTGCCTTGGCTTGATACCGCCCTGATATGGCCCTTCGTGGTCGGCTGGGCGTTAAGCAAACAAACAAACAAACAAAGTTGGCTTGATGTTTGTAGCCTCGCTAACTTCTTTTTAAAAACTAACTGCCAATGAACTGTATTGGTGAGGATTGTGAGCTTAAGCTTGTACAGATTCATACTCAGTCTCACCAGAACAATTCACAGTGGCTGTAATGCTGCATGGCGAATAACATGTGTTCTTGTTCTCTTCTTGTTGTTAATCAAATAACAATTACACGGGCAGTTGGTATTATACTATAGTGTGGAACCGATCCCGGGCATATCAGGGGGAAATGAAGTTAGAAATGACAGATACACACTAGCCACGGAAAGCAAGCACCAAAAGGATGGCACCACAGGTATGTAAACCTTATGAAGAACATGTCACCGGTCAACAGGTACAACCAGACACACGGGGCATAGGTATAGACATACACTATGAATGGTATACACACAAAAGGGTTATACAGGTCTATGTAAGCACCTGGCACAATGAAGAGATGATAGGTATACACATCCAGTGCGATCACCTTCGACATGAAAAGCAAGATATAGGTGTATGGCTGTCGAATTGTAAACAGCGCCTTTATTAGGGAGGTTACGCTCAGGAAACGGGCACGACGCAGGCATCTGCTTTCCTTTCGTCTTTATTTGTGCCAAAACACAGTAAAAACAGTCAAGCAAAGCAAAATGTTGGTCATGATAATGCCACGCCTCCATGGTTTGGGATATTATGTTTCTTTTGGAAGTCACAAACGTAAGCGTCTCAGGTTCACGTCAACTTAAGGTCTTCGATTTTAAACATCTTAACTGTTTCTAACAGTACCTTGTGACCTGCACCTACGGACCTCTGTGTCGTGTTTACAATTTGCCAACAGCGCCACTGGAGCGTGGCGAACGCAGTCACCCGCGGAAAATGAGCTGACCGCAAATGGTTTGAAGTCTTGCCTTGCGCGTGTAGCGCCGTACGGTAATCAAAACGGCGTGTGACTTGAGTCCTTCACGCATGACGAGTTACGATATCCATACACCCATAATTCGGGACACAGCCGTTCGGTTACGCTTAAAAATCAATTAAGCGTGAGACGTAAGATGAAGCACAAAGAGGATGGGTGGTGGGGTGGGGTTGGGTTGGTGGTTTTGGTGGTGTGTGTGTGCGTGCGTGCGTGTGTGTGTGTGTGTGTGTGTGTGTGTTTGGGTGTGTGTGTGTGTGTGTGTGTGTGTGTGCGCGTGCATGCGTTCATGCGTGCATGCGTGCATGCGAGAGTGTGTGTGTGTGTGTGTGTGTGTGTGTGTGTTTGTGTGTGTGTGTGTGTGTGTGTTATTTATCTTGTTTCGCGTATGCAGAATAATGTATAACGGGAAGCAACTGTTTTCCTCAATGCCGTGCAAGGGAGCAAACTCACACACTTCTTGGACTGTCGGATCTCACGGAAACCCGGTGGCTTAATTATTGGTGGGGAATCCACGGCAGTCTACTGATTACCCGAAGCATTGGTAACATGACATGCCCAGGCCTTTTCTTGTTCTGATGACAACAGAATCTATACTGTTCAAAAAAAGAAACGCATAGCTTGTAATATTTGGTTAATTTAGTTATATGGCTACAAGGATATCCACCAAACTGCAGAAAATGTTTATCTGGTCGTCGACCTTTCGTCCATTGCCACAAGTGAGCTCTGCACGTGACGCATGCGTTATCAGTAGCTACAATGTCAAAATTGCTCATTTGGCATGACCACTCGTCATGCTTCAGTGTAATCTCGTGAAACTCGGGGAATATTGAGCTCTCACCATGTCTTCCAAAACCCATAAAAGCGGATTGTTCGCCACAAAGAAATCAGACGACAATTCAGCGACGAAAGATGGCCCGATTGAGCAGAGAAGACCGCCAAATTGCATTGGGTCGTTTACAAGCAGGCCAAAGTCAAAGTGCAATCGCCAGGCACTTCCACGTGTCCCAGAGCACCATCAGTAGACTGTGGGTCAGGTTTCAAGCCACTGGCTCCGTTGCTGACTTGCCACGAGCGGGAAGACCAAGGGCGACAACTGCTGCTCACGACCGCTTCATACGGCTCCGCCACCTCCGGAATCGTTTCCTGTCGGCCTCATCTTCTGTCCAGGCTCTCCCCGGGCCACACCGATTATCGGACCAGACCGTGCGGAACCGCCTGCATGAAGCTGGTTTGAGAGCTCGCAGACCTCACAGAGGAGCTGTCCTCACCCGCCGCCATCGCCAGAACCGAGTGCAGTGGGGCAACCAGCACCTTCGCTGGACCGTCCGGAATCACTGGAGACACGTGTGGTTCAGCGACGAGTCCTACTTCCTGCTCCAGCGACATGATGGTCGGAGGAGGGTCTACCGGAGAGTAAACGAACGTTACGCGCCCAACTGTGTGGATGAGGCACCCGTTCATGGTGGTAGAGGCGTCATGGTGTGGGGGGCGATCAATACCGCTGGAAGGAGCACCCTGGTGCACGTCCAAGGGCGCATAACTGCCCAGCGATACGTGGAGGAAATTCTGCGCCCACACGCCCTTCCTCTTCTGGCTGACCAGGATGCCATATTCCAGCAGGACAACGCTCGCCCGCACACAGCACGACTCACCACCCAGTTCCTCACCGACCACCATGTCCAGGTGCTTCCCTGGCCATCCATGTCGCCAGACATGAACCCGATAGAACACCTCTGGGATGAATTGGACAGACGTGTGCGCAGGCGAGAAGAAGCGCCGGCAAATCACCGCGATCTATTGCAGGCACTTCAGGAGGAGTGGGACACCATCCCACAGCAAGATATCCGGCATCTGATCCAGTCCATGCCCAGAAGGTGCCGGGCAGTTGTTGCTGCTCAAGGCAGTCACACCCCCTACTGACTTGACAGCCTCGGCACCCAATCGTATTGATTGACTGATTGATTTGAAGATGCAAATGAACTGTGTGTGCATTCAACTGTGTCCATACCAAATTTCAAACAAATAATCTAAATATTGGATTTTCTGTTAATTTTTTCGAAAAATAAAACAAATTTGGCAAGTAGCAACTATGCGTTTCTTTTTTTGAACAGTATAACAAACACGTACGCCTTTCCTGTCATCGTATCAGTGTAAGGGGCAAATTACACCTGCGCCGAGTCAGCGGCGCTGCATGCTGCGATAAGGGTTATGACGAGTACTGTGGCCTGTTTTCTTTTCACGCAACGTGTAGCGGGCTGGGAAAAAAATTACCTCATTAATCTGCAGTGCGTCGTCTGTGCCGCTGACTCTGCGCAACAAGTGTAATTTGTCCCTAACTACGGTGACAGTCGCAGACTGAGTTGTGGTCTTACTAATTAGCCTACAATGACATTGGCAGGACACAATTTGGGAGGACTAGAGACACTGAGTGACAACGTCGAATTTGACACTACCGTAAGTGACACTTTAAAAGAAAATTATCGTTCAGTGCATAGATCTACCCTATCATTCAACTATCGCTTCTTTTGGCTCACAGAAAGAGAAGCGCGATGACACTGGGCGCGAAGAGCGGAAGAGTTATTTTTCTTGACAGCCAAGAGGTCATTAGAAGATGACACCATTCTGAGAGATGACAATAAACTGGTTCTCAGTCTGATGTTGAAATTGTCAGCGCATGATCTTATTAACCTCACTTATGCAAAAGGCAAAGATGATGCTGTCTACTAGGTCTTCCAGTGCATATATCTCTATACTTCTTAATAAATGTGATGTATTTTATGTCTGTGATCGCCTGCCACTGCATGTCAATTTTTCTTGTTTTTATAAGGACAGTAAACATTTGAGTCTTGAGTCTTTGAGTCTCTATACGATTTCTAGATTGCAAGCGGAAGGTGAAAACATATGACTTGTACTGAATTTGTTATACACAGTCACACAAATTCTCAGTTGATCAAACAAAACAATGCATATTGATGGAAATCGTGTGAACAAAAGCAGATCGATAAACACCCTATTCATTCTAAAGGCGAAAAGAGGAAACAGAACAGATATAGGAAGCAAGATCCTACGATTGAGTAAGATTATGACATTCAGACAATGGCTTTTCCCCTGTTACTAATAGTCGCTTTTGCCTATAGTGTCTGTCATCTCACCGTTCGTGTGGTTTCTGAATAAGTTTAACAAACTTGAAGCAGGTTTAGTAATGGTTAACAGTACAAGTCCTTTGTTATAAGAAGAGAAGTGTGATATTTTCCCAAAGGGAGTCCGTCCGTTTCCCTTCAGCGACTGACCCAGGTAAATGTTCACCCAGTTCCGACGACAAGTGACCATTGGGGTCAAAATAATGAGTTCGTAACCTCTTCCTATCGTTTCCTCCCAACAGCGTCTATAATATGGTCCCCTAAAGGAAGTCCTAGATGCCTCATCAGCCTCGAGCCTCCCCCTTCCCAGCCCTAAACTTATTTCGTTAGTTACAAGGTCGTCCATCCCCGCCTTCCCCTACTGACAAACAGAGAACAGGTCCAAGAACCCTCTTCCATGCCATCCTCTACGCCCTCTACAAACCAATCGCAAAACTCAATATTAAAATAATAACGAGCCCTTGAAACCTCATGTTCCACCCTGTCCTTGCCCCCCCCCCCCCCCCTCCCCACCCCACCCCGCCCTCCTTCCTCTCCTCTCTGTCTAACGGCGACAAGGGTACTCCTACCCTCTCATCTTCTCTGCGGTCTTTCATCTTCAGTGTCGGAGCGTGAAAGTGGCCCCTTGACCAGTGGCTAGCGCGTGTCAACAGGGAGCATTGTGTTGACCACTCGCCTTACGCTGGACAACAGCTGGCCAACCCCGCTGACCCTCGCTCCCTTGACCCCTTCCTTGTCCCCCTGTCCAGGGATTTAGCGGCCTGGACGTTCTGCACTGGATGACCTTCTCGCCTTGGAGACCATTGGATCATGGTCAAACCGTTTTGTTTGTATTCTGACACCACCCCCCTCCACCCAACTCCACTTTCCTCTGTTTCGCTGGGTTCCTCGTGGAGTCGAAACGTGTTTGGGTCAAAATCCGAAACCACACCGTTGTGTGTCATTTCGCTTTTGCGCTGCTTGCTTTTCGCATTTTCATGTTCTACACCTGATGACCTTCTTGCCTCGGACTTCTGGATCATGGTGAAGCCTCTCTGTTTACAATTTTGATAGCCCTCTCTCCCCCAACTTCTTCCTGTTTCGCTGGGTTTCTCGTAGAAGGGTATGATTATTGTTTCGAACTGACTGGATCCAAATCCTTAACCGTATTGTAGTGTAATTTCTGTTTGTGTTCAAAACTGTCTGTGTGTGGTTTTGCGAAAGCTGTTATTATCCGAGTTTAAAGCTGTATCGGCATTTGTGTGTGACTTCAAATTACGGACCTTGCTGTGTTCTCGTACTGTTGTCTACCTTTTCTATGCCAACTTTTAAACTGCAATAGATGTCGTGAATTCTCCTTAGATTATTGTATCTTGGTCAAACCGCTTTGTTTGCAGTTTGACGGCCCTCTCTCTTGTGATGAGTTTCTCGCGTACGGTTCTGTTGTGGTTTCAGAAGATATTGCTTGTCAGTCTGGGGTCCGAACCTGCAACCACATTTGAGCAAAATGTCCATGTTACTGTTTTTGTCTTCTTATGCGTGTCGAAATGAGTTGATCATGGGCTTGAGTCCAAATCCGTATCCACATGTTTGCGTTCCAGTCTGTTTTGGTGTTGTTGTTTTTTTCTCAATCGGACCATCTGAGCCAATATCCGTATTAATACATCAGTACAATTCCTCGTTTTCTTTGTGTGTGTTTGTAATTCACAAAGCTTATGATCTTTGGAGCACACTGAATGTTCAGCACTAGATGACCTTCTTGCCTTGGATAATGGTCAAACATCTTGTTTGCATACTGATTTAACCACATCTTCACACTTTCGCTGGGTTTCTTGTGTACGGGTTGAATGGATTCGAAAGGTGTCGAGTGCCTGGGTCAAAACCCGTAAATCACGTGTGCTTTTTCTCTCGGAAGTTGATAATCCTCTGAGTCCAAATTCATATCTTCAGTTTAGTGCGGTTTCTAATTACAGCATCACTCGTGTTATATCCCCCCCCCCCAGGTGATGATCGTGCGAGTCTAAAGCAATATTTACATTGCATTATAATTCCCGTGTAAGGCTAATTCTATTTGTATTTTTGTCTCGTATCTCTGTGGCAATGGACCTTTTTGGAGTCTATCGAATTCGCATTGGACTCTTTATGTTTCAATGGGTTTCTTGTGTAAAGGTACAATGGTTTCGAAAGGTGGTGATTGTTTGGGTGAAAATCCGTACAGTATCCAGTGGTAGTGATATTTCCTGTTGTTCAGTCCTAAAAGCCATCCACGTATTTCTGTGTTTCTAAATCTTTGTCATTTTCGATAGAAGTCGACCATCTAAGGCGAACAATCCAGAATACTTCTGTCATTACAGTTGTACAAAATCACTCGAAAACCTGTCGCCGTGCGATCTGAAATCGCCATTCAAATTCGTTCTGGTGTTTTCCGTTCGTTCGTCGTTGTACTTAAAAAAAAAAAAAGATGATCATTTTTAGCTCGCTGGACGGTGTGTACCCCGGTGTCCGACATAAGCTCGAACGACAAAAGCTCGAACGACAATTGCTCGAACGACAAATGCTCGAATGGACAAATGCTCGACGCGACAAAAGCTCGACGCGACAAAAGCTCGACGCGACATATGCTCGAACGACAAATGCTCGAATGGACAAATGCTCGACGCTACAAAAGCTCGACGCGACATATGCTCGAACGACATAAGCTCGACCGGACAAATGCTCGACGCGACAAAAGCTCGACGCGACATATGCTCGAACGACAGAAGCTCGACCGGACTATAGAATGATGCTGTCAAAACTACTTTGATAACGTCATATCTGAAACTGTCACGGTGATGTTGTTCTAGTTTCGAGCGACAAATTGACTAAATTTGTTTGATATCACGTTGTTGTTGTTGTTGTTGTTTGTTGTTTGTTGTTTGTTGTTGTTGTTGTTGTTCGAGCGACAAATTGACTAAATTTGTTTGATATCACGTTGTTGTTGTTGTTGTTGTTGTTGTTGTTGTTGTTGTTGTTGTTGTTGTTGTTGTTGTTGTTGTAAGCACGCTGCTGGATTTCGAGCGACAAATTGACTAATTTTGTGTGATATCACGTTGTTGGTTTAAACAAGTTTAACTTGATACTCACAGCAAGCAAACAAACAGTCGTCCATCTGCCCGTGCCGCTTACCTGAACCTTTCCTGAACAGTCAATCCCGGGCCAAACCAAAATAATAACATTGACAAATCTAAACCCCGACACGATCTTCCCCCTTCTTTTTTCTCTTCGTTCTTTTTTTCTTCTATTCTCTCTCTCTCTCTCTCTCTCTCTCTCTCTCTCTCTCTCTCTCTCTCTCTCTCTCTCTCTCTCTCTCTCTCTCTCTCTCTCTCTCTCTCTCTCTCTCTCTCTCTCTCTCTTGCAGACAGATTTTAAAATAACACAAAATAAACAGACAGGCAAACTAACACCGAGAAGGACAGGCACAGACACGTTCGATCTTTTGTCGCGTCGAGCTTATGTCCATTCGAGCTTTTATCGCATCGAGCTTTTGTCGCGTCGAGCTTTTGTCGCGTCGAGCATTTGTCCATTCGAGCATTTGTCGTTCGAGCATATGTCGCGTCGAGCTTTTGTCGCGTCGAGCATTTGTCCATTCGAGCATTTGTTGTTCGGGCATTTGTCACGTCGAGCTTTTGTCGCGTCGAGCATTTGTCCATTCGAGCATTTGTCGTTCGAGCTTATGTCATGTACCCGTGTACCCGATGACCTTCCCGTCTTGAACTATTGGACAATGGTCAAACCGCTTTGTTTGCATTGTGATGTGACCCTCTCTCCCCGACCTTCTCACCCTGTTTTGCTGGGTTTCTTGCGTAAAGGTCTGGTGATTTCACAAGGTGTCGAATGTCTGAGCAATCCGCAACCATGTCTTAAGCCCCTTTCACACTTCCGCAAACAAGACTGCGGATAGCTGCGGACGGCACTCCGCCGCTATCCGTGTGAGTAACGCAGAAGCAGTCCGCAGATGTCCGCCGTGGTCCGCAAATACCGCAGAAGACCGCAATAGTCCGCGCAGAAGGTCGGAAAAAATCAAACTGGTTTAATATTTGGCTGCGGACACTGGCGGGGAAAATTGGCCGTGTAGAGAACGCAGTCAGTCCGCAGAGCACGCGTTGCCCCCGCAGAGCACGCGTTGCCTCCGCAGAGCACGTATTAGCAACGTGATATGTCCGCAGCCGTCCGCAAGGTGTGTTTAGTTGGCGTTTGTGATGCGGTTAGCTGCGTGTTAGTTGCGGTTGTCTGCGTTTGTGGCACGTTCACTCAGCGGACTCAGTCGTCACGAATAATAGCACATGGTTTAAGTATACGTGTGCATCTGCGGTTGACTGGCGGTCTGAACACGTGTCGACAGCGGTCTTCGCGGACTACTTGCGCAATGCCGCGGATAACGACGTTCCACCGACGTTCCCTTGCGTACTTATGGCGGTGCTCTGCGGTCTTCCAGCCATTCAAACGACCGCGGCGGACCACAACACTAAAGTCTTCATCATGACCAGAAGACGCAGAGGACGTGGCTCAATGTCTGGCAGATGTGCATTTTTTTCTATACGATCCTGGGATGAACTCATGGCTGGCTGGCTGATCATGGTCCACTAAAGTAACGTCCAGGGTGCATCTTCATAACTCTGCTCTGTGATATACTACAGTAGACAGCAGTAGATACCAGCAGATAACAGCAGATATTCAGCTGGTCCAATATAAACACCTCACAAAAAGTTACCCCCTTATATTCAGTAGATGTACAATCGTAGGTGGCAGTGAACGAAATCCCCAGGATTCTGGCACTTGAAATATCCCGAACTTGCCCATCCGTGACGTTCCGCAGCGATTTCTCGGCCCGCGGACGCCACATTTTACGGCGTCAAACCGCCAAAACCACGTATTACCCGCGCAAAGTCGGCGTAAAACCGCGATCGTCCGCTGCGATCCGCAACGTCCGCACTTGACACGGCGTCTGCACGCCCACTGAACTGTTGACAGACCGCCGCCATCCGCCAACAACTGCTGTGGATCCGCGGTGTTATCCGCCATCAATTCGCAGCGAATCTGCGTTCAACACGGCGACAGCACGCAATCAAAACGTAGCTGTCCGCGTTTCACACGTGCACCGTTGTTTATCTTCACGTTCGCAGTATTTTTCCTGCGGATGTTCGCGGATCGCCGTCCGCAGCTATCCGCAGTCTTGTTTGCGGAAGTGTGAAAGGGGCTTTAGTGTAATAGACGATTTTCGGAAATAACACTGCCGGGTTTGTATGGGCTGTGAAAGAGTGAACATTCTTGCTTTTTCAAGGACAAATGAATTCACACGTGCTCATGACCACGTGTTTCGCAAAGACTCCTCGCTAGTGATTGGCCCCTCCAATGTTTGTCCGAGTAAAAAGCAAGGGCATTCACTCTTTCACAACCCATACAAACCCGACAGAGTTATTTTCGGAATTCGTCTATGGTCCATTCACTTTTGTGGCGTTTCACATCTTTTTCCTCTGGAACAATGTAGATTTTTTTGTATCTGCATGGGTACAAATCCGTATCAGCTTTTATGGGCAATTTCCTTCTTATGCGACTGCTATTGAGTTCAAATCCAGATCCAAATATGGTTGGAATCTTCTTTTCACGACTAAATCTTCTGGTGTTTTAGTCTTTTTCGTGTACCCATATTTGAGTGTAATTGTCTTATTTTCCCCCGTATGTTTTCTTCTTTAGTGAAAGGTTTTATCACCGCGGAGTCCAAATTCTGTTGAAAGAAGATGACAATGATAGCCCAGATCCGTGTTCATTATTCGGTGTGATTTCCTCCGTTTCTTTTTGGGGGCCCGGTAGCTCAGTTGGTAGAGCACTGAACTTGTGATCCGCGGGTCACAGATTCGAATCCGGGCGGTATCCATGTTCCACCCCCGTGTCACCACTGTGGCACGTAAAGGACCTCGGTCATTCTGCCATAAGAGCAGGTGGCTGATTACACCTAATTACGCACATACCTGGGTAGCGCGACTCTGTTGCTGCTATCTTTCCATTGGGAGGAAGCGACCCGAATTTCCCAGCGAAGGTACAATACAGTAATGAAATGAAATGAAAAATAATGTTCATGTATTTTTCAAAAAGTGTTTATTGTCGAAGCTCGGTTTATGTCCTGCACTCTGTCACCCTCTCACCTTGGACACAAGGATCATGGTCAACCCGCTCTGTTTGCATTTTGGTGTGACCTTCTCCCCTTCCCCTGTTCTGCTTAGCTTTCCTCGTGTTACCGCCCATAGCTTAAAGAAAGTCATTGTCCAAATTCGTAGCCACATTTTGGCTGTTTTCCGTTTCTATATTTTTTTGGCTTTGGTTTTGTTTGTGTTTGTTTGCTTGAGTGTTTGTTTCTTTGCAAATTTGTTAGTTTGTGTGTTTGCTTGTTTGTTCGTTAGTTTGGTGCAACAACGTTCATGGACTTAAAAATCAACTCTTTTCTAATTGGGCAGTGACAAAGAAAGTAGGCGGAAACAAATCGTGAAAAAGCAACTCTTCCTTCCCTTTCTACTTCCCCTCTTCGCCCCGAACCCACCCGTACCTGAAGACATGACTCAGTTATACAATCGCTTTTGTGCGACACAAAAGATCTGACCACGACAACAACATTTTGTACGAACAACCGAGTTCCCCTAATGGGTCCCTCGTAAAGCCCTGGGCATCATTTCTTTTTTGTGCGCGCTCCCATTAGACTTTTGACCACTGGTCATTCTCACGGACATTTGCAAACCCCGACAGACCCTTTACGTCAACGCAGCCCCATTAACCTGGAAAGATGGTGACAGATGGTATGAGAGGGATTTTCTTCACTGAAAAGAAGAGATTATACGGCTCACTTTCAAAGTGTACTAGCTAGGAATGGACACTACTTCTTGGGGAAGGTGATGCGCGTTTGAAAGACTAGTTCGGAATCTGAAGTGACGTACACTGTCTTCGTCGAAGCAATACTTCGTTTGCATGGACATTAATTTGTTCGAATCGAGCTTGTTTTTTTTAATTTTTTTTTTATGGTTTAAACATAAGTTTATTTTAACAAAGGTTACAATCATGACATGTATACAAAGTTCACAGAAACAGCAACAAGCTAGAAGCTTATAGTGGTGTTCCTGCATGACAGTACGACATAAGGCGGTAACGGGTGAAAAATTTGTCTCAATAAACCAAATCTATTAATAACGTAATGAACGTTGCATAATGATTATAAAGAAAGACAGTAAAGGAAGGAAGGAGGGAAAGAAGATGAATAAAAGAAGAGGGATGGGTAGGAGATGTGCAGAAGTTTAAGTTGTTGTCCGGCTTGTAGAGCATTTATTCTGACTTACCCAAAGCGGCCTGAACGTTCAATGAACGAGTGTACGGTGGAAAAAATTTTCCTGTTCAAATCTAAAGAATACTGTCTGTCTCCGTTTAAAAGGTGGGGGAGGTGAATTGTGTGATTTGGGAGGGTATGTATAGTTTCTTGACGTGCTTCGCGATAATTTGGACAATCGAATATGAAGTGTTGTACGGATTCGGACGGGAATCCACAGTCACAAGATGCATCTGTAGCAACGTGACGTCTCACTAGATCGTTATTGAGATCACTTATATATAACCTGAGCTTACAGTGAATTATTTGTGACATGCGATCTCCAGAATAAAAATAACACGGCGGACTTAAATCGTTTTTTGACAAAAAGTGCTTAAATTCACTTAGGGAATCACTAAGTTTTATATAGTCTGGTAAAGAATTCCAGAGTTGTGTAGTAGATGGGAGAAATGAGTTTCTATATAATTCAGTTTTAAACGATGGAACTTTCCTGTCTAGAGGTCTGCGCCGGTGATATGGGTTATTAGTTGATATCAATGGTGGCAATATCGCTAATAAGTAGTTTGGCACCTTGCGGTGAACGATCTTGTGAAATAATATCAATTTGTGACGTTTTCGCCTCTCTAGTAATGAAATAAAGCCTGACTCATCGTACAATTTTTGATGGCTTGTACCGCGGACTGCTCCAACAATGGTTCGAATTGCATCTAAGTGAATACTTTCGAGCTCGGTGGCTAACTCCTTAGGGCAGTTGTCCCAGAGAACATCAGCATAATCAAAATGTGGCAATATGAAGGATTTATACATTGTTTCTAAAGCTTTTCTGCCTAGTCTATATTTATAAGATCGTAAGCAAGCTACTAGCGTACGGCATTTTGCTATAACAGATTTAATATGTAACTCCCACTTACCGTTATTCTGAATAATAATACCAAGATGTTTATGACTTTCAGTTTCTTGTAAAATTGTGCCACCGAAGTTTTTGTTCGCGCTCTCTATTTCTCTCTGTGTCTCTCTTTCGCTCGCTGTGTGTGTGTGTGTGTGTGTGTGTGTGTGTGTGTTTGTGTGTGTGTGTGTGTGTACACAGATGTTAGAGAGGGCCTTCTCACGGGGAAACAGGACATTACCTCAGCTTTATATTTTACTCGCAGCTTCGTCTCACTGTCCGGCCTGACAATACAGTATAAGACAGTGTGATCGACAAGAAGAAGAAGATCTCGCAGCGGACACTGGTCGGGATATTAGTTCGAATCTGGCCAGCTTGACCCCAGAGAAATTCGTTGGTCAAGTAAAACTCATTTATTTTTAAACGCGCTGTTCTCGCAAACAAAATTCCCGAATACAACAACAACAACAACAACAACAATAATAACACCAACAACAACAACAACAACGACTACGACGACGACAGTGACAAGAATAACAAGAACCGGGCAAGAAGAAGAAGAACAACAACAAAAACAACATCAACAACGACGACGACAATCGTAAAAAGTACAACAACAACAACAACAACAACAACAACAACAACAGTGTGAAAGCGAGCGTGCATGCGTTTCTCGCGCCGCTAGCCACTCTGTCAGTCACATGACAATAAACAACGCCGCAGTGTTGGGGCGCGAGTCGGAGGTGACATTGAGGTCATCACAAATAAATCATGAGCTTATTACTTACAACATAATTCCCCTATTTTCCCCTCCTCCCATTTATCTTGGAGTATGTGAACTCGCGCTGTACTCATCTGTACTCATTACAGACGACAAAGTGTACGTGTCAGTTGCTGAGTTGAATGGGTCACCCAGTCAGTATACCGAAAGGCTAGGGTATAATGTTGCGGTGTCCGACATAAGCTCGCGTCGAGCTTTTGTCGCGTCGAGCATTTGTCCATTCGAGCATTTGTCGTTCGAGCATATGTCGCGTCGAGCTTTTGTCGCGTCGAGCATTTGTCCATTCGAGCATCTGTCGTTCGAGCATATGTCGCGTCGAGCTTTTGTCGCGTCGAGCATTTGTCCATTCGAGCATCTGTCGTTCGAGCATATGTCGCGTCGAGCTTTTGTCGCGTCGAGCATTTGTCCATTCGAGCATTTGTCGTTCGAGCATATGTCGCGTCGAGCTTTTGTCGCGTCGAGCATTTGTCCATTCGAGCATCTGTCGTTCGAGCATATGTCGCGTCGAGCTTTTGTCGCGTCGAGCATTTGTCCATTCGAGCATTCGTCGTTCGAGCATTATGTCGCGTTGAGCTTTTGTCGCGTCGAGCATTTGTCCATTCGAGCATTTGTCGTTCGAGATTTTGTCGTTCGAGCTTTTGTCTTTCGAGCTTATGTCATGTACCCATAATGTTGTACTCCGCGGCTGTTGTTGGACCATATTAAAGAATCAAGACTGGTTAGGCCCTCATTCCTGCCGGGTTAATATGACTCCCATAACGAAATCAATGTAACAAAGGAAATGTCACGTCAATGCGAAAAGCAAGTGAACCTGTGCGATATTGCATTGGCTTAACATGCTCAAAAAAATACTAAGTCTGGCTTCATTACGCGGCAAAGCCTGAGCCGGAGTGAACGATGTTACTGAACGTTCACATCTATCTCTGGCATCCCGTGTCGATAAGGTTTAAGAGCTGACAAACAAATAATTCGGAAGTATCAGCTAGTCTCGAAGATGTATAGATGCATTGCATCTCGAGGAGCTTTTTAGGTCGAACCCGCAGGTATTGTTTGTACATGTATTAATTAACATTCTCAACTAAGTATTTGGAATGTGTCCGCCATCGTGTTTACTTCTGTCACATTTCACCTGGGATTCGGTACTATAAGCATTATGCTTAAGAACGAATCCTCAATGCTAGATATTGTACATATGTCACGATATTAAAATTAAATAAATTAAGTGGTGTTTTTTTTAAACCAAGCGCACGTAGCACTTTGTTGTTGTTTTATTTTTTTTCTTATCACAGTTGCACTAGCAGTCTCTGATTCATCAATTAAAGCCTTCGTAAATGTCTGATCGGAAACGTCTTTAAAACCACAACGAAAATGCGGATCAAGAGATACAGGGTTGGCCATTGTAGGTCCTGTCAGGAGGAAAGTGCCTTCAAAACACAGTCCAGGGGCCAAACGAGTGCTAAGTAACTGGCCGTACCGTGTAGACATGGTGTTGTGGACACAGTGACCGTTGGTCAAACACGTCTGACCACTGGCGGACCTCCGCTTCCCCAGTGCGCTGACCAGCGGCCCTTGGTCACGTCACAGGTAGCGTGATCCTCCGCCTGGTCACGTTGATTGCTGTCCACCGGGCTGCTGTCACGACCAGCCTTCAGGCCACTCGGGCGCCGGTCAACGGGGAGTAGACTGACCCCTCACTATTGTGATCTAGAGTCTACAGCGGAAGTTAGGACGTGACGTTACGACCCGGCGCCAGTTTCGGTTCGTTCGTGTTTGTTTGTTTTATGCTGTCGTACTTGTTTTACACTCCCTGAGGCTAGGAGTATAAATACAGCAAAAACTCCGTTTTTAAAACCTTCTGTTTTAAGCCCCCTTTTGTTTCAAGACTTCGCATCCAAGACTTTGACTTCATGAAGTCTGTAAATGTACCTTTATCTTACGACTCCCTCCTTGACACAACCTCATTTTCTCAGATCTTTGGAGGTTTATCTTTTCTTATGTACAGTCGCTTTAGAAAACTGTCAAGAGTACATTCCTGTAATGACAAGAGCTGTGGACGAATTGTGAATTAGGTGTGTGTGTGGGGGGTCGTTCTGGTGTATTATTCATTGCCGACACATTGAGAGATAGAGCTTGTGATGAAATAATTGAGACTGATGAGGCCCTCAAGGTTTACACCAGGTAATTAGTACGAAGTCATCCTACTTATAACTGTACCTTTAGGACGTGTTTAAAGCGCTGTGGATTAGAGTTATCTCTCCTCCCCGGCGAATCCGGAAGTTACTACACAAATTTGTTATGCAGCCTGAAGCAAGGATAATTACGTTAGGCTAAAAGTCCTGAGTCGTACTTCGGACATTTAGTTGTAGACGCTTGTTTTCACAATGGAGTTGCCAAAATGAACTGATTTAGGGAGAAGTGTTAAGTAACTTGGCATTACAGATTACCGGCTTTTGCAGATAAGGGGTTACGACTGGTTCACATACATCTTCGCACGTACGCATGCATTTGCCTTTAATCAAAGTAGTTGAATGACAGCCAACACAATCCAAACAAAATAGTTTGAGTTTTTGTTTTTTGATAGAGCACACTCGAAAATCAACAAATATTTTGAATTTAACGCCAGTTGAACGACGGAGGCTTTCAGAGCCAGAATGAAGACGCCCCTATATTCTGTTTTTCAGATTTGTCTACACAGCTACCTGATTAATTTTTTTCTTTATTTTGTATGGACAAAACCATTTAGAAAACATCTTTTTAGGGCGGCAATGGGCTCCGTTCCCTTTAATCTTTGCAACCGGGAGCAGCGCACGAGCCAGTGTTTTACAAAACAATTCAGTGATGAGTGAGCGAAAGGGAGAGAAACAGAAAGCTTGAAAATGGCAGGCTGTTATCTCCCTTTGTCAATGCCAGCGCCGTCCCGTCATGCGTCTCGGTTTCCGGTCAACAGGTGCAGATCTCTTTACGAGTGGTTTGGGAGGTGATGGATACGACGCCATTTTTTTCTGCCAAAAAAAGAGAGAAAAAACAAGGAAGTGATGGTGGTTTCCTTCATGTAAGTGATTTTCAGTGCCGTTAATTACACGTTCCTGGCATAATTATTTACAATGATCGAACATATCATATCGCGTAATCAGCAGCGCAGAAATGAATTGATATAATTACCAGAACAGAATCACGAAAGACAGATCGATGTACAGACAGACGAACACCAGGCACGAATACATGCATGCGAGTTTTTGCTCCAGTTTATCAAACTTCACGTTACACAACCACCATCGAGCCCCCCCCCCCCCCCTTTCCCCTACTTCCCCCATCGTCCCCCCTTCTCTTAGCTTCTCTATTCAGCCCCCGAATAAAATGACAAAAAGGCTAAACAAAACAAAAGAGGCTGAAAACAGCAATAGTTAGAAAAAGAGCAGACAAAGCAGCAACTTCTCCCACCATGTCGGTGCAAAATACGGGTCTGGCAAAGTGATTGGTGTCGCGAGCCAAAGGGAGATAACAAGGGCAAAGCGTGCGCTGGCAAGACAAGCAAACAATTCAAGAGCAAAAATAATAATGCCAAAACTCGGCGGCAGCGAAACGAAGACCGATGATGATGAAACCTGTTCAGTCGTTTAACGTGTCAGAGGATCTTTTCAAATTGGTTTGCACCGTTTGCTTGGGTGGAGAGACTCTGAGAGGGACAGAAGCAGAGAACTCGTGCAAGAACACCAGTTGAGTTTTACCTAATAACCCGAAAGAATTGCAATTCTAACACAACGATTACACTTTGAGGTAATGATGTTCCTTTCACCACAAACGATTACATACATAGAAAGGGAGGTAACGAGGTACCTTTCATCACAAACGATTAAACATACAAAGGGGGGCAATGATGTACCTTTCAGAAAAAGCTCTTTGCCCGATTGAATACAATATTTCACGCTTCGCGGGGGCCATGCAGTCTATTTCAATAGCAATTTCATTTCAAGTTCATTTTTATGTACGTGTTATTATTGACTTTACTTGGATAACCTTACTTTTTTAACATGTTGAATGTTCTTTTGTCAAACGTTTTATTTGAATTTATTTTCCTTCTTGATTTGGTTGGTATTTTGTGATCATCGGTGACGAAAAACTTACAGATAGTACACCAAAGGAACGTTTTCTGACGATTTATACCTAACAAGAAAACTGTCTCAAATCGTCCCAAGAGCTTACAGTTCAGGTGTGGGGTTGAAATTATGTGACAACACTCAATCAATCAATCAATATGAGGCTTATATCGCGCGTATTCCGTGGGTACAGTTCTAAGCGCAGGGATTTATTTATTGATAATTTTTTATTTTTTTTTATTTTATGCGATTTATTTATGCCGTGTGAGATGGAATTTTTTTACACAATACATCACGCATTCACATCGGCCAGCAGATCGCAGCCATTTCGGCGCATATCCTACTTTTCACGGCTTATTATTCCAAGTCACACGGGTATTTTGGTGGACATTTTTTGTCTATGCCTATACAATTTTGCCAGGAAAGACCCTTTTGTCAATCGTGGGATCTTTAACGTGCACACCCCAATGTAGTGTACACGAAGGGACCTCGGTTTTTCGTCTCATCCGAAAGACTAGCACTTGAACCCACCACCTAGGTTAGGAAAGGGGGGAGAAAATTGCTAACGCCCTGACCCAGGGTCGAACTCGCAACCTCTCGCTTCCGAGCGCAAGTGCGTTACCACTCGGCCACCCAGTCCCTACACACCAGGAATACCTTAAAATAAACGTTTTGAGCGCTGAGTTAGTCAAATTGAAAATGGCTGTGTTTTAAGTGGGCTTCCCAGACTGTAATTATCATTGTGCGAGTCATGATTTTCGTCCTATCTTTTGACACTAAGTATTTCATGCGCTATTCCTAAAGTCTAGTAGAAATACAGATTTGAAATTGAGCCGAGAGCTATGGAGTTCGTTTTGGGAGTTGAATTAATGACTATACACACGAGGAAGGTCTTAGAATTAGTGTTTGTCAAAACAGTTTGAGCGTTTTATTTTTCAAATCTGAATGCTGTGTTTGGTAGTCATTGAAGACCTTGATATTCTCCAACCGACATTTATGTTTATGTTATGCGTGAGTAAGCTATAGACTGTAGGTTTGACGTCCTCAATCTAACGGTCTTGATCTAATTTGACGAATGGGTATCTTTGAAAACCAAATAAATAATGATGACGACCGGAAGTCCGGACAGGGCGAAGCAAACCGCTCGCTGATTAACATTTATTTGATTATTTGTCATAGTTTTGGAGCAGTTTTGAGCAAATCATTGCAGGTGTTTCTAAATTACAGTACAGAGAATGTCCTTTGTCCTTGAACTTTTTAAGGTCCAAATCGTCAGAAAACTTTCCAAAATAGCGCCTTCGGTATACTATCTTTAAAAAGTTATAGGGATATTCGCTGCACTGTAATTTAGAAACACCTGCAATGATTTGCTCAAAACTGCTCCGAAACTATGCTAAATAATTAAATGAATTTTAATCAGCAAGCTGGCTTCGCCCAGCTCTCTCGTCAGTCATCATATTGGATTTCGTTCTCATGAGATATACCCATTCGTCAAAGCAGATTGAGACTGTTGGATTGAGGAAGTCAAACCTACAGCTTACGCATGCAAATTCCGTGCCATACAGGGCTAAAACGCTTGGCATAACAGACATAAACACACTGCCCGTTGGAGAATATCACGGTCTGAAATGACTACCAAATAAAACACAGCACTCAGATTTGAAAAAAAAGGACGCTCAAATACTAATGGTAAGACCTTCCTCGTGTGTGTTGTCATCTATTCAACTCCCAAAACGAACTCATGTAGCTCTCGGCTTAATTTCAAATATGTTTCTCCAGAAACAGCGCATGAAATACTCAGGGTCGAAAGGTAGGACAAAAATTATGACTGGCGCAAAAAGGCGTCACAATGAGAATTACAGTCTGGGATCCCCACTGAAAACACAGCCGTTCTCAATTAGAGTAACTCAGCGCTCAAACGTTTATTTTCAGGTATTCCATAATTACAGCCCACAACCTGAACAGTACAAATGTACGAGTGACAGTTTACTTGTTAGACATTATCACTTTAAATCCTTTCGCAAAGTGCAAGCGCGTCGAGTTCAACTATTGCTTCAGACAAATAAACGCTCACGACTTGTAGCTGTAAAAGAACATTAAAACAATAACTCGTCTAACAACAGACAACTTATTTTAACCCACTATTTATTCTTATTTCATGTTATGTTTTCTTTTTAAATTTCATTTTTATTTCATTATTTATTTGTTTTTGTAACTGGTAAGCCATAATAAGCAGTTGGTATAAAAGAAATATGTGAATACATTACTAATTCCTTAAATATCGACAACACAATCTGTGCACAATGTTGTGTGTCACTTTTTTTTGCAGATATACTATTTTATATTGCGATGTTTGACTTTTAAACTTACAAGTATCTAAAAAAAAGAAAAGAGAAGAATGTTGAAATAAGAGTTCCTCGGGCATTCTACATTTAACATCCGACATTCCGAAGATTAAAAAATATAACTAATGACGTTCACTGGTGGCTTTCCTATCAACACAGCCAATTGCAAGGGCTACATTTTTTGTCATCTTTTGTTTTGGCTTTGAAAGCTGTAATGTAGAAAACAGGAACTCAGAGTCTATCTTCGCCATCTTAGTTGAGAAATAATAAAGGTTGGTAAAAAAAATCCGAAAACAATTTTGCGCATAATGGAGTTTTATGTGGTACATTCTTCGCTACTCATCCTAAGCGAAATGACTTTGCGTTTGCTGAGTGAAAAACAAACAGTTGTATAAAGCCGACTCAAAAATAAATTTGGCCTCGAGGTGTGTGTGTACGTACGCATACAGTCGGACACACAAGAAGACAGACAGACAGACAGACAGACAGACAGACAGACACACACACACACCAGCCCACACACACACACACACACACACACACACACACAGAGGACACATACATAAACGAAACCGCTAATGTATTTAAACACTTTTAGTTACAAAAATTCATCATCAAAAACAACAACCATTTGCTTTTAAGAGTACGCTCATAAGCCTAGCTTGTTGTGCTCCATGTTCCTTATTTCATGTATGCGGCAATATTCCAATGAAATTTACTGAATAAACTTGTTTAATCAAAAACAACAACAACAACGGCAATGAAACAGGCATGGCAATGGCGACAAAGGCGATGCTGACGACGAAGATGATGATGCTGCTTTCATTCACAGCGTGACTACTGTCACCACCACAGCTGCCGATAACAACAGCATGGATGACCGTGGCCGTATCTGGGACTGACAGTATTGACATTTAAGTTTCTATTATCTTCAACACAAAAACTACCACACAAAAATGGTGCCGAGACTAAGAGCAATACATGCGACGAACGAATTGTCAGACATAGGTGAATAAAGCCAGCCTGACTTGTGTGTCAGCAAAGATGAACATCAACGACAAATCGTCCTACCAATAAATATTATCTTCATAACCACAGACAGACACACGCACGCTATGTTCTCTTTGCACCTTCCAGCCCAGAGTTCACGATCCAGAGTTGAACCAGTACAGAGCACTAAAGCGCACTGGAAAGGAAAAATGGTTCACCAGCCGTACGGTTGTAGTCTGTTGGAGTCAATCGCCTTGAGCAATATTTTCTCAACTTTCTCCCCATCACAAAGGGATTTGGGGTCCATAGTGCTTGGAGCTAAGCTGAAGCAGCCAAGCGGTAGCAATGTGGTGCTAGGGAGCGAGGGCATACAGTGCGGAAGACTTTGCAACTGACACGCGCCATTGGAACGGCTTGTCTGGGACAGGGGGAAGACTGTTATGATGGGCATCGTATTTCATCGGAAGCTGTTTGAATCTTTGTCCGTGGCTCTATCTCCTTTAACAAGACATCAGTGCAGTGGAACCCCCCTTTTAAGGCTCCCCAATTTAAGACTCCCACTTTTTAGAACCCTGTTTTCTTAGATATGCTGCTGTAAACCCCCTCCCATTTGAAGACTCTCCATTTCAAGACCTGCTTAATAATTGAGGGAAGACCAGATTTTTGCCAGAGTGTTGATGATATCAGCAATGCTATAAACATAATATTCTTCTGATGTCTTTCAACTTTTTATTTGACTTTTAGCAAGGGAGAAAGCGTAAACCGGCCGTAAAATAGTTATGGCCTGGTGTGCCCTATTTTCTAAACATTTAAAGGGAGAAACTGGAAAATATCAGGCCTAAGATAAAACCTAAAAAGGCCGCCGCTTTCAAAGAGGGAACATGTGTCTCTGCGTTTAGCCTACTCTGTGCTTTTTACGAGCTATTGAAGTTCATCGATACAGCAACATTCAGGAAACGCTTCCATTCTAGCTTCACGCGCATGAGTGCTCAGCCACTCATCTGCTTTCCGTTTCCGGTATTCATATTGTGCATGCATGGTCGTAAAACAAGTCGTTGGTACTAGGTCGTAAATCACACCTTTGGCCTCGCTCACAGAAAAAAATCGGACTATTTCATGGTCCGTTTGGTTTTTGATGCCCGCCGCTCTGCCGGAAGTGGTTTCCCAGAGTTCACGACTGTGAACACATTTGATGTGCATGCGCAAAAGTCCCCGAGGGCTGGCTTAATTGTGCTTGTCGAATCTTTTATTACATTTTCTTTTTTTTTTACATTTAGTCAAGTTTTGACTAAATGTTTTAACGTAGAGGGGGGAATCGAGACGAGGGTCCTGGTGTATGTGTGTCTGTCTGTTGTGTGTGTGTAGAGCGATTCAGACTAAACTACTCAGTACTGGACCGATCTTTATGAAATTTGACATGAGAGTTTCTGGGTATGATATCCTCAGACGTTTGTTTCATTTTTTTGATAAATGTCTTTTATGACGTCATATCCGGCTTTTCGTGAAAGTTGAGGCGGCACTGTCACGCTCTCATTTTTCAACCAAATTGGTTGAAATTTTGGTCAAGTAATCTCCGACGAAGCCCGGACTTCGGTATTGCATTTCAGCTTGGTGGCTTAAAAATTAATTTATGACTTTGGTCATTAAAAATCTGAAAATTGTAAAAAAAAAATTTTTTTATAAAACGATCCAAATTTACGTTCATCTTATTCTCCATCATTTGCTGATTCCAAAAACATATAAATATGTTATATTTGGATTAAAAACAAGCTCTGAAAATTAAAAATTAAAAAAATTATGATCAAAATTAAATTTTCGAAATCAATTTAAAAACACTTTCATCTTATTCCTTGTCGGTTCCTGATTCCAAAAACATATAGATATGATATGTTTGGATTGAAAACACGCTCAGAAAGTTAAAACGAAGAGAGGTACAGAAAAGCGTGCTATCCTTCTCAGCGCAACTACTACCCCGCTCTTCTTGTCAATTTCACTGCCTTTGCCATGAGCGGTGGACTGACGATGCTACGAGTATACGGTCTTGCTGCGTTGCATTGCGTTCAGTTTCATTCTGTGAGTCCGACAGCTACTTGACGAAATGTTGTATTTTCGCCTTACGCGACATTTTAAAAAAAAATTTTTACCCTCATTTGAATGCAATAGGGATGGGTATGTTGTTGGTTGCATAGATGACTGGAGAAACAGAATATGGACGGCAAAAGGAAAATGGAGTCGAGTCTTTTGATGTGTGGGACTAACCGAGAGTTGCTTCATCTGAACCGTAGAGTGAGTCATTTATTAGTCTGTCTGGATGTGAACAAATGTCTACGCTGAGTTATTGACTGACCGGTGTAACACGAAAAATTACTCCCACGAGATTTTTACTCCGGAGTAAACATTTCGTACGAAAAAGTTACTCCCTGTTACGAAGCGGTTTACTCGTATTTGTGGTAATGTGTATTGTTGTAAATAGAATAGACTATAGCGATGGTCAGACATTGGAAAGGGCTATAGGCTGCATACCGTCGCGTTGACCGCAGTTGAACCTTGTGTAACTGACAAGGTTTTTCACGTGCAAGTAATGCAGGCGACAGCTCACTGGCAATGTCATAGCAAAAACGACTTTGTAAAATCAGTCGCCGTCAAGGAGCCAAGCTCGACTCATGTTTTTCGTAACACGTTAGCAGACGGGCTCCTGTTTTAGGTATCTGACTGAAGAAGGATGAAGACTGACGAACTTTCCCTATCAGTCTACGTGATATCTTCCATTTTCATATTCATGCCAGGCCGGCGACTGTACTAAATGTTGGCTTTACACTCTTTTGAGGTATGTTTGAAACCGGTTATATTTTCATGTCATGTTGTCGTATGTGAGAAGAGTGACTGGTTCTGTGTTTAACGTTATTGTGTAGGCCTAAGCTATTGTGCTACACGGCTTAAACATGTGAGGGTTTTACGTAACGTTTTCTTGGCTTTAGAAAACAGGAATTAACGTGTAAATAATTATATTGGCTCATGCAGCTTAATATGTTGGACGAGTGAGTATTTTTATTGTGCGAGTGAAAGAAACTAAAGACAAGTTGATTTATGGACTATAAACTTTACAGTGTTTCCAACTGGAGGGTTTCATCGACGGAGGCTGAACTGAACCAGTCAACTGCAGCTTGGTGTACATGACCATGGCATGGAGAGCTGGCAGAGTTCTACAGTTAGCCGCCGAGACGAACTGGAAGGATCAAGGACTACGTCAAGCAATGGTCGCGGTGTCGTGAGGACTGGTGCATCCTTGTCAGTCGTCTGAAGGACTTACAGCCATACCAACATCTTGAAAGCCGAAAGATGGCAGTAGGGTAACGTACAGTAGAATACCTATTCGTCTTACCTGTTAAGCTGCTTTGTTTGAGCCAAAAGGTGTCTGCGTCTTGGACTGTAGAGTTTCTTGCGGTGTTGTCGGCCTAGAGTACTGGTCGAAGCCCGGAAATGATTTTGTGATGTAAAAAGCTTTGTAAACAATAATAATTAGTCTTGGCAGTGTCAAGATCCATTTAACACCAGGTTTTTGCGTGTGTGAGTGAGTGTGCGCTTGTGCCTTGTAAGCTACGGTAGCGGACAACTATTCAGATTACATTCAAGTCTGTAAACAAATACTAAATTTATAGAGTTGTGTAGAGGCATTTATGATTGTCTAAAAACCGGGCTATACCACTCCATAACACTCCCTTTACGAAAAAAGCACTCCCCCATTACACGAGAAAATTATTCCCCAAGACAGGTGAGTTCCGAGTAAACATTTCGTACAAAAATGTTACTCCCCTGACGAATAAATAACAAATAAATTACTTCACCCCAACACGAGCAATTTAACTTCCCATGCCAGGTGTACGAAATGTTTACTCCCTTGTCTCCTGTTAAGGGCGGGGATGTAGCTCAGTCGGTAGCGCGCTGGATTTGTATCCAGTTGGCCGTTGTCAGCGTGAGTTCGTCCCCACGTTCGGCGAGAGATTTATTTCTCAGAGTCAACTTTGTGCAGACTCTCCTCGGTGTCCGAACACCCCCCGTGTGTACACGCAAGCACAAGACCAAGTGCGCACGAAAAAGATCCTGTAATCCATGTCAGAGTTCGGTGGGTTATAGAAACACGAAAATACCCAGCATGCTTCCTCCGAAAACGGCGTATGGCTGCCTAAATGGCGGGGTAAAAAACGGTCATACACGTAAAATTCCACTCGTGCAAAAAAACACACGAGTGTACGTGGGAGTTTCAGCCCACGAACGCAGAAGAAGAAGAAGAAGTCCCCTGGTGGAAGGGGTGGAGGGAGGGTAGCGCGACATTCGTGTGCGCGAGATCACTTATTGGCATTATCCCTTCGCCCGCATCCCATTTTTGTGTACGAGATTTTTACTGGAAGTAAAAACAAGTCGCGTAAGGCGAAAATACAATATTTAGTCAAGTAGCTGCCCTTTTTCAGCAAGACCGTATACTCGTAGCATCGTCAGTCCACCGCTCATGGCAAAGGCAGTGAAATTGACAAGAAGAGCGGGGTAGTAGTTGCGCTAAGAAGGATAGCACGCTTTTCTGTACCTCTCTTTGTTTTAACTTTCTGAGCGTGTTTTTAATCCAAACATATCATATCTATATGTTTTTGGAATCAGGAACCGACAAGGAATAAGATGAAAGTGTTTTTAAATTGATTTCGAAAAAAAAAATTTGATAATAATTTTTATATATTTAATTTTCAGAGCTTGTTTTTAATCCGAATATAACATATTTATATGTTTTTGGAATCAGCAAATGATGGAGAATAAGATAAACGTAAATTTGGATCGTTTTATAAATTTTTATTTTTTTTTACAATTTTCAGATTTTTAATGACCAAAGTCATAAATTAATTTTTAAGCCACCAAGCTGAAATGCAATACCGAACCCCGGGCTTCGTCGAAGATTACTTGACCAAAATTTCAACCAATTTGGTTGAAAAATGAGGGCGTGACAGTGCCGCCTCAACTTTCACGAAAAGCCGGATATGACGTCATCAAAGACATTTATCAAAAAAATGAAAAAAACGTTCGGGGATTTCATACCCAGGAACTCTCATGTCAAATTTCATAAAGATCGGTCCAGTAGTTTAGTCTGAATCGCTCTACACACACACACAGACACACACACAGACACACACACAGACACACGCACATACACCATACCCTCGTTTCGATTCCCCCTCGATGTTAAAATATTTAGTCAAAACTTGACTAAATATAAAAATGGGGAGTAAAAATTTCGTGGAGGGAGTCATTTTTTCGTGCCTTGGGGAGTTCTTTTCTCGTACGAAAAGTGTACTCGGAGTAAGAATTTCGTACGAAATATTTACTCCGGAGTAAATTTTTCGTGGAGTAAAAATTTCGTGTTACACCGGCCCTCCTTTATTCTGCAGTCAAAGTACAATTGAAGAACATGTGTGAAGTGTTTTGCTGATGGTGCAAATTGACCATAATGATGACTGTTGATTTCTATGATATGATTGCTATTGTCCTTTATTAATACAATTAATAAACTCATAATAATGATTACTATCATCATATTGCCATGTATCCTCTCATGTAAATATATCCAGATGACACAATGCAACCATAAAGTGTCATATTATGGTTTTTTTTCTTTTTCTGAAAACAAGCTCAATTGATGTTTGACTCCATTGCAATTTTTTGAAGGAGAGAATGTGTGTTTGCGTGGTGATGCACACCAAATCATTTGCCCGTGGAATGTTTTTTGAAAAATAGCTGAACATATTCTTGTAATAATAACAAAAGATGTTTTTTGTCTATCCATTTTGCCTGGGATGAAATCATTTGTGTCGTTCTCGTCGTCAACAGTTTTACCAGTACCACACCCATGAGAAGGCAAACCAAAGTGAGCCAAAATAAATTTGACAGTTTTGAGGTTTGATCCCGATATTTTGTACAAGCCCAGTGAGCAGACGATAGGGGTAATTTTGACAGCGGGGAGTCTTCCTGACAATGACACCGGCAGGAAGTTAAGGCTGTTAAAGGATTAGTACTAGGCTGAGTTCACACCATTTCAATGTAATGTCACTCAAGACTGGGACATCAGAAACTGACTTTCACATAATTATGTATGGTGCTCAAAAGTGACAGCACACAGCGAATCACAGAGACACATACTGACAGATAGATACATATAGATACAGGCAAATAGCTATGCTGGCAAGCAAACAAACACTCACGGACATAGAAACACGCAGACTCACGGACCTGCACATACACATACGCAAGCTAGCACAGACGCCTTAAACATAATCAGCATGCACGGACACTGACAGAGACCAGCATACGGACAGGCACACACACACACACACACACACACAGGGCTGGACCAAATGAGTTGTATGGGGGGGTTCCTCCTTTTCTTGGGGGGCAAATCTGCGAAGTGGCGAAGCCACAAGCGCGCGCCTGCTTTCAGGCGCGCGAACTAGGGGGGTCCGGGGGCATGCTCCCCCGGAAAATGTTTGAAAAACGGTTAAAATCTGTGCAATCTGGTGCATTCTGGGCCTTGTTTTGAGGGTTAAGAGCAGCATTGTTTTGGTGCTAAAACTAGTAAAAAAAAAAAACCCAACACTCAAAGTAAGGTACATGCCTTTTCCAGGGGTGGGGTTCCGGAACCCCTAGAACCCCCTCCTGGGTCCGGCCCTGCACACACACACACACACACACATGCACACGCACCTGCAAACGCACACGCAGATGCGCACAAATCGGACCTTTAAATTAAAAAAAAAAAATAAAAACAATTTCAACACTGTTCTGTCGTCGTCTAAGAGTGTTTAGTCATCCAATATTAATCACCCTTAAATTTCAGCGAAACACAACACAACTCAACCGTAAAGTTTTAAGCGCCATGGAAAATACAAGTTTAAAAAAAAATATTGGACCTAGTTAACGGCAAGATTACAAATTAGGAAAGGAAAATAAGAAGAAAACAATTCGCGCAGACGTTGTTTGCTTAACGCCCAGCCGACCACGAAGGGCCATAAATTATCAGGGCGGTGCTGCTTTGACATAACGTGCGCCACACACAAGACAGAAGTCGCAGCACAGGCTTCATGTCTCACCCAGTCACATTATTCTGACACCGGACCAACCAGTCCTATAGCACTAACCCCATAATGCCAGACGCCAGGCGGAGCAGCCACCTGATTGCCAATTTTAAAGTCTGACCCGGCCGGGGTTCGAACCCACGACCTCCCGATCACGGGGCGGACGCCTTACCACTAGGCCAACCGTGCCGGTCCTCGTGCAGACTTACCGTACGTTCTGTATTTGAGGTCAAGGAAGTTGCCCGTCCTTACTTTTTCAGTCAAATGTAAGCCCTCTGCAGACAAAGTGTAAAGTGTGTTTGCTTTTTCTAGATTGATAAGAAATGTCTGCTTTTATGACACGCAGAATAGTAAGAGCAACAGCGTGTGAGTAATTTGTTGAAAAAAACACTCCCCCCCAAAAACAGAAAAAAAACAAAAAAATGTGAGTACCTTTACCATACATTTGCATGCCTGTTATGCGTACAATCAAGTCATGACAAGAACTTAAGCAAGAAAAAAGAAAAGATACCAATCCATGTGAACAGCACAAGAAGCATGCACTGAGCTCAAGGAAGAAAGGTAACGATAAGAAAGCTCCAACGATAACATATTAAACTGAATTAGCAAGCACTTCAGCAGGCGTAAACAATCAATCCGAATCAATAAATCAATGAATCAATGTATCAATCTACGAGGATGGTTGTTGGCACAAACTGCATGCCAATTCAAAAGAGTATTTTCATTTTCATATAATTATAGGCAGTAGTCTTAAAGTCAATGCACTGAGAAAACCAGAGCACTTTCTGAACTTTGGCCGGGACCGCAAGTGCTTTGGCAGATATTAGTTAACACATTAAAACGAAATATGGGCAGCTGCGTATACGGTTTTGATTTCGTTGTGTAACCTCTGTCTTGTAATGAATACCCCGCCTACCACTTTTTCGTTAAGACCAATGTAAGTAGTAATTACCTCTGTCTCACCTGCACTGTGACAAGGTAACCCGTCATCAGGGGGGAGAGGAGGGGGGGAGGGGGAGGGGGGGGGGGCAGGGGTAATGTGGTACATTTTCCCTTAGCCTATGCTTTCTTCTTGTGTTTGTTTTCTTGCTTTTGTCTTTCGTTCATTCCTTACCTTCCACTTTCGTTTCTTCCTCCCAACCCCCTCTCCTTTCTTTTCGTTTGTCTTCCTTCCTGTCCTTTTTTTTGTTCAGATGTGGAGGAGGGGGTAGGGGGTGGGGGGGGGGGGGGGGGATTGAGGGCGTAAGAGTTCATAAGAGATTCTGTGGAAATCTGAGAAGCTGCACCGGTGAATAGAGGTGTTTCTTTCATGTCGTTATCCCGTCACAATGACACTCTTGTGACTTGAAGCAACATAAGTATACTCCCTCACGCTATACCCCCTTAATGGAGTGTACTTTTCTACCCCAAAACTGCACTGTCCTTTTATCAAGCTGTGATACCAGACGTCTCATTGACTTCTTCTTGTACAGTTGTGATTTGTTGGACATGTTCACGTGTTTGTGTGTGTGTTTTTGTTTGTTTGTTTGTTTTTGTATTTGTTTTCTGTGTGTTCTTTGATTGCTTCTTTGTTTCTTTGTCCCTTTATTTTTATTCTTTCGTTCTACCTGGATCGAAAAGTGTCAACGGTCTTAACAGCTTATATACTTGAATGTCCCCTAATGTTATGTAAGCTTGCAACGTATCAACCTGTAATATTTGTTTGGCGGAACATGCTGACACAAAAACATCAAACAAAATACAAATCAACAGTTTCAAAGAGAACAACGCTACATCATTGCAACTAATCAGATCCCACTAAGCTATATAAGCCAGTTACACTCTGTAATTGGCAGAAATGGCCATTAAATTCCAATTATCTCTCAAAATATAGGTTTTAAAGCAGTCCATAGGGTCATCTTTTCCCCACCGTGAAAATGTTCGGCAAACTTGTTGGCGACTTGAAATGGCGTTTCGACACCTCTGTAGATATACACTTTTTAGGACCAAATTGAAATAAGCACTTTAACCAAACTATACAACTCAAAATACTACACCATTCCCATGAAACCCAGTCCTCATCTAAGCCAGTTACCTATGGCAGGCAAGCAAACATATAGAAAAACTGACCCAGAGAGGGGGAGGGGAGAATGAGCTGCAGTCAGACCTTCACATTATTGGATCGATTGCTTCCCTCTTACTGCGCGTGATGATGGTGCTGTCTCCACACTTTCTGATTCTGCAGCAGAGATGTTGTTCCCTTCATTTGCTGAAAAAAGACCATTACGGTTTCGACAGTTTCTGTAAGTTGTTAGCAGTCCTTGGCGTCAACCTTTCACCCACGTGAACAATTTCGGCAATGTTGCCAAAATCTCGGCAACGGTTTTAGGGATTTGAAATGTGTTTCGGCGTTTTTGCAGGCTGCCGACGCCAAAAAAAGCATCCCTGCAAGATGTATGCTGTTGATGGGGAAACAACTCTTTAATCAAACTATACATCTTAACAGCAAAACATGTACTAAACCATTCAAAAAACCAATTTGCCACTTATGTTATAAACTACAGAGCCGAGCAAGTGCAAGGACACAGGCTGCGTGCACATCCACGGCGCAGAGAGAAGGGGAGAAACGTGCTGCAGTCAGGTACTTCACATTATTAGATCGATTGCTTCCCCCTTACTGTATCCACGCTGATGGTGTAGTCTCCTGCAACTCTCGCTTGTGCTCGAAATATTTGTATTGCTAAATTCAAGCAATGACTCCATTTTTCTGAAGTAAAAAGGAATATAAAGACTAAAAGAAGCAATGTTTTTCAATTGAACTATTACTTTTGCATCAACTATTTTTGTTTGTTATAGAATCGAAAATATAAAAAGCGCCAAGAAAATAAGGGCGAGCACGTGTTGGTGTTAGTGTGTGTATGGGTGTGTGTGTGTGTGTGTGTGTGTGTGTGTGTGTGTGTGTGTGTGTGTGTGTGTGTGTGTGTGTAGATAGTCACAAAACAACAACCCCCTCCGTCCGGCCCCTCCCCCGCTTTATTGTCAAGGCAAAACTTCTGTGTTTGCAAACTCTCCCTGCATTTTCTGTTGCATACAATTCTGTTGTTTGTTCATTTGAAAGATTTAAGAGTTGACGATCTGCGGCCGGTTTGTAGTTTTGTTTTAAAAGAAACGTTCTACAGGTTTCACACATATTCTTTATTCTGGATACTTCCAAAACACACAGTCCCACGAGAAAAAAGTATTCTATCTGCAAAAACGGCACAGCACGGCATTATCCATTTGTGCCACGTCCTAAAAAGCGACTTGGACGGAGAGAAAAAAACACACACAAAAAAACACACAACATCATATAAAAAAAGTTAGAACAGTCGAGAACGAAATAAAAAATATATTCAGCGGGGAAATTACGATGTGACTGCAAGATTGTAATCTCTTCAAATTTGTGCAGGTAAATTGGTGGCTTCATCCTACGTCTTTAGTCCGACTACAGTCAAACAGCTATATATCATTGGGGACAGAGTTCACATAAGAACACATTCACTCAGAGTATACTTAAGAAATAAGACATAAGACATAAGATTTTATTTCAACCACGTGCATTACACAGGAATATAATTATCTTGATTTAAGTTCAATCAAAACATAGTACATTCAAACACAACAACCAAACAGAGTGCTAACAGAACTGCATACACACACTCACTTACACCCACACGCACACATTTGATGATTAAATGACATCAACATGCATGTCTACTATACTTTTCAGAATTCGTTAAATTAATTTGCAGAATTTGTCCAAAGGAAACGTGGTCACACAATCGACAATAAACCCACCGGTTACAAGGTTAATTAATTACGTTTACGGGGCGCATAACCCTTCTTTATCATTCCTTCCTGCCCCCTTCCCCTCATCCCAACACACACCCTACCCCTTAAAAAGACACGTAGAAGGGAGGGATCCACAATACACAGGAGCATTCATTTCAGAAACAACCTTTTACCACATTATAATCCTGCTTTTAATGTTTTTTGTTAATCTATGAGTTTATGTACCCCAGTTTGAAAACGGCTCAAAGAAACATAAAAGAACATTACTTCACATTTGTCAATCAGTCCACAGTCTGGTGCCGAAGTTCATAGCAGTACACTTCCATCCAGAAAATCATTGTAATTAGTGTATGTCTGAAGAACTTGCAATATTAAAAAAACAACACCTGAAAACTAAAACGCACTGAAATCCCTGATTTCAATTCCAAGAACTAGTGAACATGAGACGCATACTCCCTCCCGGCGACCCCGGGAAAAGAAAAGCCACCGAGAAAAAAAAGAAGACATTCAAAAGCATTGCGAAAGCAAATATGATAACAATGTTATCATATTCTTGAACTTTTTCGAGTTTTGCTTTATAAAAACGACGATTACTGTATTAGTAATTTCAAAGGCCCTTACTAAATTTTCGGTCGTTTAGTGTATTGGTGCCAAAGTGCACGACAGCATACTTTCATACAAATAATGCCTTGAGGACCTCTTTCAAAAAAAGAGAAGCACTAAAATACCTGATTTCCATTTTCCAAAACTTGCCTACAAGGAGACGCACTTGCACACACTAAACACAAATGTGCCCCGACGCTACAAGGTTAACCACAGAACGTTTACACGGCTCATAATCCCTTTCTTTGTTGTTAATTGCAAGTGAAAGTTCACGGGGGTACAGTTTGCACAGGCCGCTAGGTACGCCACCACGCCAGAGACAGATTGTGTCACAAGATTGCGGTTATTGTGGTTTACGGCGGCAAGCAAATGTTGCGGAAAGCAACATCACTCAAATAAACAGCTCCTCCTAGACGGCCTCTTTCACAAGGACAACAGGCAAAGAAGTAAACAATTCTATTCCTACAGACCGGCGCCTTAGTCAAGCGTCCTTGTTCATCAGTTTACTTTATTTCTTCTCAGACGTATAAGCCGCCGCCTTCTGTTTACTGTTCCCAAGTTCTCTTTCCTCCCTTGTGAAGGGGTAATGGGTTTATTAATCGTGTTCAAAAGACGGTGTAGTCAGCAAGGATTCTTAATTTCAATACCGCGAAATTACTTCTCGCCGAGGTTTTGTTCGGGCTTCCAAACATGCAGCAGTTTTTTTTGCGACAGCGTGATTTTTGTAAAGCATACTCCCTTTTGAAAGAGCACGAGGTGGTAATCGTTCTTGTTGTGACGATTGTCCCGAAGCCGCCTGCTGAGTTGAACTTCGTGAGTCTTACATTTTCTTGAAAAGCGGTTATAATTATGTGCTCGTGTAACAAGAGGGCATTAGTCCGTGTGAATGGCTAAAAAAAAAAAGAAGCATAAAAAAGAAAAATGGCATACGGGAATCTTCGTGTGAACACGAGTTCAAAAAAGAGATAGAAAAAGGCGGCGCCGTGGGGGAAAGTTGAATAAAGAGGACGATGGGTATATACTAGTTGAATCAAGTACAGTATTTATGTGACATAAGCAAGGACACAAAGTCGGCAATGAAAACTCTTGCGTAAGACGCTTACCCCCCCACAAATTTGTAACGCGAAAATTTCTCGCACTCACATAAGCATTTCTTGCAAATGCACAATTTGAGCTTTGGACAAATCTGAACTGTCTCATGTGTATATATAAAACATGTGTGAACACTCCTGTGATCATTGCAAAGACCCAGGGTTGTCGCAAAACAGCAGTTGTATAAACATGCAAGAGGTTAGAACTGAGGCAGTTCGTGTAAAAGTCTAAAACGACCGGTGGCACAAACATTAGTTAAATTGTCACAGAATGACGGTGACTTTCGGAAACAAAAATAAATAAATACATAATTAAATACATAACTAAATAAATAAATACATAATTGAATAAATTAATCAATCAAAGTCAAAATAGATTAACATAAAATGGAAAATAAACAAACGATGCCGTGTCTAGAACGGTCGAGGCATCAGAAGGTATGGTGGATGTGAGGATGGTACTGATCCAACTAATCACTTTGAAACTATCGTCATGGCCACTATTTCTTTCATTTTTTTTCTGGTTGGCTGTGATAATAAATAAATAAACGACAATGCCGTTCCCTTCTTGAGTGGAGTGTCACTGTCTGTGCGTAGTGCAAGTGTCGAATGTTTCTCAGTACGCCTTTCCAGACGGCATCGATTGTTATTTTTCTGTTTTTCTAAGCGTCCTTGTTTATGTCAGATTGTTCCAACAGCTATTGCCCTCGAAAATCGTTGCTCTGTTTTGTTGATGCGTCTGTTGGAGTGTTATAACAGATACATTTTGATTTACCACAATTACCCCCAGCCGCCACCTCCACCCCCTTTCCACACGCCCACGTGTATCATCCCGTAAGTCCGATATACCACAGAAGGCCAATAGTTGTCGTAATTGTCCATTGTCGCCAATGTCCGTAGTAATTCCCATAATTTTGCTTTCAAACAAATCCCAAAATGTCCCATTTTCCATAACCCGAAACAAGAATTGATCCCGTTGGATAACTGGCAGGCCAACCATCACGAATTACTCGGTCGCTTAAATGCCTGGAAAGTGTCAAGGGAGGGATCAACTTTCAGCGACACCGGTGAGGATGCATTATTAGTGCCCATCACCTTAATCCCCTCGCAACTACCGGTGCACGGTTAGATTTGATTACCCACCTTAAATCGGTTCCACCATCCTGATTCTGGCCGCCGGGCAAGGGGATTAACTGTGTCAGAGATTGAAGGGCAAGCTACCCCCAGGGACGCGGGAGGAAAATTTAAACGGGTTTCTGATCCCTTCACCTGCTCCGATTGCAATCCTCTGGCGTGAACAATCTTCCCTAAAGTGATTCGGTGGCTGTCAGACTGACGTTCAGCTCTCCCGGTGACGGCTCGTTTTCGGTTGAGCCATTGGGGACGACGTGTCCGTTTAGGGGAGGTAATTCGACTGTTACATTTCATGACGGCATACTGAACCTCAATATCTGAAATAGGCAGTGTTTGTGTCCAAAACGTATGCCGAATCTTTAAAAAAAAAAAATCAGTCAGTTGCTGGTCACTTGACTGTATTTTACCCCGTAACAGGAAGTGTCTGTGACATTTTTAAGTAACTAACCTGGTGTCATAGCATCCAAGTCAATCTTTGGGTCAATTCGGATTAAGGGATTGCATTTCAGTATGGAAGACTAAAACATAGTTAATACGTTTACAAGTACATTAAAGTTGTCATTAAAATCAAACTTCCACTTCTAGATTCAAAAGAGAGAGAGAGAGAGAGAGAGAGAGAGAGAGAGAGAGAGAGAGAGAGAGAGAGAGAGAGAGAGAGAGAGAGAGAGAGAGAGAGACGCCGGTCTACTAATCTTGCAAACAAAACTATGTGAAAGTGACTAGTTTCCTTGACTAAAAGCAAAACCATGAGCGTCCTGAAGGCTTCTCCTGGTGTCAAAGTCAAGGTTCAGGATTCTTATTGTGTTTTGAAACTCGCTGCATTGCGCGATTGACCTGACCGATTATTTGTCGAACGCGCAATAGGATTTGCTTCACCGTGTGTCGCCTTGGGGCATCATCATTTCAGAAATTAGGATTTGTTTGGTGTCAGTTTATGTCGGGTCTGCTCGTTCTCAGGGGAAAGGGGAATTCTTACATTGCTGTCAAGGCACATTTTACAACGGGATACCCACAGGATACAACTTCTACTTTTCCACGAACGAAACTTCTTCTTCTTCTTCTTCTTCTTTGTTCATGGGCTTAGACTCCCACGTACACTCGTGTTTTTGCACAAGTGGAATTTTACGTGCATGACCGTTTTTACCCCGCCATTTAGGCAGCCATACGCCGTTTTCGGAGGAAGCATGCTGGATATTTTCGTGTTTCTATAACCCACCGAACTCTGACATGGATTACAGGATCTTTTCCGTGCGCACTTGGTCTTGTGCTTGCGTGTACACACGAAGGGGGATAAGCCACTAGCAGGTCTGCACATAAGTTGACCTGGGAGATCGGAAAAATCTCCACACTTAACCCACCAGGCGGCCGCGGCCGGGATTCGAACCCTCGACCTTCCGATTAAGAGGCCGACGTCTTACCACCCCGCCACAGCTCCCGTCGAACGAAACAATACAGCACATTTTCAATATAAAAAAACCCCTGAAAAAGGCTGAATGAAGCACACACAAAAAAACCCAGTTCAATCCTGATAGTTCTTCATTCTCGTTTGTGTCCATGGCATCGGATCGAGAGCTTTTTTGTACCAGCACGTCGAACAACAAATTTAAGACTATCCCTTTTTTGCTGAAAATGCTGAAAGTGACATAGATTAGCATAAATTGAGAAAAAGAAAAAGTCTTGTCCCTCACCATACTTTGAAAAACATCAAATTAAACGGTAATATGTGAGCCCTTCCCCCACTCCTACCCAGCCCGCACAAATGTTCACCCTGTAGTCTGAGTGGCTTAGAATCTAAGCAACTTTTATAAAAGAACGAACATTTAGTCCACCAATTAAGGCTTGAGTCTACCCCAGAGAGCAGTAAGTTAAATTGAAACTGATAACTGGAGGCCAACTGACGGGTCCGAAACAGCGTTTATAAAGAAATGAATGAAATAATGTTTGTAGAATCGACAATCGTATTGTTTCTTTTCTATTTTGACAAGTTTTTTCAGTAGTGAATCTCGTCCAATTCCCACTTTTCCAGTTCCATGCATGCTTAAACTTTCGTGGTAGCGCGCATGCCCTACTTTTCTTTTCCTATCTCACCTTGATATTCCACCAACTTACATCAAATATATCTTTTTCAAAATATCATGTGAATGTTACTTTCTTGTTATCATGGGTAGGCATGTTTGTTGTTATAGAGTGGAAGGGGATAGGGGTAGTAATAGCATTACAGTTCAAAGTTTAGCACGTTAAGGGACATTCGTATTGTTATTGTGGTTGAAGGCTGACATAGTCCTATTTAATTAGTTTAATTACTTCCAGGGCTTTTCCCATCGTTGCGGGGATGTATAAATTAAGCTTCCTGCAAAGTGTTATGTTTGAAGTCCTTACCAATTACGAGAAATAATTAATTCTGTATTGCATTGTTTAGCAACAGTTCTCCAGGACTTGGGCTATTTTTAGACCGTTGACGTCACTTCGTGACGTTTCGTAAACCAAAGATGGCGTTTGAGACTGTTCTGTTTACATTCGACACTATCAACACCACTTTGCAATACTGAAATTTTTTGTCTGTGTTCGAAAGCTACAGCCAATTGTTATTATATCCCCTTAGGTACAGTTTTATAACATTATTGGCACATGTAAACAATATGAATTAATTAATGAACGCTACGAATATGGCAGCCTTTAAAGGATGCCTGTTCTTAGATGTAACAAGGTAACTTTGCTTCTCTATTCTATATATGTAATTTCGTTTTCAATTGTGTTTTATGCTGGAAATTTCGTTTCGAATAATGCATGGTACATAGTGTTGTTTTTTAAATGTACAAGCAAAGTAGATGTGCTTTGTGTTCTATTTTGTTTCTCCGTCAGTGTTGTTCGAGTGTGATCATTTGATTATTGCTTTGTTTACATATCCACAGTAGAATCTTAGTGATTTCGTTAGTAGTGATTTTTGTGAAAAGCCTGATATCCCATATTTAAGTTTCAATCGTTTTCTTAGAAATTATTTATTTATTTATTTATTAAGGAGATTTCTATATAGCGCATAACTAAAAGCACTATGCGCTTTATAATATCACTAGGTATAAGCACACGCAAACATACTCTGATTAAATAGAACTTAGCCTAACAACAAATATTTTGTGTTATTTCTTGCGTTTTGTGGTGCTCCTTGAACTTACAGAAAATCTTACTTTTACAAATCGGTTATCACGTTTCTCAGAGGTAGACTCCAGGCTTTAAGCTTCATCATCACTGAGGTCTTGCTACACACACAAAACAACACCAGGGAACTTGGTTCTGAATAGAATGTGAACTATACTTTTCTGAACGTTTTCTACAAATGGATAACAGTCATACAGGATACTTCACCACTTCCCTTTATAATAAATCGAGTCAAGCGTTAAACGTCTTGAATGGGCCCGCCAAGAGACTGGACATTAAGCGCTTCCGGTTGACTGGACACATAAATATGTCGACCGAAGCTGACCACTGAAGAGTGTTTGGCGCATTTGACATCTCACGTGACAGGGCGGTAACGCTAGCGCCTAATGAGTCTCGTGGTGGTTTGTCCTTGTGGTGATGAACTGTAATAGCTATACGGTCTAACAACAGAAGTGTGTCCATTCTTGAAAGTGTCAGGGTGCAATAGCCTAGGGGATAAGACGCAGGCCTCCCATGCAGAAGTTTGAGTGTTCGAATCCCGGCCGACCTTGGTGGGTTAGGGTGGAGATTTTTCCGATCTCCCAGGTTAACTTTTGTGCAGACCTGCTTGCGCCTTAGACCAAGCACAAGACCAAATGCGCACGTAAAAGATCCTGCAATCCATGTCCCTGTGCAGTGGGTTTTTAGCTTTATTGTAATGTCTTTCATATTCCCACAAAGAAGAGACTCCGCGTTTACAGTGCAGTAGTGGGCATCCGTCAGTCTTGGGAGAATATGGATTTTGCGCTCTCTCGATTTTTGTGTTTGTTTGTTTGCTTAACGCCCAGCCGACCACGAAGGGCCATATCAGGGCGGTGCTGCTTTGACATATAACGTGCGCCACACACAAGACAGAAGTCGCAGCACAGGCTTCATGTCTCACCCAGTCACATTATTCTGGCACCGGGCCAACCAGTCCTAGCACTAACCCCATAATGCCAGACGCCAGGCGGAGCAGCCACTAGATTGCCAATTTTAAAGTCTTAGGTATGACCCGGCCGGGGTTCGAACCCACGACCTCCCGATCACAGGGCGGACGCCTTACCACTAGGCCAACCGTGCCGGTCGCTCTCTCGATGGGTACTCCGCAAATTGAGTGCTGCCTCAATCGAACAAGCGTCGAGTTTGAACCGTTGTTTCATAATAAGTCTGAAGAATTAATGGTGTCGCAGTTTGAATCAAAATCGTCGCAATAACGTGTGTTTTTAGAAAAATGAAAATAAAAACGATAGAATGATTCTGATGTCGCCGTTGGACCACATCATGCCTTTACAACTTTTGTGGAAATCGTGAAAAAAAATTTTCTTTGGAGTTAAACTTTGATAATACACGTACCCTGTGACATGATATACGGTCTGAACTTAAAAAGACCCATGGGTCAAACAGTTTGTTTCTTGTTGGAGTCTTTTTACCGAAAATTACGGATATGGATCAAACCGATTTCTTTTGAGAAAAAGGTTCACGGGTACACGGAAGTTAAGCGCGGTGTAAAAGGGGGAAGGAAGGAGGGGGGATGGTTTTTTTCTTTCGTGGAGGGGGTGGGGGG
>NC_090245.1:31525162-31530162 GCF_037325665.1 Littorina saxatilis | reverse complement strand
TTCATACGACATAAGATCGACACTACAAAACATCGACATGCAGAAGACCGACGCGATATGAGATTGTCGCGACAGAAGATCGATACAACATAAGATTTACCCGACAAATTATGGACACGTCTTGAAATTGACGCGACAGGCCAAAAGAAGATTGGCACGACAGAAGATCGCCACGACAAATATTCGACATGACATAAGACGAATTGAATACGACACCGATCTTTCGACGTTACTTCAGCTGACAAAAGAATGTCCCTCTGATTGAATTGGAACAACTATTTTCATTTAGTCAAAGTATGATAACCTTTCATGGAGTACCGTTAGATTCAGGGGGCAATTTGGCGAGAGTTCTCAGGCAGATTTTAGAACAATACTAAGAACGAAGTGTGCAAGGAAAGTACATTGGGTTGAACAAAGAAAAAGTTGACACGGGAAGAGAAACAAAGAGGGGTCAGAAGAGTGACAGCAGGGGTCAGAATAGATCCCTGCGCCTTGAGTCCGAGTCTGGAGATACGCGCCCGATATAAGACTTCATATAACATAGCATCGTGGTAATTCAAGAAAAAAAATCCTTCAAAAAGGCAACCGCTCTTGAACAAATGCGATTAGATCAAGTGGACTGGGTGGCCGAGTGGTAACGCACTTGCGCTCGGAAGCGAGAGGTTGCGTGTTCAGGCCTGGGTCAGGCCGCAATTTTCTCCCCCCTTTCCTAACCTAGGTGGTGGGTTCAAGTGCTAGTCTTTCGGATGAGACGAAAAACCGAGGTCCCTTCGTGTACACTACATTGGGGTGTGCACGTTAAAGATCCCACGATTGACAAAAGAGTCTTTCCTGGCAAAATTGTATAGGCATAGATAAAAATGTCCACCAAATACCCGTGTGACTTGAAATAAAGTGTAAAAAAATTCCATCTCACACAGCATTAAGTCTCAGGGCTTGGAAACATGAATACACGCATGCAGGAAAAAAAAATGGGTAGCGCCGTATACTGTATGGCAGCTCGCTTTCCCCAGGGAGAAAGCAGCCCGAATTTCTGTGAGGTTACCCTCATGGACTATATAAAAAATCGTATCCTTATCCTTAAAAAAAAAAATCCGATTTTCTGAGAACAACACCTGTAAATGAAAATACTTTTCTTTGATTCAGTTTTGTCCCATCTCTCATTGCCAATATTTCTCTAACCTGTTTTGGATTTCTTTTCATGCAAATGAACGAAAGTAAGGCAACATAAAATATGCATGACGCCTATTATTAAAAATAAGTTATAAAATGCATAACAAAGCTTTAATCCTCATCTGCGACCTCATAATAACTGATGTTTACAGATATCTCCTCGTGATTATCACACATCGATTAGATGATACCTTTAAGTCTGCATGCGAAGCACAGTTCAACAGGTGCGCACGTGACAATCTTGGATAGCGTAGTAGCTTTCCGTGATATCTGATACCATCAATTAGTACTAGCACGCAATGAGTTGACTGAGTAATTTCATAGTTTTCAGCCATAGAAAACAGCTTAACCTTATTACGCATGTGATAACCGGGAAAGCATGCGTTTTCACTTACAGCCTACTTACGCAGCTAAGGACGTAGACAAACCGACCAACCAAGCACATACCCATGTCCAGACGACACTGTGTCAAAAAGCCGGTCACAAAACACAGAATCACTACGATTTAGATACAGATGCACTGCCTTTTCGGCTGTTTGTCAAAACAGTGGTATAGTGGTTGGATCAAACAAATATGTGGTAAAAATGATTACCAATTTTTTGGGGGAGGAGTTACTTTTGCACCGAGACACTATGTCAGTGTGGTCATAATCGTCACGGGGCGGATGAGGGGAGGGGGGGGGGGGGGGGGTAGCAACGGCACCAGGAGCACTTTATAATACACGTATAAGGATGCGTTTGCTCAGCATTATTGCGCTACTAATGATTCAAATGTTGCTGTCCTAGTACAAAGCATAATATAAAGATTCCGCTTCATTAACAGAAAAACCCACAAACAGACAAGCGAACAAAGTAAAGCAGAATTTTTTTTTAAAAACCTTGAATTTACTGCCACACTATCATTCAATTTGATAAAGTTAAGGTAAAGCTGATCGTGCCAGAATTTTTTCACCATTAGAGTTTTACTTTTACAATAAGAGCAATATTTCATGTGACCCAGACCAGCTCTAATACGAACTCTAACTCTGTTACCATGCGAACAACGAGCAATTATTGCCAGATATAATTAAACCTTTCACCCCGATGAAAAATAAAGAACACAAAATAATTGAAAAATAAAGTACATTTAATACGTTAAGATAAAAACGCAATATAGAAGAAAAATACTATAAAAGGTGGAGGGAGAGGGGGAGGTGGTAACTCTTCCTTAACAAATGAGAATGATAGTAGTCAGATTGGAAGCACTTATCTTGCATACAGTCCAAATAAGTCCAACACTCGAGCGTAAGCAGTCTTTGGGAAAGAGACATGATAAAACTGCTGTTCTGACACAAAACGCCGACCATAGTTTTCCACCGAAAAGGTCAGTGCGTACGCGTGGATCCGCGATAGCGCAGGAGGTACCGCAGACTGCAAGCTGTCTCTTCGCCGTTCAGTGTTACCTGCCTGTATGGCATTAGTTCACAGTAGAAACCGTATACATGAAGGCAGCTGCTCCACAGAAGATTATACCCCCGCTGAAATTTCAAGATCTGATTGTATATATATCTCCCGCTGGTAGTATCTAATGACTTAGTCGCGTTTAGAACCTGCTAATGTAATGCTCTGTTTCCCCCAAACCAGCTGCTGCTGGAAGCACCAAAAGGGTTTATGCTGCAATAAACACGCCGGTTATAAAACCGCAGTACACTAAGCTAGTCTTGATGAATGAGAGATTCCGCACTCGGGTCTGACGGCTACTGTTTGTTGATTTACTGTTCTGTCGCTTTGAACGACCAGATACGCCATAGTTAGTCGCGGTTTGATTGTAATTTACCCATCAGTTTTATGGAGATCGATACAGTCGTAAAAATACGGCGATAAAGAAGCGAGCAGGTCGCCGAGTGCTCTTGCTATCGCCTATCTTGGTTGTCTCCATTGCGGTGTTAGTACATGTATACTGTCTGGCGTTCTGGATATGCCTTCCTTCTCTTGTCTTTCTGTCTTTATTTGATTATTTGTTTAATATGTCGGTTAGTATTTTGTTTTACCCATTTATTGATTAACTAATTAATTTGCATCACTGTTCCAGTTTTAGTGTAAATATCTACTACGTAATACAATGCAGTTTTTACAGTTAGTAAATGTGTGTGTGTGTGTGTGTGTGTGTGTGTGTGTGTGTGTCAGTGTGTGTATGTGTGTGTGTGTATGTGTGTGTGTGTGTGTGTGTGTGTGCGCGTTCATGCGTTCGTGTGGGTATGAGAGAAAGAGAGAGAGAGAGAGAGAGAGAGAGAGAGAGAGAGAGCGAGAGAGAGAGAGAGAGAGAGAGAGAGAGAGAGAGAGAGAGAGAGAGAGAGAGAGAGAGAGAGAGAGAGAGAGAGAGAGAGAGAGCAAAAACGTACCTGTCTGTTGATTTATATACTAAAGTACGCGATCTCAGGAGTCAAATTATACAAACAAACAAACACACAACCAAGCAAACAAGTCGCGCGAAGCGATATTAAAACATTTAGTCAATCTGTTGGTTTGAAAAAAGATCAACACTGTAAACTAGTCATCAACGATACTACATGAAATAAGGCTTGGCTAGCTTGCCGAAACCCGAAGATCGAGACGTGCAAAAACGTACTTTTGCTGCCGAGTACTTGTAGAGGAACTTAAACAATATTGTTGATTTAAGAGTTGATTACGAGGGAAAATATTGCACAGAGAGACTTACAAAACACATACTACAGAGAAGTCCTTGGAACTATTTTCACAAACAGAAATTGTTATTGTGGTAAGAATATGCCAGCATTGTTTTCAAGCTACTTTTAATGCGTCTTCTATTTTATTTCTTCTGGTTTTCACAATTTCGTAGTTTTACTACAATACGTTAATTTTAAAAGATATCTAGTTTTGTCAGGAACAAGATGCAGCGTTGACAGTTTGCATGATCTTACTTCAGACCTCATTTTCAAACGCGACAGAAGGATTTGTTGATGCCAGTTTTTCTTTTGAACTTATTTGGATTTGAATCTCTAAATTTGGCGCATTTGATCATGTTCGATGCGAAAAAATACTGTGCGAGAAAATAAAAATCGTGAGGCAAACAAATCCTGCTGTCAATATTTAGTTTGATATTTTCTTACGTGACAATACCACAATCTTGACTTCTATATACTCAGTAGTTGCGCAGTTTTGGGCGTTTAAACATGGAATTTATGGCGGACACATTGTAAGGTTTCCATTTCAACGATATATCAGATTTTGCTATCAGACATATTTTTCTGCTCAGGACCATAATTTACCTAGAACAGTCACAATGCATGAAAGCAAATGGTGTCCCCTTTTTACCCCCTTTAAGTGTACATTCTTAAACAATGAACACGTATCTCCACGGCAACCAGTGAACCTGTGTGTCCAAACAATTGGAAAACGAGATGTCATGCAGTGCTTTATCAGAACATTTGTGTAACCAATATCTGTAACGAACAACTGAACAACGTGTGCCTTATTAGATCCGCAATCTTTCAAAATTGTATACACGTGTCCATAGCAACCAATTCAGCTTTGCTTGCATGTATGCTTTACAGGATGTGTCCGCATCTGCGTAACAGCCTGTTGACCCTACCCCCCCAAAATCGAGATATGATGGCTGAGTCACGAAGTGGGTTCCCAAAAAATAAGTTTTTCACCAGAATATATAACGAACAGCGTAACAGATGGTGCCTTAATTCTGCATTCTTTAAAAGATGTACAGAAATATCCATACCAACCATTCCTTGCCAGCCGTGTACGCATCTCTATAGTGACCAATGAGACTTCCCTTTTAACAGATCGGGAAGTTACAGGTCATACAGTGCGTT
>NC_090245.1:31484272-31524962 GCF_037325665.1 Littorina saxatilis | reverse complement strand
GGCCCATTCAAGACGTTTAACGCTTGACTCGATTTATTATAAAGGGAAGTGGTGAAGTATCCTGTATGACTGTTATCCATTTGTAGAAAACGTTCAGAAAAGTATAGTTCACATTCTATTCAGAACCAAGTTCCCTGGTGTTGTTTTGTGTGTGTAGCAAGACCTCAGTGATGATGAAGCTTAAAGCCTGGAGTCTACCTCTGAGAAACGTGATAACCGATTTGTAAAAGTAAGATTTTCTGTAAGTTCAAGGAGCACCACAAAACGCAAGAAACAACACAAAATATTTGTTGTTAGGCTAAGTTCTATTTAATCAGAGTATGTTTGCGTGTGCTTATACCTAGTGATATTGTAAAGCGCATAGTGCTTTTAGTTATGCGCTATATAGAAATCTCCTTAATAAATAAATAAATAAATAATTTCTAAGAAAACGATTGAAACTTAAATATGGGATATCAGGCTTTTCACAAAAATCACTACTAACGAAATCACTAAGATTCTACTGTGGATATGTAAACAAAGCAATAATCAAATGATCACACTCGAACAACACTGACGGAGAAACAAAATAGAACACAAAGCACATCTACTTTGCTTGTACATTTAAAAAACTATGTACCATGCATTATTCGAAACGAAATTTCCAGCATGAAACACAATTGAAAACGAAATTACATATATAGAATAGAGAAGCAAAGTTACCTTGTTACATCTAAGAAGAGGCATCCTTTAAAGGCTGCCATATTCGTAGCGTTCATTAATTAATTCATATTGTTTACATGTGCCAATAATGTTATAAAACTGTACCTAAGGGGATATAATAACGATTGGCTGCAGCTTTCGAACACAGAAAAAATTATTTCAGTATTGCAAAGTGGTGTTGATAGTGTCGAATGTAAACAGAACAGTCTCAAACGCCATCTTTGGTTTACGAAACGTCACGAAGTGACGTCAACGGTCTAAAAATAGTCCAAGTCCTGGAGAACTGTTGCTAAACAATGCAATACAGAATTAATTAGTTATCGTAATTGGTAAGGACTTCAAACCTAACACTTTGCAGGAAGCTTAATTTATACATCCCCGCAACGATGGGAAAAGCCCTGGAAGTAATTAAACTAATTAAATAGGACTATGTCAGCCTTTAACCACAATAACAATACGAATGTCCCTTAACGTGCTAAACTTTGAACTGTAATGCTATTACTACCCCTATCCCCTTCCACTCTATAACAACAAACATGCCTGCCCATGATAACAAGAAAGTAACATTCACATGATATTTTGAAAAAGATATATTTGATGTAAGTTGGTGGAATATCAAGGTGAGATAGGAAAAGAAAAGTAGGGCATGCGCGCTACCACGAAAGTTTAAGCATGCATGGAACTGGAAAAGTGGGAATTGGACGAGATTCACTACTGAAAAAACTTGTCAAAATAGAAAAGAAACAATACGATTGTCGATTCTACAAACATTATTTCATTCATTTCTTTTTAAACGCTGTTTCGGACCCGTCAGTTGGCCTCCAGTTATCAGTTTCAATTTAACTTACTGCTCTCTGGGGTAGACTCAAGCCTTAATTGGTGGACTAAATGTTCGTTCTTTTATAAAAGTTGCTTAGATTCTAAGCCACTCAGACAGCAGGGTGAACATTTGTGCGGGCTGGGTAGGAGTGGGGGAAGGGCTCACATATTACCGTATAATTTGATGTTTTTCAAAGTATGGTGAGGGACAAGACTTTTTCTTTTTCTCAATTTATGCTAATCTATGTCACTTTCAGCATTTTCAGCAAAAAAGGGATAGTCTTAAATTTGTTGTTCGACGTGCTGGTACAAAAAAAGCTCTCGATCCGATGCCATGGACACAAACGAGAATGAAGAACTATCAGGATTGAACTGGGTTTTTTTTGTGTGTGCTTCATTCAGCCTTTTCAGGTGTTTTTTTTATATTAAAAATGTGCTGTATTGTTTCGTTCGACGGGAGCTGTGGCGGGGTGGTAAGACGTCGGCCTCTTAATCGGAAGGTCGAGGGTTCGAATCCCGGCCGCGGCCGCCTGGTGGGTTAAGTGTGGAGATTTTTCCGATCTCCCAGGTCAACTTATGTGCAGACCTGCTAGTGGCTTATCCCCCTTCGTGTGTACACGCAAGCACAAGACCAAGTGCGCACGGAAAAGATCCTGTAATCCATGTCAGAGTTCGGTGGGTTATAGAAACACGAAAATATCCAGCATGCTTCCTCCGAAAACGGCGTATGGCTGCCTAAATGGCGGGGTAAAAACGGTCATGCACGTAAAATTCCACTTGTGCAAAACCACGAATGTACGTGGGAGTCTAAGCCCATGAACGAAGAAGAAGAAGAAGAAGTTTCGTTCGTGGAAAAGTAGAAGTTGTATCCTGTGGGTATCCCGTTGTAAAATGTGCCTTTACAGCAATGTAAGAATTCCCCTTTCCCCTGAGAACGAGCAGACCCGACATAAACTGACACCAAACAAATCCTTCTAATTTGTGAAATGATGATGCCCCAAGGCGACACACGGTGAAGCAAATCCTATTGCGCGTTCGACAAATAATCGGTCAGGTCAATCGCGCAATGCAGCGAGTTTCAAAACACAATAGGAATCCTGAACCTTGACTTTGACACCAGGAGAAGCCTTCAGGACGCTCATGGTTTTGCTTTTAGTCAAGGAAACTAGTCACTTTCACATAGTTTTGTTTGCAAGATTAGTAGACCGGCGTCTCTCTCTCTCTCTCTCTCTCTCTCTCTCTCTCTCTCTCTCTCTCTCTCTCTCTCTCTCTCTCTCTCTCTCTCTCTCTCTCTCTCTCTCTCTCTCTTTTGAATCTAGAAGTGGAAGTTTGATTTTAATGACAACTTTAATGTACTTGTAAACGTATTAACTATGTTTTAGTCTTCCATACTGAAATGCAATCCCTTAATCCGGATTGACCCAAAGATTGACTTGGATGCTATGACACCAGGTTAGTTACTTAAAAATGTCACAGACACTTCCTGTTACGGGGTAAAATACAGTCAAGTGACCAGCAACTGACTGATTTTTTTTTTTTTTAAAGATTCGGCATACGTTTTGGACACAAACACTGCCTATTTCAGATATTGAGGTTCAGTATGCCGTCATGAAATGTAACAGTCGAATTACCTCCCCTAAACGGACACGTCGTCCCCAATGGCTCAACCGAAAACGAGCCGTCACCGGGAGAGCTGAACGTCAATCTGACAGCCACCGAATCACTTTAGGGAAGATTGTTCACGCCAGAGGATTGCAATCGGAGCAGGTGAAGGGATCAGAAACCCGTTTAAATTTTCCTCCCGCGTCCCTGGGGGTAGCTTGCCCTTCAATCTCTGACACAGTTAATCCCCTTGCCCGGCGGCCAGAATCAGGATGGTGGAACCGATTTAAGGTGGGTAATCAAATCTAACCGTGCACCGGTAGTTGCGAGGGGATTAAGGTGATGGGCACTAATAATGCATCCTCACCGGTGTCGCTGAAAGTTGATCCCTCCCTTGACACTTTCCAGGCATTTAAGCGACAGAGTAATTCGTGATGGTTGGCCTGCCAGTTATCCAACGGGATCAATTCTTGTTTCGGGTTATGGAAAATGGGACATTTTGGGATTTGTTTGAAAGCAAAATTATGGGAATTACTACGGACATTGGCGACAATGGACAATTACGACAACTATTGGCCTTCTGTGGTATATCGGACTTACGGGATGATACACGTGGGCGTGTGGAAAGGGGGTGGAGGTGGCGGCTGGGGGTAATTGTGGTAAATCAAAATGTATCTGTTATAACACTCCAACAGACGCATCAACAAAACAGAGCAACGATTTTCGAGGGCAATAGATGTTGAGTGTTGGAACAATCTGACATAAACAAGGACGCTTAGAAAAACAGAAAAATAACAATCGATGCCGTCTGGAAAGGCGTACTGAGAAACATTCGACACTTGCACTACGCACAGACAGTGACACTATCCACTCAAGAAGGGAACGGCATTGTCGTTTATTTATTTATTATCACAGCCAACCAGAAAAAAAATGAAAGAAATAGTGGCCATGACAATAGTTTCAAAGTGATTAGTTGGATCAGTACCATCCTCACATCCACCATACCTTCTGATGCCTCGACCGTTCTAGACACGGCATCGTTTGTTTATTTTCCATTTTATGTTAATCTATTTTGACTTTGATTGATTAATTTATTCAATTATGTATTTATTTATTTAGTTATGTATTTAATTATGTATTTATTTATTTTTGTTTCCGAAAGTCACCGTCATTCTGTGACAATTTAACTAATGTTTGTGCCACCGGTCGTTTTAGACTTTTACACGAACTGCCTCAGTTCTAACCTCTTGCATGTTTATACAACTGCTGTTTTGCGACAACCCTGGGTCTTTGCAATGATCACAGGAGTGTTCACACATGTTTTATATATACACATGAGACAGTTCAGATTTGTTCAAAACTCAAATATTGTGCATTTGCAAGAAATGCTTATGTGAGTGCGAGAAATTTTCGCGTTACAAATTTGTGGGAGGGAGGGGGGGTAAGCGTCTTACGCAAGAGTTTTCATTGCCGGACTTTGTGTCCTTGCTTATGTCACATAAATACTGTACTTGATTCAACTAGTATATACCCATCGTCCTCTTTATTCAACTTTCCCCCCAGGCGCCGCCTGTTTCTATCTCTTTTTTGAACTCGTGTTCACACGAAGATTCCCGTATGCCATTTTTCTTTTTTATGCTTCTTTTTTTTTTTTAGCCATTCACACGGACATTGCACTAATGCCCTCTTGTTACACGAGCACATAATTATAACCGCTTTTCAAGAAAATGTAAGACTCACGAAGTTCAACTCAGCAGGCGGCTTCGGGACAATCGTCACAACAAGAACGATTACCACCTCGTGCTCTTTCAAAAGGGAGTCACGCTGTCGCAAAAAAAACTGCTGCATGTTTGGAAGCCCGAACAAAACCTCGGCGAGAAGTAATTTCGCGGTATTGAAATTAAGAATCCTTGCTGACTACACCGTCTTTTGAGCACGATTAATAAACCCATTACCCCTTCACAAGGGAGGAAAGAGAACTTGGGAACAGTAAACAGAAGGCGGCGGCTTATACGTCTGAGAAGAAATAAAGTAAACTGATGAACAAGGACGCTTGACTAAGGCGCCGGTCTGTAGGAATAGAATTGTTTACTTCTTTGCCTGTTGTCCTTGTGAAAGAGGCCGTCTAGGAGGAGCTGTTTATTTGAGTGATGTTGCTTTCCGCAACATTTGCTTGCCGCCGTAAACCACAATAACCGCAATCTTGTGACACAATCTGTCTCTGGCGTGGTGGCGTACCTAGCGGCCTGTGCAAACTGTACCCCCGTGAACTTTCACTTGCAATTAACAACAAAGAAAGGGATTATGAGCCGTGTAAACGTTCTGTGGTTAACCTTGTAGCGTCGGGGTACATTTTTGTTTAGTGTGTGCAAGTGCGTCTCCTTGTAGGCAAGTTTTTGGAAAATGGAAATCAGGTATTTTAGTGCTTCTCTTTTTTTGAAAGAGGTCCTCAAGGCATTATTTGTATGAAAGTATGCTGTCGTGCACTTTGGCACCAATACACTAAACGACCGAAAATTTAGTAAGGGCCTTTGAAATTACTAATACAGTAATCGTCGTTTTTATAAAGCAAAACTCGAAAAAGTTCAAGAATATGATAACATTGTTATCATATTTGCTTTCGCAATGCTTTTGAATGTCTTCTTTTTTTTCTCGGTGGCTTTTTTTTTCCCGGGGTCGCCGGGAGGGAGTATGCGTCTCATGTTCACTAGTTCTTGGAATTGAAATCAGGGATTTCAGTGCGTTTTAGTTTTCAGTTTTTTTTTTAATATTGCAAGTTCTTCAGACATACACTAATTACAATGATTTTCTGGATGGAAGTGTACTGCTATGAACTTCGGCACCAGACTGTGGACTGATTGACAAATGTGAAGTAATGTTCTTTTATGTTTCTTTGAGCCGTTTTCAAACTGGGGTACATAAACTCATAGATTAACAAAAAACATTAAAAGCAGGATTATAATGAGGTAAAAGGTTGTTTCTGAAATGAATGCTCCTGTGTATTGTGGATCCCTCCCTTCTACGTGTCTTTTTAAGGGGTAGGGTGTGTGTTGGGATGAGGGGAAGGGGGAGGGGGCAGGAAGGAATGATAAAGAAGGGTTATGCGCCCCGTAAACGTAATTAATTAACCTTGTAACCGGTGGGTTTATTGTCGATTGTGTGACCACGTTTCCTTTGGACAAATTCTGCAAATTAATTTAACGAATTCTGAAAAGTATAGTAGACATGCATGTTGATGTCATTTAATCCTCAAATGTGTGCGTGTGGTTGTAAGTGAGTGTGTGTATGCAGTTCTGTTAGCACTCTGTTTGGTTGTTGTGTTTGAATGTACTATGTTTTGATTGAACTTAAACCAAGATAATTATATTCCTGTGTAATGCACGTGGTTGAAATAAAATCTTATGTCTTATGTCTTATTTCTTAAGTATACTCTGTGAACTCTGTCCCCAATGATATATAGCTGTTTGACTGTAGTCGGACTAAAGGCGTAGGATAAAGCCACCAATCTACCTGCACAAATTTGAAGAGATTACAATCTTGCAGTCACATCGTAATTTCCCCGCTGAATATATTTTTTATTTCGTTCTCGACTGTTCTAACTTTTTTTATATATGATGTTGTGTGTTTTTTTGTGTGTGTTTTTTTCTCTCCGTCCAAGTCGCTTTTTAGGACGTGGCACAAATGGATAATGCCGTGCTGTGCCGTTTTAGCAGATAGAATACTTTTTTCTCGTGGGACTGTGTGTTTTGGAAGTATCCAGAATAAAGAATATGTGTGAAACCTGTACAACGTTTCTTTTAAAACAAAACTACAAACCGGCCGCAGATCGTCAACTCTTAAATCTTTCAAATGAACAAACAACAGAATTGTATGCAACAGAAAATGCAGGGAGAGTTTGCAAACACATAAGTTTTGCCTTGACAATAAAGCGGGGGAGGGGCCGGACGGAGGGGGTTGTTGTCTTGTGACTATCTACACACACACACACACACACACACACACACACACACACACACACACACACAAAACCACACCCATACACACACTAACACCAACACGTGCTCGTCCTTATTTTCTTGGCGCTTTTTATATTTTCGATTCTATAACAAATAAAAATAGTTGATGCAAAAGTAATAGTTCAATTGAAAAACATTGCTTCTTTTAGTCTTTATATTCCTTTTTACTTCAGAAAAATGGAGTCATTGCTTGAATTTAGCAATACAAATATTTCGAGCACAAGCGAGAGTTGCAGGAGACTGCACCATCAGCGTGGATACAGTAAGGGGGAAGCAATCGATCTAATAATGTGAAGTACCTGACTGCAGCACGTTTCTCCCCTTCTCTCTGCGCCGTGGATGTGCACGCAGCCTGTTTCCTTGCTGACTTGCTCGGCTCTGTAGTTAATAACGTAAGTGGCAAATTGGTTTTTTGAATGGTTTAGTACAACAACAACAACAACAACAACAACAACAACAACAACACAAATCCCTGCGCTTAGAACTGTACCCACGGAATACGCGCGATATAAGCCTCATATTGATTGATTGATTGATGTTTTGCTGTTGAGATGTATAGTTTGATTGAAGAGTTGTTCCCATTGTTTCCCCATCAACAGCATACATCTTGCAGGGATGCTTTTTTTGGCGTCGGCAGCCTGCAAAAACGCCGAAACACATTTCAAATCCCTAAAACCGTTGCCGAGATTTTGGCAACATTGCCGAAATTGTTCACGTGGGTGAAAGGTTGACGCCAAGGACTGCTAACAACTTACAGAAACTGTCGAAACCGTAATGGTCTTTTTTCGGCAAATGAAGGGAACAACATCTCTGCTGCAGACGGAATCAGAAAGCGTGGAGACAGCACCATCATCACGCGCAGTAAGAGGGAAGCAATCGATCCAATAATGTGAAGGTCTGACTGCAGCTCATTCTCCCCTCCCCCTCTCTGGGTCAGTTTCTCTATATGTTTGGTTGCCTGCCATAGGTAACTGGCTTAGATGAGGACTGGGTTTCGTGGGAATGGTGTAGTATTTTGAGTTGTATAGTTTGGTTAAAGTGCTTATTTCAATTTGGTCCTAAAAAGTGTATATCTACAGAGGTGTCGAAACGCCATTTCAAGTCGCCAACAAGTTTGCCGAACATTTTCACGGTGGGGAAAAGATGACCCTATGGACTGCTTAAAACCTATATTTTGAGAGATAATTGGAATTTAATGGCCATTTCTGCCAATTACAGAGTGTAACTGGCTTATATAGCTTAGTGGGATCTGATTATAGTTGCAATGATGTAGAGTTGTTCTCTTTGAAACTGTTGATTTGTATTTTGTTTGATGTTTTTGTGTCAGCATGTTCCACCAAACAAATATTACAGGTTGATACGTTGCAAGCTTACATAACATTAGGGGACATTCAAGTATGTAAGCTGTTAAGATCGTTGACACTTTTCGATCCAGGTAGAACGAAAGAATAAAAATAAAGGGACAAAGAAACAAAGAAGCAATCAAAGAACAAAACAAAAAACAAATACAAAAACAAATAAACAAACAAAAACACACATACAAACACGTGAACATGTCCAACAAATCACAACTGTACAAGAAGAAGTCAAATGAGACGTCTGGTACACAGCTTGATAAAAGGACAGTGCAGTTTTGGGGTAGAAAAGTACACTCCATTAAGGGGGTATAGCGTGAGGGAGTATACTTATGTTGCTTCAAGTCACAAGAGTTTCATTGTGACGGGATAACGACATGAAAGAAACACCTCTATTCACCGGTGCAGCTTCTCAGATTTCCACAGAATCTCTTATGAACTCTTACGCCCTCAATTCCCCCCTACCCCCTCCTCCACCTCTGAACGAAAAAAAAGGACAGAAAGGAAGACAAACGAAAAGAAAGGAGAGGGGGTTGGGAGGAAGAAACGAAAGTGGAAGGTAAGGAATGAACGAAAGACAAAAGCAAGAAAACAAACACAAGAAGAAAGCATAGGCTAAGGGAAAATGTACCACATTACCCCTGCCCCCCCCTCCCCCTCCCCCCTCCTCTCCCCCCTGATGACGGGTTACCTTGTCACAGTGCAGGTGAGACAGAGGTAATTACTACTTACATTGGTCTTAACGAAAAAGTGGTAGGCGGGGTATTCATTACAAGACAGAGGTTACACAACGAAATCAAAACCGTATACGCAGCTGCCCATATTTCGTTTTAATGTGTTAACTAATATCTGCCAAAGCACTTGCGGTCCCGGCCAAAGTTCAGAAAGTGCTCTGGTTTTCTCAGTGTATTGACTTTAAGACTACTGCCTATAATTATATGAAAATGAAAATACTCTTTTGAATTGGCATGCAGTTTGTGCCAACAACCATCCTCGTAGATTGATACATTGATTCATTGATTTATTGATTCGGATTGATTGTTTACGCCTGCTGAAGTGCTTGCCAATTCAGTTATGTTATCGTTGGAGCTTTCTTGTTGTTACCTTTCTTCCTTGAGCTCAGTGCATGCTTCTTGTGCTGTTTACATGGATTGGTATCTTTTCTTTTTTCTTGCTTAAGTTCTTGTCATGACTTGATTGTACGCATAACAGGCATGCAAATGTATGGTAAAGGTACTCACATTTTTTTGTTTTTTTTTTGTTTTTGGGGGGGGGGTGTTTTTTTCAACAAATTACTCACACGCTGTTGCTCTTACTATTCTGCGTGTCATAAAAGCAGACATTTCTTATCAATCTAGAAAAAGCAAACACACTTTACACTTTGTCTGCAGAGGGCTTACATTTGACTGAAAAAGTAGGGACGGGCAACTTCCTTGACCTCAAATACAGAGCGTACGGTAAGTCTGCGCGAGGACCGGCACGGTTGGCCTAGTGGTAAGGCGTCCGCCCCGTGATCGGGAGGTCGTGGGTTCGAACCCCGGCCGGGTCAGACTTTAAAATTGGCAATCTAGTGGCTGCTCCGCCTGGCTTCTGGCATTATGGGGTTAGTGCTAGGACTGGTTGGTCCGGTGTCAGAATAATGTGACTGGGTGAGACATGAAGCCTTGTGCTGCGATTTTCATTGTGTGTGGCGCACGTTATGTCAAAGCAGCACCGCCCTGATTATGGGCCTTCGTGGTCGGCTGGGCGTTAAGCAAACAAAGTCTGCGCGAATTGTTTTCTTCTTATTTTCCCTTCCTAATTTGTAATCTTACCGTTAACTAGGTCCAATATATTTTTTAAAACTTGTATTTGCCATGGCGCTTACAACTTTACGGTTGAGTTGTGTTGTGTTTCGCTGAAATTTAAGGGTGATTCATATTGGATGACTAAACACTCTTAGACGACAACAGAACAGTGTTGAAATTGTTTTAATTTTTTTTTTTTAATTTAAAGGTCCGATTTGTGCGCATCTGCGTGTGCGTTTGCAGGTGCGTGTGCGTGTGTGTGTGTGTGTGTGTGTGTGTGCAGGGCCGGACCCAGGGGGGGTTCCAGGGGTTCCGGAACCCCACCCCTGGAAAAGGCATGTACCTTGCTTTGAGTGGGGTTTTTTTTTTACTAGTTTTAGCACCAAAACAATGCTGCTCTTAACCCTCAAAACAAGGCCCAGAATGCACCAGATTGCACAGATTTTAACCGTTTTTCAAAAATTTTCCGGGGGAGCATGCCCCCGGACCCCCCTAGTTCGCGCGCCTGAAAGCAGGCGCGCGCTTGTGGCTTCGCCATTTCGCTGATTTGCCCCCCCAAAAAAGGAGGAACCCCCCCATACAACTCATTTGGTCCAGCCCTGTGTGTGTGTGTGTGTGTGTGTGTGTGTGTGTGTGTGTGTGTGCCTGTCCGTATGCTGGTCTCTGTCAGTGTCCGTGCATGCTGATTATGTTTAAGGCGTCTGTGCTAGCTTGCGTATGTGTATGTGCAGGTCCGTGAGTCTGCGTGTTTCTATGTCCGTGAGTGTTTGTTTGCTTGCCAGCATAGCTATTTGCCTGTATCTATATGTATCTATCTGTCAGTATGTGTCTCTGTGATTCGCTGTGTGCTGTCACTTTTGAGCACCATACATAATTATGTGAAAGTCAGTTTCTGATGTCCCAGTCTTGAGTGACATTACATTGAAATGGTGTGAACTCAGCCTAGTACTAATCCTTTAACAGCCTTAACTTCCTGCCGGTGTCATTGTCAGGAAGACTCCCCGCTGTCAAAATTACCCCTATCGTCTGCTCACTGGGCTTGTACAAAATATTGCGATCAAACCCGAATACTGTAAAAACATATTTTGGCTCACTTTTTCCTTCTCGTGGTTGTGGTACTGATAAACAGGCTGTTGACGACGAAAACAACACACATGATTTCATCCCAGGCAAAAGGGATAGACAACAGACATATTTTTGTTATTATTACAAGAATATGTTCAGCTATTTTTCAAAATAACATTCCATAGGTAAATATTTTGGCGTGGATCACCACGCAAACACACATTCTCTCATTAAAAAAACCAATTGCAATAGAGTCAAACATCAATAGAGCTTATTTTCACAAGAAAAAAACAAACATAATGGCACTTTATGTTTGCATTGTGTCATCTGGATATATTTACATGAGAGGATACATGGCAATATGATGATAGTAATCATTATTATGAGTTTAGTCATTGTATTAATAAAGGACAATAGCAATCATATCATAGAAATCAACAGTCATCATTATGGTCAATTTGCACCATCAGCAACAAAGCAAAAGAGTCTCAGTTACATAACACTTCACACATGTTCTTCAAGTGTACTTTGACTGCAGAATAAAGGAGGGCCGGTGTAACACGAAATTTTTACTCCACGAAAAATTTACTCCGGAGTAAATATTTCGTACGAAATTCTTACTCCGAGTACACTTTTCGTACGAGAAAAGAACACCCCAAGGCACGAAAAAATGACTCCCTCCACGAAATTTTTACTCCCCATTTTTTTTACTTCCAGTAAAAATCTCGTACGCAAAAATGGGATGCGAGTGAAGGGATAATGCCAATAAGTGATCTCGCGCACACAAATGTCGCGCTACCCTCCTTCCACCCCTTCCACCACCAAGACTAACAGGGGACTTCTTCTTCTTCTTCTTCTGCGTTCGTGGGCTGAAACTCCCACGTACACTCGTGTGTTTTTTTGCACGAGTGGAATTTTACGTGTATGACCGTTTTTTACCCCGCCATTTAGGCAGCCATACGCCGTTTTCGGAGGAAGCATGCTGGGTATTTTCGTGTTTCTATAACCCACCGAACTCTGACATGGATTACAGGATCTTTTTCGTGCGCACTTGGTCTTGTGCTTGCGTGTACACACGGGGGTGTTCGGACACCGAGGAGAGTCTGCACAAAGTTGACTCTGAGAAATAAATCTCTCGCCGAACGTGGGGACGAACTCACGCTGACAACGGCCAACTGGATACAAATCCAGCGCGCTACCGACTGAGCTACATCCCCGCCCTTAACAGGAGACAAGGGAGTAAACATTTCGTACACCTGGCATGGGAAGTTAAATTGCTCGTGTTGGGGTGAAGTAATTTATTCGTTATTTATTCGTCAGGGGAGTAACATTTTTGTACGAAATGTTTACTCGGAACTCACCTGTCTTGGGGAGTAATTTTCTCGTGTAATGGGGGAGTGCTTTTTTCGTAAAGGGAGTAACTTTTTCGTACGAAATGTTTACTCCGGAGTAAAAATCTCGTGGGAGTAATTTTTCGTGTTACACCGGTCAGTCAATAACTCAGCGTAGACATTTGTTCACATCTAGACAGACTGAATGACTCACTCTACGGTTCAGATGAAGCAACTCTCGGTTAGTCCCACACATCAAAAGACTCGACTCGATTTTCCTTTTGCCGTCCATATTCTGTTTCTCCAGTCATCTATGCAACCGACATACCCATCCCTATTGCATTCAAATGAGGGTAAAAAAAAAAGAAAATGTAAGAAAAGATTCGACAAGCACAAGCAGAGACATGGCACAAGCCAGCCCTCGGGGACTTTTGCGCATGCTCATCAAATTTGTTCACAGTCGTGAACTCTGGGAAACTACTTCCGGCAAAGCGGCGGGCATAAAAAACCAAACGGACCATGAAATAGTCCAATTTTTTTCTGTGAGCGAGGCCAAAGGTGTGATTTACGACCTAGTACCAACGACTTGTTTTACGACCATGCATGCACAATATGAATACCGGAAACGGAAAGCAGATGAGTGGCTGAGCACTCATGCGCGTGAAGCTAGAATGGAAACGTTTCCTGAATGTTGCTGTATCGATGAACTTCAATAGCTCGTAAAAAGCACAGAGTAGGCTAAACGCAGAGACACATGTTCCCTCTTTGAAAGCGGCGGGCTTTTTAGGTTTTATCTTAGGCCTGATATTTTCCAGTTTCTCCCTTAAATGTTTAGAAAATAGGGCATACCAGGCCATAACTATTTTACGGCCGGTTTACGCTTTCTCCCTTGCTAAAAGTCAAATAAAAAGTTGAAAGACATCAGGAGAATATTATGTTTATAGCATTGCTGATATCATCAGAGACTATAGAGTATACAGAGACGCTTCATCCTTCTTTGCGCTGCGGTGCGAAAGTGAGACCGGCCAGCCAGCGCGCGGGAAAAGAGCCACTCCCTGCCGCACAAGGAAGTTCGCGTATAGCGGCTGCTGTCGGCTGTGTTTATATCACGTTTATATTAACACACCGGTGACACTGTGACGGTTCCCCTACGCTTTGTGTCCGGTGCCCTGACCCTTTGTGTTCGGTTCCCACTCGGTTCCCACACGCCAAAATTCGCGGACAAAACATCCATTTATGGTAGTATTAGGCAATGTTGCTCTCTGAGAATGGTCTTGTTAGATCTGTGAGTGTTTACACTACATGCCTAGGTGCTGTTGGATTGAAGGTTTTTGATATTTTAGCCGTTATTAGGTAGAATGCCTTCCACTTTACTGCAAAACTGCATAATTCGTAGCATCGGCAAGAAATATCCTACCAAAAAATGCCTGCTTGGAACTGTCGTTGGTCCAGCAAAAAGTTCAACATGTCTGTAGCAGACAGCCCAAGTTTCAAGATTGTAGGGCCATCCAAACAGCCGTAATAATAAAAACAACAAAAGTAGTCAGTGAAATTGGCTGTGTTCGGTCCCCACACACTTTTGTGACGTAGGCGTGACGGTTCCCATAATTCATTGTGTCGGTCCCCACTTTCTGTGTCGGACCCCACTTTCGACCTAATTCTCTGTGACGGACCCCACAACCAGCCTATTTTGTGTCGGTCCCCACACCTTCTTGGATTTATGACTTGCCGGTTACTTGTATCATTGTATTCATTGAATCTAATTGTCTCGGAGTTATTTTTCAGCAAAAACCGGCAAGGCAGCACCTTTTGTGATACCAAGTAAGTCAGATGACATCAGTATGTGTGTGTATGTGTGTGTGAGAGAGAGAGAGAGAGAGAGAGAGAGAGAGAGAGAGAGAGAGAGAGAGAGAGAGAGAGAGAGAGAGAGAGAGAGAGAGAGACTAACTTTATTAGTTTATGCCACAAATAATATATAACATTATTTATCTCTGGGACGGTTCCCAGTATACCAGCAAATTATGTGTTGATCCACCCACACCTTCTTGAACTGGCCTTCCCAATATCTACTCTTAGTCTTAAGGCCTTGGAGATATGCAATTTGGCACATTTTTAAAATAAAAGATCCACCTGTCGTATGTGAGATTCAGTTTTCAGAGCAAAATGCTGCCCAGGGACTTCTAGTGGTGATTGGAAAAAAAAAAGAGTACTTGCCTGTGTCAAGTATGTGTCTTTATCCACGCTTGTTGTAAGAGGCAACTTTTCCCAGCTCCTTGTGTTCATGACTGCTTTCTCTTAAAATTAATTACTTTATGACAGTCAGAATACAATGGAACAAGGCTACATAAACCCTGACAGCCTACGACAACGGCCCGACTAAGGCTCAACACCGCGCCAATAAATTCAGCATTGGGCCAATGTTGGGCCATGATTGCTCCGTTTTCGTAGGCTATCAGGGTCAAAGATACATATTGGTAAACTAGTAAAATACATGTTCAGCATCATCAGCAATACCACAAAAGGATTAAAACAAGAAATTCCTCCGATAGGAACTACACCCCCGTCAAAGGGAAATAACCTTCTCAGTTGGTGGCAGTGAGAATGGTTATTTCCCTTTGACCAACGGGGGTGTCCGTCTATACCAGGCCTTGTATAATTTTAATCCACCAATAACTCCCTAACCGTGTGTTTGACTGGTCCCAATTTTTGTAAGGACCGTCTCAGGAATGTATAGAACCTGTTCACCAAGTTTGGTGACGATCGGTCCGTTCATTCATGAGATCTACTTGCGAACACAAACACATCGAGTGAAACCTATACACACCCATAGGGGGTGTAAAAATCCTATTAGCTGTATGTCAGCGGCACAATGCAACCAGAACCAGCGTTTATGTGGAGTGATCGGGTGCTGGTCACTACCGCGAGCGTCACTACCGCGAGTACCACTACCGCGTCTCACACTAAAGTTGTGTTTCCGTACCCGCGATAGCGTTTTTCCAGCGGTGCGACGAAAATCAAGCACATAGAAAATGACCAGGAGTGTTTCCACACGCGCGACGCGTTAGCGGCGCGACAAGCGGCAAGCGACGCGATTTTTTTGAAAGGGTCCTGGAGCGATTTTTTCGCGTTGTCGCGCGGCAACGCGGGAGTTTACAGATTTTACCGCATGTTTAAAACGCAAGTACGGAAACACGTCACGCGTTTGCGCGCGTTTTCTTTTGTCGCTGCCGCTGTCGCGGGTACGGAAACAGAACTTACCGCGAGTACGACACTACCGCGAGTACGACACTACCGCGAGTATAACACTACCGCGTGTCACACTACCGCGAGTATAACATTACCGCGTGTCATTTTATGACTTCCATGGCTGAAGGCAAAGGTTGAAATGTTTCCTTGAAATATAAAACAACAAGAAGGGCAAAGCCCATACGACTCACATGCTTTACACATTTTTCCTACCAAAATACATGTGACCTTGACCCAAGGTCAAGGTCATCCAAGGTCATGCAACACAAAGCTGTTAATTCAAGACATAGGAAGTACAATGGTGCTTATTGGCTCTTTCTACCATGAGATATGGTCACTTTTAGTGGTTCACTACCTTATTTTGGTCACATTTCATAAGGGTCAAAGTGACCTTGACCTTGATCATATGTGACCGAATGTGTCTCATGATGAAAGCATAACATGTGCCCCACATAATTTTTAAGTTTGAAACAGTTATCTTCCATAGTTCAGGGTCAAGGTCACTTCAAAATATGTATACAATCCAACTTTGAAGAGCTCCTGTGACCTTGACCTTGAAGCAAGGTAAACCAAACTGGTATCAAAAGATGGGGCTTACTTTGCCCTATATATCATATATAGGTGAGGTATTGAATCTCAAAAACTTCAGAGAAAATGGGAAAAATATGAAAAATAGCTGTTTTTTAGGCAACATTTATGGCCCCTGCGACCTTGACCTTGAAGCAAGGTCAAGATGCTATGTATGTTTTTTGGGGCCTTGTCATCATACACCATCTTGCCAAATTTGGTACTGATAGACTGAATAGTGTCCAAGAAATATCCAACGTTAAAGTTTTCCGGACGGACGGACGGACGTCCGGACGTCCGGACGGACGGACGGACGGACGGACGACTCGGGTGAGTACATAGACTCACTTTTGCTTCGCATGTGAGTCAAAAAGGCCTGGTCTGTTCTCTGAACACTAATTCAATGTTTGTCATGCTAACCAAGAACTCAAAACGATCAGAACACACTATCAGAATACATATAGAATGGGTTGCTTCCAATCAAAGCCGTTAGAACACAAACTCACAAGAAGTAAGTTTGCATGCGTTCTCTCTACGGTTATGGTACTCGCGGTTGTGGTACGCGCGGTAGTGTGACACGCGGCAGTGTTATACTCGCGGTAGTGTCGTACTCGTGGTAGTGTGACACGCGGTAGTGTTACACGCGGTAGTGTCGTACTCGCCGTAGTGTGACACGCGGTAGTGACGCTCGCGGTAGTGTCGCATAACCGGAGTGATCTGGAAAGGTGTCAATCTCTCTCTCTCTCTCTCTCTCTCTCTCTCTCTCTCTCTCTCTCTCTCTCTCTCTCTCTCTCTCTCTCTCTCTCTCTCTCTCTCTCTCACACATACACACACACGCACGCGCACACACACACACACACACACACACATACTGATGTCATCTGACTTACTTGGTATCACAAAAGGTGCTGCCTTGCCGGTTTTTGCTGAAAAATAACTCCGAGACAATTAGATTCAATGAATACAATGATACAAGTAACCGGCAAGTCATAAATCCAAGAAGGTGTGGGGACCGACACAAAATAGGCTGGTTGTGGGGTCCGTCACAGAGAATTAGGTCGAAAGTGGGGTCCGACACAGAAAGTGGGGACCGACACAATGAATTATGGGAACCGTCACGCCTACGTCACAAAAGTGTGTGGGGACCGAACACAGCCAATTTCACTGACTACTTTTGTTGTTTTTATTATTACGGCTGTTTGGATGGCCCTACAATCTTGAAACTTGGGCTGTCTGCTACAGACATGTTGAACTTTTTGCTGGACCAACGACAGTTCCAAGCAGGCATTTTTTGGTAGGATATTTCTTGCCGATGCTACGAATTATGCAGTTTTGCAGTAAAGTGGAAGGCATTCTACCTAATAACGGCTAAAATATCAAAAACCTTCAATCCAACAGCACCTAGGCATGTAGTGTAAACACTCACAGATCTAACAAGACCATTCTCAGAGAGCAACATTGCCTAATACTACCATAAATGGATGTTTTGTCCGCGAATTTTGGCGTGTGGGAACCGAGTGGGAACCGAACACAAAGGGTCAGGGCACCGGACACAAAGCGTAGGGGAACCGTCACAGTGTCACCGGTGTGATTAACATACTGTCTGTTCTGTCCGGCTGACAGTGCTGCAAAAAGTAACTGAACGAAAAAATATGTTTGTTTGTGAACATCCTTTTTAAATGACCATAAAAACACCGCAGAAAATGGTGTAGATTAAAATTAAATCAAATTTACTTAGGCGGCAATAGGGCCTACCCGCTGCATCGCTGTAGTTATGCAAACATGATTCAAGTCAGTGTCTTTTCACGAACTAACCGTCGTTATTTTTGTGTGTTTTAATCAAATACAAATACATACTGTATACATGGTCACTTAAGCCTGAGAAAATATGTCAGGAATAAATCGTTAACGAAATAGTTCCCGGTCAAATCGGTAACTAAGGCATTTAGTCAACTTGGCGTCGTCCCAGCACCTCTAAAGTGAAATGGGTAGTCAATTGCACGGTGCTAAGAAATTATCATGTAAGGAAAACTGTAAAATACAGCAACTTAAACAACATTATTGTGACCAAGCTGACTTTAATTAAAGAATCTTGATCGATCGATGATTGTCTTATTTCTTATCGGTTGCTTCTTTCTTGTTCAGAAAGCTCTCTCTCTCTCTCTCTCTCTCTCTCTCTCTCTCTCTCTCTCTCTCTCTCTCTCTCTCTCTCTCTCTTTTTTTTTCCTAGTCATAGTTATAGTAAAATAGTTTAGTCCCTCTTTAGGGCGACTCTCTCTCTCTCTCTCTCTCTCTCTCTCTCTCTCTCTCTCTCTCTCTCTCTCTCTCTGAGTCAGTTACACACACTGCCACACACACACGCACGCACGCACGCACGCACACACACACGCACGCACACACACACACACACACACACACACACACACACACACACACACACACACATGAATTGAGATGAATTAACGAGGTACGGACCGACTGGATGACACTTTGAACAGCATCGTCACAAGTATTCTACTGAGTTTGAGAAGTTTTCGACTTTTGCGCTTGGACGAAGAATAGAATCAATTGTTCAGTTGTCCTTCAAAACAAAATTAAGCCTGATGTTAATTAAACAACTGCGCAATCACATTGTTGAGCTTGTGTACAGTGTGTGGTTTCTCTGTTCTGGTAGAATACACGCAGTTCGACGCTACTTTTTACTGATTTTCCGACATTTAACGAGAGAAAAAAAACAAAAAAACAATCCTCACTTGCTCTCTTCCTCAGGAAATGTGAACATCCTGAAGCCTTTGGCATGTGAGTTTGAGCAATTGATGGCCAAAGACCATGCCCCGCTGTGTTTTCTTTTTGGTGCGGCCATGGTTGTGCTGCACGATATCGCTACTGCTGTAGAAAGGGAAAGTAGGTTTTTACATGTTTCCGCGTGGTGGCGCCACGGGGCTTCCTGTTTCAATTTTCAGCGCCGAATGAAGCGTCTCTGTGTACTCTACAGTCTCTGATATCATCAACACTCTGGCAAAATCTGGTCTTCCCTCAAGCAGGTCTTAAAATGGAGGGAGTCTTAAAATGGAGGGAATCTTAAAATTGGATTGGATTGGATAAGATTTATAGTCCAGTGAGGTTACCCTCATGGAAATTCGGGCTGCTTTCTCCCTGGGGAAAGCGAGCTGCCATACAATATACGGCGCTACCCATATTTTTTTTTTCCTGCATGCGTGTATTCATGTTTCCTGAGACTTAATGCCGTGTGAGATGGAATTTTTTTACTTTATTCCAAGTCCCACGGGTATTTGATGGACATTTTTATCTATGCCTATACAATTTTGCCAGGAAAGACCCTTTTGTCAATCGTGGGATCTTTAACGTGCACACCCCAATGTAGTGTACACGAAGGGACCTCGGTTTTTCGTCTCATCCGAAAGACTAGCACTTGAACCCACCACCTAGGTTAGGAAAGGGGGGAGAAAATTGCGGCCTGACCCAGGCCTGAACACGCAACCTCTCGCTTCCGAGCGCAAGTGCGTTACCACTCGGCCACCCAGGGAGTCTTAAAACTGGGAACGTCCCACTAGTCCGAGGGTTCACTAGTCCGAGGGTTCACTAGTCCGAGGGTTCACTAGTCCGAGGGTTTACTATAGACGCTTGATTTTCCAGTTATTATACCGCCCCTTAAAAGGCGGTATATAGGTTTCACTGTGTGTGTGTGTGAGTGTGTGTGTGTGTGTGTAGGTGGTTTTACCGACAAATGGGGACGATTGTCACTGGAGAGCAGTCAAATGGGGACGCTTCCGACAAACGGGGACGTCCCCATTTGTCGGCCCGTGCGACCCCATTTGACTGGATTTGAGCAGATTGAGCGACCCCATTTGACTGCTTCCTAGCATCCCTGTGGACAAACGGACTGGATTTTCACACAGATTCATACACACATTTTAGCTCTGCACTTTTTGGTCTGCTCAACTAAACCATGTGATTTTTATCATGTGACTTCAAATGACTTTACAGTAACTGCTTTCATCAAAATTCAGTTTCTATTCAAATGCAGTCAAACTTAAACATGTATTTGAATTTTAAAAAAAAGTTATTGCATTTAATATATTTTATTAAGAGTATTTTGAAAGAGTTCTGATTATTTGATCACGGTTTTTTTTGTTTTTTGTATTAAAACAAAAACAAACACAGAAACATATACATTCCTGTAAAAAAAAAAAAATGATTACAATTATTTTGTTATGAGATTTATTTTCGGTTAATTCGAAGTGTTGTGTCTCATTATTACATCTTTTTTGTCGTGTTTATTGCAATTTTTATTTATTTTATTCATGTAACCCTAGGGGTTTTTTGAAATAAGTATTGACTTGACTTGACTTATTGCGAAGTATGAACCGCGTAGGTGCTTTCTTGTTACTTTCCATTTAATAAATGTCATAATACTACCAAGATAAAGAGAGATGTACGGAGGAAGGGAGATAAATGGGGAGGAAGAGAGATATATAGGAATGGACTGAGTGAAAGGGATGGAGAGAGAAGGAGAAAAGAAGGGAGGGAGAGAGAGAGAGAGGGGGGAAGAGATTTGGTGGGATTGAGGGAGGAAAAGAAGAAGAAAGAGATAGGGAGTGTGGAAGGGAGGGAGAGAGGAAGGGAGGGAAAGAAATAGTGGGGTGGAAGGAATGAGAGGGGGGAGAGAGTGAGATATGGAGGGAGGAAGAGAGGAGGGAAAATGAGAGAGTAGAGAGGGGAAGGAAGGATGGAAAGAAATAGTGGGAGGGAGGAAGGGAGTGAGAGAGGTGGAGATAGGAAGGGAGGAAGAGAGTGGGAGGAAGAAAGAGAGAGGGGGAGGGGTATAGAGAGTGAGATGGAGAGACAGAGGGGAGGGAGAGAGAGGGTAAGAGGGAGGTAGAGAAAAGTAGATTGTTGGCGGTAGGAAGGGATGGAATAAAGGGGGCGGGGAAGTCGTGATATATATTGAGAGAGAGGTACGGAGGAAGAAAGGGAGAGAGAGGGAGAAAAGGAGGGAGGGAGAGAGAGAGGTACGGAGGTAGGGAGAGAGAGAGGGGGAGCAAAGGAGGGAGGGAGAGAGAGAGGTAAGGAGGGAGGGAGAGAGAGAGAGAGCAAAGGAGAGAGGAAGGGAGAGAGAGGTACGGAGGGAGAGAGAGAGAGAGAGGGAGCAAAAGAGGGAGGAAGATAGAGAGGTAAGGAGGGAGGGAGGGAGAGAGAGAGAGAGAGAGAGAGAGAGCAAAGGAGGGAGGAAGAGAGTGAGGTACGGAGGGAGGAAGAGAGAGAGAGGGAGCAAAGGAGGGAGGGAGCAAATGAGGGAGGGAGAGAGAGAGAGGTACGGAGGGAGGGAGAGAGAGAGAGAGGGAGCAAAGGAGGGAGGGAGAGAGATAGGTAAGGAGGGAGTGAGAGAAAGAGAGAGGGAGCAAAAGAGGGAGGGAGAGAGAGAGGTACGGAGGAAGGGAGAGAGGGAGCAAAAGAGGGAGGGAGAGAGAGAGAGGTACGGAGGAAGGGAGAGAGAGAGATGGAGCAAAAGAGGGAGGGAGAGAGAGAGAGAGGTAGGGAGGAAGGGAGAAAGAGAGAGGGAGCAAAGAAGGGAGGCAGAGAGAGAGGTAAGGAGGGAGAGAGAGAGGGAGCAAAGGAAGGAGGGAGAGAGAGGTACGGAGGAAGGGAGGGAGAGAGAGAGAGGGAGCAAAGGAGGGAGGGAGAGAGAGGGAGCACAGGAGGGAGTGAGAAAGACAGGTACGGAGGGAGGGAGAGAGAGGGAGAGAGGGAGCAAAGGGGGGAGGGAGAGAGATAGGTAAGGAGGGTGAGAGAGAGAGAGGGAGCAAAGGAGGGAGGGAGAGAGAGATACGGAGGGAGGGAGAAAGAGAGAGGGAGCAAAGGAGGGAGGGGGAGAGAGAGGTAAGGAGGGAGAGAGAGAGGGAGCAAAGGAGGGAGGGAGAGAGAGAGGTACGGAGGAAGGGAGGGAGAGAGAAAGGTACGGATGAAGGGAGGGAGAGAGAGAGGTACGGAGAAAGAGAGTGAGAGAGAGATAGAGGGAGCAAAGGAGGGAGGGAGAGAGAGAGGTATGGAGGAAAGGAGAGAGAGAGGGGGAGCAAAGGAGGGAGGGAGAGAGAGAGGTACGGATGAAGGGAGGGAGAGAGAGAGGTACGGAGAAAGAGAGTGAGAGAGAGAGATAGAGGGAGCAAAGGAGGGAGGGAGAGAGAGAGGTATGGAGGGAGAGAGAGAGGCAGCAAAGGAGGGAGGGAGAGAGAGAGGGAGCAAAGGAGGGAGGGGGAGAGAAAGGTAAGGAGGGTGAGAGAAAGAGAGGGAGCAAAGGAGGGAGGGAGAGAGAGATATACGGAGGGAGGGAGAAAGAGAGAGGGAGCAAAGGAGGGATGGAGAGAGAGAGGTAAGGGGGGAGAGAGAGAGGGAGCAAAGGAGGGAGGGAGAGAGAGAGGTACGTAGGAAGGGAGAGAGAGAGGGAGCAAAGGAGGGAGGGAGAGAGAGAGGTAAGGAAGGAGGGAGAGAGAGAGGGAGCAAAGGAGGGAGGGAGGGAGAGAGAGGGACGGAGAAAGAGAGTGAGAGAGAGATAAAGGGAGCAAAGGAGGGGAGAGGAGAGAGGGAGAGGGGGCAAAGGAGGGAGGGAGAGAGAGAGGTACGTAGGAAGGGAGAGAGAGAGGGAGCAAAGGAGGGAGGGAGAGAGAGGTAAGGAGGGAGGGAGAGAGAGAGAGAGAGAGGGAGCAAAGGAGGGAGGGAGGGAGAGAGAGGTACGGAGGGAGAGAGAGAGGGAGCAAAGGAGGGAGGAAGAGAGAGAGGTAAGGAGGGAGGGAGCGAGAGAGAGAGAGACAGTCACACGCAGACGAACATAGCGTCACGCTCATACGGTAATTGCCTCTGTCATTTTTTATGTTCTGGAACGTCTTTGGTTTCTGAACAATCTGCTTATCTCATTTTAATTTGCGAACTGCCCATCTTCGGCTGTTACCACAGCATAACGTGAAATAAAAAGGTGACCGCAACATTTTCAGTCGGCAAAACTGCAAATCAACCCATAAAGAGATTCTGCATTCCGTACATTTTCAAAACAATTTGTTCTGCATCATAAAGAAAAAGTGTTCGGCAGTTTTGCTTACGTTACCGTGGCAATGGTTCCGATGGTCTAAGACTGTGTACTCTCTTACACATGATATATACCCTTCCAGTAGCTCCCCCTGTAGTTTCACCACAGACATGTCTAACACTGAGATAGGTATTTTTTCTTATGAGCGTGACGATAGATGTAGTGAGCAGTAACATGGCCATAGTGACAATAATAGAGGTGGTGCATTCCGGATCATTCATGACAAAGCTTTAATTCTCTGTTACATCATTATAAACAACACATACATATACCATCAAACTGATAACTAAACGCATAAATAGCTGTTCATTGAATATTGTGTTGATGGCAATATCTTAAACTGTTGTTCAATCAAAGTTCTTGAATGGTTAATACATGTAGATCAACAACAAAACTTTAAAACATAAGACTAAAAAAAGCATTGACCTGTTCTCATATCATTCCAAAAGCTCGAAATATGCAGGTTAACACCGCGTTCACTATGCTACCCTGATGTTTTATATTTGTTTATTTGTTTGAACATTGAAATTGCTTTTGGTTCGATGATGACCGATCACTGATGATTCGAAAACGATTGCATTTAATGTATACTTTGTATATACTTCATTGGCGTTTTTATTGAACAAAAAGTTCAATAGCAGCAAGTTTGATCAGGAAAAACATTGACTGTACATAATCTAAAACACACATCTAACCAAAATCACCAAAACACATTGTAACAAATGTTTACAATATCTAATGTTTCTTTCATGACTGGCTGACAAATATTTTGTCAACAACCTCCGGCAGCAGTACCCTCATCAAGTAGTCAGCCATCTAAAACAGACACAACAAAAGTACCACAGTGTTACCCATTTTCAACAGTATTTGATAACCCCGAGAGAAAATAATTAGGCATTACAAGCGGATTTCAATGAAAGCGAAACACTCCGTTTGCAAATGGGTGAGCACTCCACATTAAAAGAAAAAAACCGTTAATTGTTCATCTTCTTTGTGTTAATAATAGGAGATTCCGATGCCTCTGTTACGACAACGAACTCTCTGAACTGTACATCGTACGGGATCAAAAACAAGAATTGTATGTTAATGAAACGTTTATGTTTAACAAAACAAAATGTTACATATACTAGTACGTCGATCCAGTGGTCTTTTAATTAGACAGACAGACACACACTTATAGTACAAATAATAAATCTCAGAAGCGTGAATGTAACATCGCATAAGAAAGTATTGTTACGTTTTTTGTCTTTAAGCCTGAAGCTGCGGTTTTAGAAAAACAAGGCAGTAAAACTGTACCCCTAAAAAAACAAATTAATCAACAATAAACGCCGAAAGTATTGACGCCAAAGCTTGCAAATAGTCACAAGTTCCATCAGGAGTTTCAATGCCAAAAACATTATTTCCAATAATGCGATGAAATACATACGAATACATCAACATTTTCCTAACCATTTCTTGTAAAACGGGCTGCTACTTTCGTGACACAATGTGTGTACATGTTATGCTACTGTATGAAGGCCATCAAAACTAAATCAGTAAACCACTCTTACGTACGTTCAAAGACAATGTTCCGTGCTTGGAGAATAGAGATAAGAGAATATCCATCACAAGGTCTTCCTGGCCTTCTTGAAGGTAGCCAAGTCCTCCATATCCATCCAACGATCCTGTAATAAACAGTTTCAGAAATTGTTTATAAAAAAATACCTCACTCTCTTATGAGCGGAACAGACTGCAGCACCCCGAGGCTCCTATGTGGATCTTTGCCAATAGTGTGTTCAGTGCCAGGTGCAGCGAATTACTTTAATGACACATTTATACTGAATTTCTGGACCAACATAAAAACAAATACCCGTGGTCTTTCATTTAAACTTCTGGTGCCATCAAAGGCATTTCACTTCACTATCTGGCAAACATCTTGGATCAACGATTTCTTTACATGGGCTACGTGACCACCGCTATACTGAGGGTACTCCCAAAATACACCGAAAAAACCCGTATAGTACGAGGTTAAAGAATAAAGATCTTTCCTTTAGTGGCACCTATCAAAAAGGGTCTGAACCCCACCTGTTTTTTACCCTTAGTAAAGTTGACACGTGCATCATTCGATTGAGATGGCGTTATACATAATTTCTCCTATTGATTGATAATCATTACGTTTTGTCACCAACTAAGCAAGATGTTAGTGTGTGAATAATTTTGTGTAAGTACTGGATTACAGTAAATAGTACCATGTCATTGTAACTACAAAAGTAATAAACACGATTAGCTTTTTTTAATTAAAGACCGTGTTGGGTGGGGAGACCATTATTGAATAAGGCAGCAATGAAGTGAAACTCACGTCGGGATACTCCACCTCGGCAGTACAGCTTATGACGGTCACTTTCTTTGGTCCCGTCAAATATGGCAAACAGTTCCGATTTCAGTTGTTTGACACGTGCTGCCAGTTTTTCGTCTGGCAACGTCAACCTGCCATGCACATGACAATTATATGATTTAATTTTGATACAACAGGTGAACAATTTAGATAAATGAATTTCCTGGTTAATCGTAACATTCCAATTCTACTGCAAAAGGTATATTGCGTGCCAGGCCGAGTTCATTAAGAGCTATTACCGGCAATCGACGCGCGGGGTTACAAGCGCCCATTGGGCTGTTCCTAAAAACAAATGTTCTTTAAAATGATTGATTTTATTGATTCGGGTTTTGAGTCAAGTGCTCTGCTACCTGAGCTCACTCGGCACATTGTTACTTCGCGTAGTGAGACAGTTTCTCGAGCATGAGAGTCCGTTATCAATCTGTGTCCGAGTCGCTCCGCAAACCATAACAAGGAGCTAAAGCACCACACACACAAAATACAGAAGATTACGGATTGGCAAAATAGGCTTGTTTTAGACGTATCCTTGCACATCCTGGCAAAACCCTCAATCCTGGCTGCCTTTTTTTCGGATTACGCGAAATGGGCAAAAGTCTTGCCGAATTCCCGTCAATTCAGAAATTCCGTGAATGCGGTCCGACTTAAACACTTTCACCCCGTTTGTCATATAGAAAAACATAAAGTCTGTTTTTTCCACTTTTTTCCTACAAAAGATAAACGACACAGCTAGGCTACAAAACCCTACAGTACAAACGAAAATGACGAGACCGAAACGTTACATGAATTCTTAAAATTATGACTCGTCTTAATGTATTCAATATGAACTGCTTTTTGGAAAGCAACATTCTGGATCCACTACCTCATTAGCAGTGAGCTTACAAACAGATTTAATATTGCACTACGACATTTTTTGAAAGGAACTATCGTTTAATTTGATAACAGAAGTTTGTAAACTGGCATCTTGTGTTCACCTACCCCAAATCAGGCTCATCAGTGTCTGCGATATTTTTAGGTGAAAGTGACACTGGACCTGCACAACAGAAAATGATTGGCATAGTTACTTAAAAGCCTCGTGTGTTATGACAAAAAACACACAATATATTGCCCAAGTGCCTTTCATCGTCATGACATCTATTTGAATTACTCGCACTCTTGGTTTAGACAATTCTTTGTGTAACTGCACAACTCCGAAAAACTCAAAACAACGTATGGGCCATTCCTTTATATTGAAAGTACAGCACATTGCCAAAGCCTCAGCAAGGTTACTCGCTGACTGAACTTTTGAACAGTCTTGGAGTTAGCCAATTAAACTCCCACGCCATGGTTTAAAGTCACTGTACTTCTCACTTCAAGGTGCAGAGAGACCCTACAAGGATCCTGCACATGAACTTCAAAAGCTTGCATGGAATCCGGACACTTGGTTGCATTTGAGTTCGGAACCTTAGAAAATGTGTTCATTTAAGTTTTAAATCCACTGAGTAACATTAATTGCATTGTGTTTCTCATACATTTCGTATACAATAGCACAAAACTGTACCAGAAACAAACAGTACCTGCGTGGTTCATACCAAGGGAAGTTGTGTTTTGCCAGCCTTCCAGCAGCTTTGCCAAAGCGGAGTGACGTCTCTCAAGTTCTTCGTCGTGGACGTTGTAGCAGGACAGCTGAATTTCTGTTAAAACTCCGCTGATTTTTAACTGGACCTGAAATAAACAGACAAATTATATATACAGTCACATACCCACATCGCCTTCACTGTAAAGGCACACTCATTCCAATGTAATCAGTTCGGCTCAACGTTTGAGATGTGGCCGCGCCAGGCTTTTACATGGAATCATACCATCCACCTCTTGGTTATAAAATTACACAAAACGCTGAAATGAGGTGTGGTTAATATTTCAGTCAGAGAGAGAAATAAAGAGAGAGACCGACAGAGACCCAGAGAGAGAGAGAGAGAGAGAGAGAGAGAGAGAGAGAGAGAGAGAGAGAGGGAGAGAGAGAGAGAGAGACAGAGAGAGAGAGACAGAGACAGAGAGAGAAGAGAGAGAGAGAGAGGGATAGAGACAGAGGGAGAGAGACAGAGGGAGAGAGAAAGAGAGATACAGAGGGAGAGAGTGAGGGGAGAGAGAGAGAGGGGGGGGGGCGAGGAAAGGAGAGAGAGAGAGAGAGAGAGAGAGAGAGGAGAGAGAGCTCATTCTTGCTATACGGTAAACACTATAAAGAAACATTTTATCAGTCACACACGAGAGAGAGAGAGAGAGAGAGAGAGAGAGAGACTTAGACTTAGAACATTTTATTCACATAAAGGGTAGACATTTTAGGCCATAGGCTTAATCTTACAATGTGCCCTTGAGAGAAAGAGAGGGATAGAGAGAGAGAGTGAGAGAGAAGGGGGGGGAGGGAGGGAGAGATAAAGAGCGCGAGGGAGAGAGAGAGAGAGGGAGAGAGAGTGAGAGAGAGAAGGGGGGGCGAGGGAGGGAGAGATAAAGAGCGCGAGGGAGAGAGAGAGAGAGAGAGAGAGAGAGAGAGAGAGAGAGAGAGAGAGAGAGAGAGAGAGAGAGAGAGAGAGAGAGAGAAGGGGGGGCGAAGGAGGGAGAGATAAAGAGCTCGAGAGAGAGAGAGAGAGAGAGAGAGAGAGAGAGAGATTGGATTGGATTGGATTGTTTACTCATTTAGGCCATAGCCCCTTGTGAGGGGGGTGAACATATATACTATGACATAATGACATTTGCACACAAATGAAATAAATCATACACGAACTAAGACATTACATTTCAAATAAAATATATCGTAGGCTTACATGAACTAAGACATAACAACACTACGTAGTCGAAATGCTTCGTACACATAAACTGACAACTTTCGAACAATACCTTCATTCACAGATGCCATAAGCATAGAAAACTTGTGTAAACTTGGGTTTCTACAAAACTTAGCAAAAATAAACTAGCATCGCAAATCACGAAGTGCGGGGCAACAAAGCACAAAATGAAACTCATCTTCCTTACGTTCCCTGCACAACGGGCATAACAACATATCTGCATCGTATCTCTTATATCGATTAACGTGCACAAATAGTTCTGTTATTCCACCTCGGAATCTTGCCATATTAATTGTCAAATGCCTATCCATGTTCAATAATAAAAAAGGTTTTACTTCGTGCACGGTGCAAAATGTCCTATATAACGCAAATCTATAACTGTTCTGAACATGAACATTCCATTCGTGCCATCTACAATCAATCAATCTTTCTCTGAAATCTTTAAAAAAACCGGTTCTCATCTTGCACTCCTTGATTCATCCATACAAACCCAAAACCATTCTGACATAATTTACAACGTACGCTAGACACCCAGTTTCTTTTACCTCTTTCATCCAGTTCACGCAACATTTTATATGCTTTATGTGGCAATCTATTTACGTCCATTCTTAACAACTTCAACCAATATTTAACACAACGTATTGCAGCATTCACATAAAGGAAAGGGAGGGAGAGAGATATAGAGTGACAGAGGGAGGGAGAGAGTGAGGGGAGAAAGAGAGAGGGGGGCGAGAAAAGGAAAGAGAGAGAGAGGAAGAGAAAGAGAGAGAGAGAGACAGAGAGAGAGAGAGAGATCATTCTTGCTATACGGTAAACACTATAAAGAAACATTTTATCAGTCACACACATCAGAGAGAGAGAGGGGGAGAGTGAGAGAGAGAGAAGGGGGGGGGGCGAGGGAGAGATAAAGAGCGCGAGGGAGAGAGAGAGAGAGGGGGGGAGAGAGAGAGAGAGGGAGAGAGACCCAGAGAAAGAGAGAAAGAGAGAGAGAGAGAGAGAGAGAGAGAGAGAGAGAGAGATCATTCTTGCTACATGTATACGGTAAACACTATAAAGAAACATTTTATCAGTCACACAAATTAAAGGGTCTCTGCTCAAGATCTTAGAATGTGACGAGTGTCCTAAATTTAATATATCACACAACACATAAAACATATTCAATGAAAACAAAATGATGACTTAGGTATTAGTCGGATGCACATGAAGTACGTTGCGTACCTCTGCATCGTTGTTGTTCGAGGACTCATGGTTGTGACTGTTCATCATGTTTTTGATCCAAAGCAAACCTTTCTTGCGGTCAGCAGATACAAAAATGAAGGCTGGGCATTCTGTTTTCTTTGACCTGAAAGTACAAAACAATATATTTACGAAACGGGGCAAAATTAACAAGGAACGAAACAACAATTCAACATTCTGACCAATTGATTTATTTGTGTTTACACTATTTATTTATTTGTTCATTTATTTATTTATTTACGAGGATTTATATCGCGCACGTATCTCACCACACAAGGCGACTCAAGGCGCATGTTACCTATTAATGCACACAGGCAAAATATAAGCCAAATTTATTTTGTTGGTCCGAACTCTTCTAGGGTTTCGTTATTTTAGAGAGAGAGACAGACAGAGAGAGAGAGAGAGACAATGACAATGACAAATTCTTTATTAACGAGGGTAATGGCATAAGCAAACAGGTGCTTTTTTACATCCAGCCCTCGCCCGAATGATAATACGTTTTAAAATGTTGGAATATCAATTAAAGAAGTAATAAAAACAAACGACAAACAAGCAAACGATTACAGACTAAACAAACAAACAAAAATATACATACAAACGAACATGACATACTTATTGTCAAAGGTATCAAGCAACGCAAAACGTGAGAGAGAGAGAGAGAGAGAGAGAGAGAGAGAGAGAGAGAGAGAGAGAGAGAGAGAGAGAGAGAGAGAGAGAGAGAAATCTTTTTTCATCCAGCCCTCGCCCAAGAGGGAATTAACTAAGCAGTGCATAATAATGAAGCAGAAGAAGAAGCAAAACAAAAACATAAAAACATGGTTATTAAATCAGACAAAGAGGAAAAAAAAGAAAAAAAAGAAGAAAAAAAATGATTATATTAGTAGATCTTCATGTACTTTATCAAACAGCAGTACCTGATCGCGGCATTAAGTGCCACACGACGATGAAAGCATATACAAAAAAAGTATGTCTTCTAAAACTGGCAACAGAAAGTGGCTGTCTGAGAGAAACTGGTAAAACATTCCACAGAAATGGACCTGAGTATGCCAGACTAGTTTTATACAAGTCAATTCTAGGGAGGGGAACATTTAGTTTCTTCGTGCGGCTTGATGAAGTCTCAGTTAATAATATTCTTTCAGTTAAATAGTCCGGTACATGTCCACGAACTATTTTATGCATAAACCTTGCCTTGTTAAACGCTAGTCTGGATGAAAGTGGAAGAATTTCAGCTTTTTTGTAGTCATGATTAGAGAGGGTGCTGTTTTTCAGCAGAACAACTTTTACTCCGCGTCTGTGCAAAGATTTTAGGGGTCTTAAAGCTGCATCACTTGCAGAATCCCAAAGGGTTGATGCATAGTCTATTCCAGACTGCACATGCGCTTGAAAAAATGTTCTGCGTGCATCAAAATTTAGAAAATGTTTAATCTTTGCAGACTGATGAACTGATGAGAGAGAGAGAGACAGACAGACAGACAGAGACAGAGAGACAGAGAGAGAGAGAGAGACAGAGAGACAGACCTACAGACAGACACACACACACACACACACACAAAGAGCGATGTGGATTCACAGTGCGCGGCGCGTTGTGCAGCGTTGCGATTTACAACGCGCGGCGCTACGAGGGGCGCAGCGATTCACGACGCGCGATGTATTCTGCTGTTACATTTTCTTCACAATCGCAATAACTTGACTAAATGTAACAAGTCGCGTAAGGCGAAAATACAACATTTAGTCAAGTAGCTGTCGAACTCACAGAATGAAACTGAACGTAATGCAACCCAGCAAGACCGTATACTCGTAGCATCGTCAGTCCACCGCGCACGGCAAAGGCAGTGAAATTGACAAGATGAGCGGAGTAGCACTTGCGCTGAGAAGGATAGCACGCTTTTCTGTACCTCTCTTCGTTTTAACTTTCTGAGCGTGTTTTTTAATCCAAACATATATCTATATGCTTTGGAATCAGGAATCGACAAGGAATAAGATAAAAGTGTTTTTAAATTGATTTCGATTATTTAATTTTGATAATAATTTTTATATATTTAATTTCCAGAGCTTGTTTTTAATCCAAATATAACATATTTATATATTTTTTGAATCAGAATATGATAAAGAATAAGATGTACGTAAATTTGGATCGTTTTAAAAAAAAATTTTTTTTTTACAATGTTCAGATTTTTAATGACCAAACTCACTCATTAGTTTTTAAGCCACAAGCTGAAATGCAATACCAAACCCCGGCCTTCGTCGAAGATTACTTGATCAAAATTTCAACCAATTTGGTTGAAAAATGAGAGCGTGACAGTGCCGCCTCAACTTTCACGAAAAGCCGGATATGACGTCATCAAAGACATTTATCAAAAAAATGAAAAAAAGTATGGGGATTTCATAAAGATCGGTCCAGTAGTTTAGTCTAAATCGCTCTACACACACAGACAGACAGACAGACACACACACACACACACAAACATACACCACGACCCTCGTCTCGATTCCCCCCTCTACGTTAAAATATTTAGTCAAAACTTGACTAAATAAAAATAAAAAATAAATAATAATATTAAAATTAAACATTCATACGAGTTACTATCTGTGACAAGGAAGCATAAGAAGTATAGCAAATAAGTATAAATCCGCTTACCCATTGCTCCTATTCGCACCTCGGCCTGTGAGTCGTCCTTTTCCTGAGTACTTGCACACAAGTTTTGCGTATGCATACTTCAGTTCGTCTGGAAAGGGCTGTTTTGAATTCTTGTTCGCAAGTTGAACAGCACGACTGTATTTGACCACGTACACCAAATCGTTCTTTCTGGAAAAGTCTGCCAGCCGTTCGGTAAGGTCGTTCCAACTTCTGAATGTTTCCCCAACTGTCATTTGCGCCATTTCTCAGCAATTGATCAACGGTGTGGTTATGGGTGTAGTAAGTGTCGAATTGTGGGAATGCACAGTTCTGTCCGCCAAGTGGTTTTAAACACCGCGCGTATTTGCACCAAGTAATAACGTGTCACATCAAAATAGTACTTTACTGTCAGATAGTTTAGCGCCAAAAACATGAACCAATGATAGCCCATGGATTAGTAAGTCACATCATGTTGGGGCGGGGCCAATGAACTAATGTCAACACAGTAAGTATATCAACCAATGTTTTGCTCCGCCCCCACATCACGTGACCCATAAACCCATCGCCTATAATTAGATCATAAAATTACCGCTTCAGTTCTGAGACATCCTGCTTGCTGGCGCGCGCGCAGAGAAAACATTTCCCTATTTATCTTCACTTCTGATGCTCATCCTATTGTTGTTGGCTTTCCGAGATAACAGGGAGCAAAGGGCAGTGCCCCACTTAGTGATCGACATAATGCTATCTTTCCTGTAATAAAGTTCAAAGTTCAAAGTTCCAAAATTCTCTCTCTCTCTCTTCTCTCTCTCTCTCTCTCTCTCTCTCTCTCTCTCTCTCTCTCTCTCTCTCTCTCTCTCTCTCTCTCTCTCTCTCTCTCTCTCTCTCTCTCTCCCTGCCCCACACACACAAATACACACGCACTAACACATACAAAGCAGCAGGCTAGGATGCGGCAAATTGGGTAAGGCAGAATGGTAAATGGTATACGGCAAGTTGGGAGAGGCTGGTTGGGTTGCCGCCAACGCATCTAGCATTCCAAGTTCTACAAGGGGGGGGGGGGGGGTGTGCTTTTGAAACAAGTGCTACCAAGTTTTGCTTTTGCCGGTTTTGGTAATCCTACATTCCTCCGTGCGACAGCGGACTTAATGCGCATTAAAAACTCTTTTGATGTTTTGCTTTAATTTTGACTTGGAGCGAAATAAATTAAAACATCTTGTTCGTTGTGCTTTTTGTTTTTTAATTAAAGCGTATTCCATTTTTAAATTAAATATCACTTGCCTGTTAGCGCTTTATTGTTGTTGCAATAGTTGTATTTACTTGGAAGAAAAAAGGCATACAACGAGACATTCATGGTAGCCAAAGAAGCAAATATGAATAAGAGACCTTCCTTCCTTTTTAAGTTTTACTGACACAGTGACAGACGACTCAATTCGTCATCAAAGACTTGTTATTGGCGCCACAAAGCCAAGAACTCATCCTTTTTCCTCCGGCGAGTATGACTCCATGGCGTAACTCCACACACTCAGCTTCGTTCAAGTGGTCTGTATTCGCAATGGGTAGGGAGGGGGGGGCATGAAACCTAGCTTAAGTGTGCCAGGTAACGTGTCACTATTTCAAGAAAACATAACACCACAAAAGCTTCTTGCGTGATTGAAGAATTACTCAAGCGAGCGATAAGTGTGTGATCACATCCGTTCTGTACCCCAGGACAGCTTTAGAGAATGCGTCATACTCATTCAGCTATTTCCTTGTTCATGATCGAAGAGAATAGAAAGTTCCTAAACAAAAAAATCTTTGGAACTTTAAGCAAAGGGTTCTCTGAAGTTTCAACAATCTTTTCAATATATTGCCTTGACCGGGGAAAGATAACATAGATGGGTAAAAGCCGGCAAATATTTCATGAACTGATAAACGTAAAATTGACGGGTGTACGCCAGCAAATATTGTATGGACTATAAAAGGAAGAACAGTGTTCTTGTTACGGCGATGACCTTAAAGGTGATCTCACAGAATGTTGTTTGAAACCCAACAGAAACAAATAAAAACAGAAACAAACAAGTCGCGTAAGGCGAAAATACAACATTTAGTCAAGTAGCTGTGGAACTCCCAGAATGAAACTGAACGCAATGCAACGCAGCAAGACAGTATACTCGTAGCATCGTCAGTCCACCGCTCACGGCAAAGGCAGTGAAATTGACAAGAAGAGCGGTTTAGTAGTTGCGCTGAGAAGGATAGCACGCTTTTCTGTACCTCTCTTCGTTTTAACTTTCTGAGCGTGTTTTTAATCCAAACATATCATATCTATATGTTTTTGCAATCAGGAACCGACAAGAAATAAAATGAAAGTGTTTTTGAATTGATTTAGAAAATTTAATTTTGAAAATAATTTTTATATATTTAATTTCCAGAGCTTGTTTTTAATCCAAATATAACATATTTATATGTTTTTGGAATCAGCAAATGATTTAGAATAAGATGAACGTAAATTTGGATCGTTTTATATAAAAAAATTTTTTACAATTTTCAGATTTTTAATGACCAAAGTCATCAATTTATTTTTAAGCCACCAAGCTGAAATGCAATACCGAAGTCCGGGCTTCGTCGAACATTACTTGATCTGTATGTGGGCAGCACACGTCTTCAGATGTCTATGAAAAGATGTATGAGCAACTGCAGAACTAAAACGTGCATGATATTATGAAGCATCGATTAGAGATAACTATTGCGAGCATGACCAACATGAGAAATCATGTTTTTGACAGTTTTGAACTGCCAAAATTAAGTGAGGACATGGAGTTTATCTTTTAAGCATTGCATGGGGTTCTAGAACTGTCCGAGGGGGTATTGGGAGATAAGTGTTACCATACATGGTGTACCTCAATCAACATTAGACATTCAGTGACTTGAAAACAGCCCTTACAGGCATGATTAGCGCGTTTTGCATGGATGATTGCGTTCATGTCTTTGATGAATTTGTCTCGACATTGCGCGTGTGTAACTTCACAACGAAGGGGTTAATTTGTCCAGTACTTTAAGTTTAGGAAATAATTTTTATGGTCATAGTTGTTGTGCAAAAACTTCAGTTCGACCATTTTACACAGTTTTGAATGTTTATTTATTTATTTATTTATTAAGGAGATTTCTATAGCGCTAATATGTTGGTAGTATTTTTTTCGACCGAGTTATCTCTATTCGTTGGGCAGTTTTGTTTGTCGGACAGATTTTTCACACAAATGACCAGGAAACCGGATTACGTAAGCCGCGTCAGCTGTTCCCTTTGTAAAAGTCAGCGTAGCTCGAGAACGGCATTGGAGTACTTTCGGTGTTCTTTACCTTGCCCAAGAAACAGCGCATATGACTCTTTGAGTATACTTCACAAACTCGAGTTGTGCTTGGTTTGATCATAAACACTATCTAGTCAAGGACGTCGTAAAATGGCCCTCGGTCAAGTTTTCACCGAGAACTATTTTATGATGTCCTTGACTGTTATGTGTTAGTCGGCTTAGAATATGCGCGCAGGCTTCAAAGTTTTGATCCATTCGATTATCTCAACAGACATCCTTTGATTGTAAAGTTAAATGCGGGCACATGATGGTTTAGCATACTTAACTTGAAAGTTTCCCGCTGTGGTAGATTTTTATGGTGGTTGTCACACAGGCAGCGACGGCTTTACTGGTCGTACCAAGTTGTGCTGAATGAATCTAGGGGTCATGGTCGAGGCCGTGTTTATCGTCCGGGTTAAAGAATTGAATTGGCATAAGGTTATATTTGTCCATATAATCATACAGGGTTGCAAAGCGGGTTAAGTTTGAAGTACATTTTACGAAGGTGTGCTCTATGGTAATTTCGCTGCCACACTCGCAGTTTCTTTTGAAAACGGAACAATTGAGGCCTTTGGTACGGGCCCTTCTTAGAATGCGTAATAGGGCTGGAGGGAGTTTAGGAAAAAAGCCCCATTTGATGTATTTCATGGGGTCGTTCTTGTGTGTGCTGTTTAGTTTTGTAAGTAAAAATGCGTTTTGGAAGCATGGATTTTAATTCTATTTTAGTTTCGTTAAAAAAAGATAAAACTCAGGACCACCTGTTAAGAGGTTTAAAAGTGACAACATCGTGAGAAAAATATAAATGGTATTCTGAGATGGAGTAGCCAATATTAATTTCGGTTGAGGAGGAAATGGCAGCCTTCTTTGCTGCAGTGTCGGCTAGATCATTTCCTCTTAGGTTAGTATGCGAGGGAATCCATATTAGGTCTAGGGCCGTGCCTTGTAAGATTACTTGATGCAGTTGTGCGTTACCTCGCTTTTGCCTTTAATGACTGACTGAATGACTGACTTTGGGGATTAACGTCCTCTGAGGTAACTAAGATCTATTTGGGAACATTTACTGTGATACTGTAAGAGGAGCAAGAAAAGAAAAGAAAACAGATTTAAAAACAAAAATAGGGGATGAGGGGGTAGATGGGGGGGAGGGATGAGACCATGAAACTAGTTTTTAGAAGTTATGCAATAAAACATTTAAACATTGTAGGCTCAGACCACTTCGCCGTATTTAATCTTAGACACCGTACGTTATTAGACCCGAAAGTGCAATACTTAAGATGCTGGTCCGCTCAAAGCACTGTTGAAGCAACAATTTGTCTTTTGGTCGCAGATAAGGACATACTCTGTCAAAACATTTGAATGTATGTCTGAAGCATGACTAAACGCCCCGAAGGGCTCCGTCTAGTAACTCTATTTTTGATATCGTTTTTTTGTGTTTTTTTGAGCAATTTGCAATGAGGTCACCCATCATAATAAGTTCCATACGCCATCTTAGTGAAACGGAGGCATTTTGTATCGCTGATTTGATTTACAAACTGCTCTTGCAGCGGATCATTTGATCGGAACTAAATAAGTAAAGTGAAAATTGGTAAATAAATATATAGATGGATAAATCAGAAAACAAGATTGCAAAACATAAACACGCTCATCCACTATTGTCGTAAACAAGTTCTCTGCAAAAACATCGAAAGTCAAATACTGTTTTCGCCTCTGTTTCTACTTGTTGTTGATTTTTTACATTAATTTTAATCAAGTCTTGTAGATTTTATCTTTGAAATATATTTGCTTTGTGTTTTGTAACAGAATTAACTATGGTATTGTGTTGCTTAGTACTTGATGCATGAATTGGCGTCTCGCAGAATTACACGCCTCTGAGGAAGGCATGGCAACAGGTCGAACATTTTGGCTGCCACTTGAAATTCTTTGTTAGGCTTTTCTTTTCCTTGATTTTGTTGACATCTCTCTCTCTTTCTCTGTGTGTCTCTCTCTCTCTCTCTCTCTCTCTCTCTCTCTCTCTCTCCCTCCACGCACTAACACACACTGGGATGCGGCAAATTGGGTAAGGCAGACTGGGATACAGCAAGATGGGAGAGGCAGGATGGGATGCCGCCAACGCATCTAGCAGTGCAAATTCAACAAGGGGGGGGGGGGGGGGCGTTCTTTTAAATCAAGTTTTGCCCAGTTTTGGTTTTGCCGGTTTTGGTAATCCTACATTCCTCCGTGCGGCAGCGGACTAATGCGCATTAAAAACTATTTAGATGTTTTGCTTAAATTTTGACTTGGAGCGAAATAAATTAAAACATCTTGTTCGTTGTGCTTTTGTTTTAAATTAAAGCGTATTCCATTTTAATTAAATATCACTTGCCTGTTAGCTCTTTATTGTCGTTGCAATAGTTGTATATACTTGGAAGAAAAAAAGGCATACAACAAGACATTCATGGCAGCCAAATCAAATATGAATAAGAGACCTTCCTCCCTTGTTACGTTTTTCTGACAGACGACTCAATTCGTCACCAAAGACTTGTTATTGGCGCCACAAAGCAAAGAACTAACCCTTTTTCCTCCGGCGAGTATGACTCCATGGCGTAACTCCACACACTCAAATTTGTTCAAGTGGTCTGTATTCCCAATGGGTAGGGAGGGGGGGGGGGCATGAAACCTGCTTAAGTGTGCCAGGTAACGTGTCACTATTTCAAGAAAACATAACACCACAAAAGCTTCTTGCGTGATTGAAGAATTACTCAAGCGAGCGATAAGTGTGTGATCACATCCGTTCTTACCCCAGGACAGCTTTAGAGAATGCGTCATACTCATTCGGCTATTTCCTTGTTCATGATCGAAGAGAATAGAAAGCTCCTAAACAAAAAATCTTTGGAACTTTAAGCAAAGGGTTCTCTGAAGTTTCAACAATCATTTCAATATATTGCCTTGACCGGGGAAAGATAACATAGATGGGTAAAAGCCGGCAAATATTTCATGAACTGATAAACGTAAAATTGACGGGTGTACGCCAGCAAATATTGTATGGACTATAAAAGGAAGAACAGTGTTCTTGTTACGGCGATGACCTTAAAGGTGATCTCACAGAATGTTGTTTGAAACCCAACAGAAACAAATAAAAACAGAAACAAAAAAGGTCAGACATTTAACGTAAGAGTTTATAATAGGATGCTTCGAAAAACATATTGAATTAGTTATACATGTATACATCCGTTAAAGGCTTCTCGGTACCGTAAATATAAAAGAAGGCGAACATTCAAAGAACTATTGAGGTAGGGGTCTAAATCAAACGTAACTTTTGTTCTTAACCAATATATACATTCAACATGTAATATACATGCCAAGCGTTTCAAGGGTGCTGCCTGTTGCTTCTTTCAGCATTTGTTGGAACATTTATTAACACTGTTTCTACAAGTAGACCCAAATTGATTTAGTCGTACATTCTAATACAATGTTGTTGTTTTTTTCTCTACTGCATTTTACGTTTGACAAGAAACCTGATTTAGACCACCCAGATACGGTATTTGCAAAATATTTATCTCTTTTATATATTTTTTTCAAAATTGTTGTTTATGAAATCGAAAATCACATCGAAAATGTTACTATTCGATGTTCCCTCACTTAATCTGGGTGTGAAGGGCTTTCTTGAAGCAGACACCGGGGCTTGCTAAACGATTGCCGCTTGAGCGGAAGGGAGTCAAGCGTGATTAAGTGCCTGGCCTGCCAATTGACACCTACCGGCGAAAACACACAATGGGCCACAAGGAAGCTTTCTTTTGTCGGAGAACAAGGAAGAGGCATGCTGGCTGTCTCTGGATCATATGTAGACTATGTTTGAATATGTCCGAGTTTGTTTATGTTTGAGAAGGAGTACGCACAAGACAGACAGACAAGCAAATAACATATAGACACATAAATAAACAATCTAAGTAGTAAATGGATTTATGCTGATCTGTATGTGGGCAGCACACGTCTTCAGATGTCTATGAAAAGATGTATGAGCAACTGCAGAACTAAAACGTGCATAATATTATGAAGCATCGATTAGAGATAACTATTGCGAGCATGACCAACATGAGAAATCATGTTTTTGACAGTTTTGAACTGCCAAAATTAAGTAAGGACATGGAGTTTATCTTTTAAGCATTGCATGGGGTTCTAGAACTGTCCGAGGGGGGTATTGGGAGATAAGTGTTACCATACATGGTGTACCTCAATCAACATTAGACATTCAGTGACTTGAAAACAGCCCTTACTGGCATGATTAGCGCGTTTTCCATGGATGATTGCGTTCATGTCTTTGATGAATTTGTCTCGACATTGCGCGTGTGTACTTTACAACGAAGGGGTTAATTTGTCCAGTACTTTAAGTTTGGGAAATAATTTTTATGGTCATAGTTGTTGTGCAAAAACTTCAGTTCGACCATTTTACACAGTTTTGAATGTTTTTTATTTATTTATTATTAAGGAGATTTCTATAGCGCATAACTAAAAGCACTCTGCGCTTTACAAAATCACAAAGTATAAGCACGCGCAAACATACTATGATTAAATAGAACTTAGCTTAGCAAGACATACTAAGAACACTAAACATTTGAGTTCATACAAAAATAGAGAATTAACTTAAATACTGGACAAGCGATTTAACTGCAATGGGCTATTTCAAATACAAACGTTTAGTTAACAATAAAGGCAGTGCATAAAACTCCATAATCCTAAGAGGGTCAAATAA
>NC_090245.1:31468792-31484072 GCF_037325665.1 Littorina saxatilis | reverse complement strand
ACTGGGTGGCCGAGTGGTAACGCACTTGCGGTCGGAAGCTGTACCCACGGAATACGCGCGATATAAGCCTCATATTGATTGATTGATTGATTATTTTCTGGGAGCATATTTCAGAAGCAGATATAAATTACATCCAGTGATGCAGTCCACCTGACCTGATCGTGACCTATACTGCTGGCGCAGGGATTTATTTATTTATTTTATTTTTATGTTATGCAATTTATACCGCGCACATATTCAAGGCGCAGGGATTTATTTATGCTGTGTGAGATGGAATTTTGTTTACACAATACATCACGCATTCACATCGGCCAGCAGATCGCAGCCATTTCGGCGCATATCCTACTTTTCACGGCCTATTATTCCAAGTCACACGGGTATTTTGGTGGACATTTTTTATCTATGCCTATACAATTTTGCCAGGAAAGACCCTTTAGTCAATCGTGGGATCTTTAACGTGCACACCCCAATATAGTGTACACGAAGGGACCTCGGTTTTTCGTCTCATCCGAAAGACTAGCACTTGAACCCACCACCTAGGTTAGGAAAGGGGGGGGAGAAAATAGCGGCCTGACCCAGGGTCGAACACGCAACCTCTCGCTTCCGAGCGCAAGTGCTTTACCACTCGGCCACCCAAGGATCAGTACTTTGAAGCTCCATATCTCTGAAACTACAAATAATGAAATTGCTTAACTGGCTATATAATTATGCTCGGAAAGGCCATTCTTCTACTTTTTACGTTTAGTCAAGTTTTGACTAAATGTTTTAACGTAGAGGGGGGAATCGAGACGAGGGTCGTGGTGTATGTGCGTGTGTGTGTTTGTGGATTTCCACCCATATGCGGACCAAATGGGACCAAATGGAGTCGTCCATCGCTATATCGCAGCAATTTGCGGACATCGGCCGAAAAATGCGACTATCTGCGGACGTCCTCAAATAGGCGGTCTTTGGTCCGCAAATTGCTGCAATATAGTGACGGATGTCCGCAAATAGCTGCACCTCCCTAAAAATGGAAATGCAAGTTGTCCTCATATTGCTGCAATATAGGTGTGGACAACGAGCCCTGTTTTACACACATTTGATATCCATTGTCATATCCATTTTCAGATTATACACAGATTTCACACATTTGCAGAGCAGCTCTGTATTTAGTGCGTACTGTTGCAAGCGATTTTACGTAGTTTTCAAACTGCTGTAAAATATGAACCAGATAAGAGGGCCCCAAAGGGTTTAAAATCGTGATCGTGATTGGCGTTTTTTGACCTTTCTGTGACCGTGATTGCCGAAATTTCCATTTCTGTGATCGTGATGGGACTTTGCCCGTGATCCGTGATGACAAAAAAATCAAGTCTCGTGATCGTGATCGTCATTTGTTTTCGTGATCGTGATGGGCATTATTGCAAAGCATTTTATTTTCAACGTACATTTTTCACAGCTGTATCACTCTATGATCCTCTATTCGTCAAGGAGCCAATCCTGATTGAAGGGAAGCAACAACACATTCAGAAATATGATTTTGACAGCGATTGCTTCCCTTTAAGAGAACTAATCACACACAAAAAAGAGATCCAATCAGAAGGCTAATTGCAAAGGTCTGCCAAACTTCATCCAATGGAAGGGCTTCGTGCTAAAGCCTTTTGAGTGCATTCAGTCAAATTCGAATTCGAAGATCAAAAATGGCGTGCAGCGGTACTGTCATCGAACCTCTGTTATATTTTGTGGATTCAAACCAGACCAAAGCAGGCGGCGAGAATGCCTTCCTTGATGGAAAGGTCAGGCTACGGGTCCGTCTTTCCGAAGACGAAATGTCAAGGTATGTTGATCTATTCTTGGCCGGACTAGGAAGGTACTAGGGGGGGGGGTTACAGATGGGGGTCCAGGGGGCAAAGCCCCGTGGTGGGGGTCCAGGGGGCGAAGCCCCCTTGGTGGAGGTGAAGCTGAACGTTTTTTGATGTTTCTGGAGGGAAAGGAAGCCTCTCCTTGAACGAAAAAGGTAAATTCGACAGCAAGCTGTATAGGCAATGAAGAAGAATTGAGATTGTAAGGACTCATACTTTTCATCACAAAAATCGTTGAAGAAAAATGTCTTTCGAAAGGGTGTGAGAGGTGCGATTTCTCGGCGGTCCAGGCTATTTGGTCTATGGTGTAGCCAAAACCGAAACTAAAAATGTGTTTTTCATCCCAGCAACGTGGACACGCTTGGCATAGGTTCTAATTGTCGCTTCTTTGCATTAAGCTTGGATTTATTTTAGCGCCTGTAAACTTATTATCAATGGGTTAAATTCAGGAACTATGGCGGGGAGACGTGCCAGTTTGGGTCACTTGATCCTCATGTCAAAGTCGATCAAAGTCATGTTCGTTGGGGATTTTGTTATTATAGACTCTATCATCACACATACATGTACTTTAATTTCAATCCACCCAATAGTTTTTGAGAAAATGGGTTTAAAGATTTAGCTCTGGAAATGTGAAATTGTGCAAGTATGTATTCTTGTGTGTGAGTGAGGGTGTGGGAGTTGAATGTGTATGAGTTGAATGTGTATGAGTGTATATTCCTTCACCCACCTTCATGATTCCAAGACTGACCTTTAGTCAGGATTATAGACTCTACCATCACACATACATGTACTTTAATTTCAATCCACCCAATAGTTTTTGAGAAAATGGGTTTAAAAGATTTAGCTCTGGAAATGTGAAATGTGAAATTGTGCAAGTATATATATGTATATGTGTGTGTGAATGAGGGAGTTGAATGTGTATGAGTGCAGGGGCGGATTAGGGGGGAGGGGTTACAGGGGTTCCGGGTTCCGGAACCCCCCCCCCCCCCCCCGGCTGTCAAAAAAAAAATTAATACTAACTTTAAAAGAAATAATGAGTGGCTGCTGACACCAGTTGATCATATTTAAAATCAAGGATAAGCCATAAATTGTTCATAAAATAGCTAATACTCTTCAGCTTCTGGGGGGCGAAGCCCCCCAGACCACCCGACGGGGCCTTGCCCGTGTACCCCACAAGGTCTACCCCCTGGACCCCAGGTTGTAACCCCCCCCCCCCCCCCCTGGCTTAACTGCTCCGCCTCTGGAGTGTATATTCCTGTGAGTGTCTGTATATGAGAGAGAGAGAGAGAGAGAGAGAGAGAGAGAGAGAGAGAGAGAGAGAGAGAGAGAGAGACTCAGAGAGCGAGAGAAAAAACAATGAAAACAACATTCTTGTTACTGATTACAAATCATGATATGTATTTCTATGTGTGAATGAAAGAGAATTAAAAAAATAAAATAAAAAAGTGCAACAGTTGTCACTTTGTGTTGAATAAACAATAGATCCAGAGGAGCGAATAACTGTGTGGTTGTGTTTACTTTGACACGTGCTTTCTGTACCTGCAACTTTTACCGTGACCGTGATTTGCCACTGGTGTTCGTGATCGTGAAAACAAAAATCAAGGTAACTGTGATCGTGAAAGCTAAAATTTCCCTTCCCGTGATCGTGATGATACCCCCCCCCTTTGGGGCCCTCAGATAAAGCACGTCAAAAACAAAAGCAGATTTGCGGAGGACACTTAATGGCTGTTAGTGGGGCTCCTATGTTGCAAAATCATTCAAATCATGCAACAAACACCAAATTAAGCAAATATGAAGAGTTTTATGTGCTTAACAAAACCTGATACAGAGCCATCGCGAAAAATAAAAAAATGGGTAGTTTTTAAACAATTTTTCAAAATGGCCGCCAGTATAAACGGTTGGGTATGTTAGGCATATTTCACTTCATGTGATTAACAGCAAATTTGGCGTAAATGGACATTTGCTTTTGCTTAACAAAACCTGATACAGAGCCACCGTGAAAAAATTAAGAAATCAGTAGTTTTTTTACAATTTTCAAAATGGCCGCCAATAAAAGGGTATTTAGGCATTTTTGATGCTACAAGACATTCTCTTGCAATAGAAACTAACACAAACACATTTTTAAACAAACAATACATGTATTGTTGGTGCTGAGAATGATTGGACGGTGTGGGTGGCAGGGTTGAAGAATTTGTGGATTACCTAAACTGTGCAAAAATAAATATATTGCACCAATTTTCATACCAAAACGAAAACATTCATTCCTGTGCTGTTATATTCAATGTATGCTATTGAGGGCACTCAACTTGGCTAACTGGAACACTTTTAAGATAAAAGGTGGCCTTTACATGGGTTATTTGACCGCCGCCCAAATAAGGGTACCCCCAAAATAAAACTGATAAAAATGTAATGTATCAACTCAAAAGTCGACTAAAATTCATAATCGCTGTATTTCGAAAACGTTGTTTGTTCTCATGTGTTTACACAACTAGCACATTCCGGCAAGTGTCTATACTCAAAAGAAACTTTGGCAGTACTTGAAACAACCATCTGTCATATATACATATGCGAAGTCAAAAATATGTGGGATGTAAGTCAACAAACCTGTGGCAGTTTTTAAAATATTATTTCGTGAAGATTTGAAAGTGTACTCAAACGGTTGAACTATGCCTCGTGCGTAGACACACATTCCTGAAAGTTTCAACGCAACCCACTTGGTCATTGCTAAAATACATGGATTTTAGTTGACTTGGGTATCCCTCAAATTTGACACATAAACATCTCATCCGTGAGATCGACACATACATCAGTAGGTACAATGGCACAACACTAGAAATATGCAAGATGGCGAAATAAAACAACCTGTTCTGGATGGATAATCAAGTTGACTTTCTCTTCGTATACAACAGTGACCCAGTTGTGCCTCAGGAATTGTCGTCGGCTTTTTAAAAGGTACCCGAAGTTTTTGTCACATCTCTTTGTCACGTCAAGGTATCCTTATTTTGACGGCGTAAATGATGATGTTAAAAAAAAATGTGCCAGATAGCGAAGATGCGAGCCTTTAATGGCATAGACAGTTTGAATAAAATGACACAGGAATAAAAGTTTGAGTTGGGGTATGAAAATGGGTGCAATAATATTTTTGCACAGTTTAGATGCTGACAGTTTTCACAGGCATGCAAGCGCATTTGCAGAGAGCTGTGCTCTGCAGTCCTTCTTAGCAGCATTTGCAGCGTTTTGTTGTACAGCTCTTCTTGCAGGCACACCTCATGAGTTCTCGGCACACGCTGGATACCTCTTGAAAGCTCGTCCAGAATGACTCCCACTTTCCAGCCTTGAACTGCCAGCCCACAGAGTTTGGAAGTCTAATAGGTAGATGGCTCTTCTCAATCTCATGTCCTGCAGCAGCACCTCACTTGTAAGGGGATTATGGTCAATTTGGCAGCTCTTTTTACTGAAGAGGTACCGTCTAGCACTGTTTACACCCAGTACGTTGCTGGTTTTGTCCTACAAATGTACACCAAAAAGCTCTTGTGCTGCCCTGTCAGTGGTACTTAGCTTACAAAGAGGAGCAGACAACCTGAAGAAAGTTTGAGTGACGTCTTCAAATGCTTGCCATACTTCCCAAGCCTTCTGATTCCCCAATACCATTGAAGAACGACATAGTGTCACAGCCTGTAAGGCTATGCAAAATGGGCAGACAGGGTGACTTCTCTTGGCCAATGGCTTTGGCAATGTGGCGATACACTTCACGAGCAGAAAAAAAACGCAACACAGCTGGAATGAGAAGCAGACTGTCTGGCCTCCTCTACATCCATGGTGCAGGAAATCAGCCTGGGGTACCCTTCACACAAAAGATGAAAAGTGACATTTTTATTTGAATGTATTTGAATAATGTTTACTATCTCAGAGAGTCGGTCAAAGCCGGGTTAGCAAGTCTTCACACAACAGACCAAAATGAAAGAAAATTATATTTCATGAATTCGTATAATTCTTACTGTTTCAGGTTAAAAAACAAACAAACACAGTTTCCAGTGACCCAACTGATTCTGGAATCTTTCTGACCGCTACATTATTCGCTTCAAACAGTCGCTAACAGAATGTTGACCATAGTGAGGGTTCGTACGTTAAACCCATCAAATTCACAGAGGTCGCTTACAAATGATGTGCAAACATGTTCCAATTAATACAAATAAAAATATCTTACTGTTAAGATGTATTAGGTAACAAACCTTGATACAGTAGTACTACTACTAGTGAAATCGGCTCCCTTCTGTGGCACCGGAATAAATGCAGAACGCTTGTTCCCAGGAACCGGCATGTGGTGTAACTCTTGTATATATCCTGTAAAAATAAAATTCACACCAATGCACGGTCAACTTAAAATAAGCAAAAGGATGAGAAACAAGCAACAAACCAAAATTGTAAAACTCAAAGAGCGGTACCTCTTCATTTTTCAAAACCACTTATCTCATTTGATTAGCATACACTGTATGCTTTTGTCTGTTACCTACCGTCTTTGAAAGTTTGATCACAACACTGTAAAGACATGGGGAGTGGAGTGTTTTTATCTCCAGCTGGTCATCCTACTATCTGGCCTACCCTCACTCAGTTTTTGACTCTACCCCTCCCCACCTTATGGAAGTCCTTAACGTAGGCAGGACTAATCATTTATTATACCATGAACAATCTCTTTCTCCTCGCCCTTTATTCAAAGTTCGTTTAATTTGTTTAAAATCACCAGCGTGGCGATCATGATTTCCTTACTTGTAATCAACAGATAGATCTAGATCTATCAGCATCACAATCCAGCTGATGAGCTATTGCAAGATTAAACAAAGTCTCTGCATTTCAGCGCTTCACCCGATGAATAACAGACCCCAGGGGAGAATTAAACAGTAAAATGATGTGACATTGGTGAATGGATGCGTATTCTTGAAAACTTACCTTCAGAAACGTTGTTTTCGCTCAAATCAAAACACGCAATGTTGCGGAGGCCGCCATCTTGAATTTTCATGCTGCGGATATATAAAATTCTAAAAACGATCAAATTAAATACCAGAACACAAAAATACCCATGAGAGTATTTATGTCATGCATGTGTTATCAGCAGACAACTTCTGGTGCATGGAAAACCATTGAATTTTACATTTGCTGAGTTGGGAATATTTACTGCTGAGCGCTTTTGGTACGAATTTCGTCTGCTGTAAATGCAGCCTTTTATTCCCTATCAAAGACCAAAAAAACGATTTCTGAAGTGGCTCTGTATCTGAAATCCCTTAAATAATTATAAAGAACAATATCACAAAGTATGATGTTTGTTGCAAGATGTGAATGATTTATGAGTGCGTCTGCAACATACGAGCCCCACTATGTCCGATTAGTAAATAGTGTGCAGTTGCTGTCTTATGTTCACTTCCTCTTAAAGTGTGTAATACGGGGTAAACAAGGTACACACATCGTAAACATGCATTTTTTTGTCATTGAGGTAAAGATAGTCGTTGGCGAATTTCATCCCTCTTTATGGTCTACCAACGTGTTAAACAATCACATAAGTGAACAAGGTGTTGTTAACTGCAACGTGTGTGTACCACATGTACAGACATGAACTACACTACTCGTCAAAAAAACCCACCTTTACACATATGCGTTTGAGGGCAGATCTTTCTGATGAGTCTGTTGATCGTAAATCCAATTATATGACTGGAAAGGCCGTTTATTCCCCTAACTTATTCAGTAAACAGATTGAGTTTACATGACGTAGTGTCGATACAGTGGAACCAACAATACAGACACCCCCCAATATCAAATTCACAAAATCAAGGTTCCCGCGTTAAAATTGACAACAAATCAGAACTGCTAAAATGAAACATGTTAAGCATGTCCTTGGACAGAACAATCAAATCTGCATCCAAATCAGTCAGCTTTGTTCACATATCTTGTCTACCAAGGACGCGGTGTAGGTGCCAATCCTCTCAAAAGGCATAAAAGGCAGTTTTTGAAGCCGTTTTAGCGGGTAATGAGACAAAAAATGATACATTTGAGTAACTCGCCGACGCATTACCTTCAAACTTTTGGAGATTGGTGCTAACACGTGTCGTAAAGTAAATACGGAATTTCAAGTCATTTGAGACATTAGGTCTGCTGTTATTTGTCATGTCAGAAAAAGTTCTTAAATTGACGTTATGTTTTTGCTGATTCATCGAAAACATTTAATTTGTTGAAATCTTCAAAACACTGCTAGATACGCCACATAATCAATTTCATGTACATATCTTATCAGACATGGGTGGTAATCGGATTTCAACGCGAAAGTAGTTGTTAAGAAGTTGACTCATTGAGCGAAAATGTCGTCCTAGGCATTTTTCAAGGATTTTTGTGTGCGTTTACAAGGCCTCTGACGTCATATGTTTCAAATACGGGAAAAACAGTGTTCAATCCATACATTATTAGAGAGAGAGAGAGAGAGAGAGAGAGATAGAGAGAGAGAGAGGGAGAGAGAGAGAGAGACAGTAAGAGAGAGACAGTGAGAGAGAGAGACAGTGAGAGAGAGACAGTGAAAGTGAGAGAGACAGAGAGAGAGAGACAGTGAGAGTGAGAGACAGTGAGAGTGAGAGAGAGAGACAACGAGAGAGAGGGAGAGACAGTGAGAGAGAGAGACAGTGAGAGAGAGACAGAGAGAGAGAGAGAGAGAGTGAGAGTGAGAGAGAGAGACAGTGAGAGAGAGAGAGACAGTGAGAGAGAGAGACAGTGAGAGAGAGAGAGAGAGAGAGACAGTGAGAGAGAGATAGACGCTAGTGAGAGAGAGAGAGAGAGTGAGAGAGAGAGAGAGAGACAGTGAGAGAGAGACAGTGAGAGAGAGACAGTGAGAGAGAGACAGTGAGAGAGAGACAGTACGAGAGAGAGACATTGAGAGAGAGAGAGAGAGAGAGAGAGAGAGAGAGAGAGACAGTTTGTTTGTTTGCTTAACGCACAGCCGACCACGAAGGGTCATATCAGGGCGGTGCTGCTTTGACATATAACGTGCGCCACACACAAGACAGAAGTCGCAGCACAGGCTTCATGTCTCACCCAGTCACATTATTCTGACACCGGACCAACCAGTCCTAGCACTAACCCCATAATGCCAGACGCCAGGTGGAGCAGCCACTAGATTGCCAATTTTAAAGTCTTAGGTATGACCCGGCCGGGGTTCGAACCCACGACCTCCCGATCACGGGGCGGACGCCTTACCACTAGGCCAACCGTGCCGGTCAAGAGAGAGACAGTGAGAGAGAGAGAGAGAGAGAGAGAGAGAGAGAGAGAGAGAGAGACAGTGAGAGAGAGAGAGAGACAGTGTGAGAGAGAGAGAGACAGTGAGAGAGAGAGACAGTGGGAGAGAGAGACAGTGACAGAGAGAGAGACAGTGAGAGAGAGAGACAGTGAGAGAAAGAGACAGTGAGAGAGAGACAGTGAGGGAGAGACAGTGCGAGAGAGACAGTGAGAGAGAGAGAGAGACAGTGAGAGAGAGAGAGAGACAGTGGGAGAGAGAGACAGTGAGAGAGAGAGAGACAGTGAGAGAGAGAGAGAGACAGTGAGAGAGAGACAGTGAGAGAGAGACAGTGAGGGAGAGACAGTGAGAGAGAGACAGTGAGAGAGAGACAGTGAGAGAGACAGTGAGAGAGACAGTGAGAGAGAGACAGTGAGAGAGAGACAGTGAGAGGGAGACAGTGAGAGGGAGACAGTGAGAGGGAGACAGTGAGAGGGAGACAGTGAGAGAGACAGTGAGAGGGAGACAGTGAGAGAGAGACAGTGAGAGTGAGACGGTGAGAGAGAGACAGTGAGAGAGACAGTGAGAGAGAGACAGTAAGAGGGAGACAGTGAGAGAGAGACAGTGAGAGAGAGACAGTGAGAGAGAGACAGTGAGAGAGACAGTGAGCGTGAGACAGTTAGAGAGACAGTGAGAGAGAGACAGTGAGAGAGACAGTGAGAGAGACAGTGAGAGAGAGACAGTGAGAGTGAGACAGTGAGAGATACAGTGAGAGAGAGACAGTGAGAGAGAGACAGTGAGAGAGAGACAGTGAGAGAGAGACAGTGAGAGAGACAGTGAGAGAGAGACAGTGAGAGAGACAGTGAGAGTGAGACAGTGAGAGAGAGACAGTGAGAGAGACAGTGAGAGAGACAGTGAGAGAGAGACAGTGAGAGAGACAGTGAGAGTGAGACAGTGAGAGTGAGACAGTGAGAGAGAGACAGTGAGAGAGAGACAGTGAGAGAGAGACAGTGAGAGTGAGACAGTGAGAGAGACAGTGAGAGAGAGACAGTGAGAGAGACAGTGAGAGTGAGAGAGACAGTGAGAGAGAGACAGTGAGAGATACAGAGAGAGAGAGACAGTGAGAGAGACAGTGAGAGAGACAGTGAGAGTGAGACAGTGAGAGAGAGACAGTGAGAGTGAGACAGTGAGAGAGACAGTGAGAGAGAGACAGTGAGAGAGACAGTGAGAGAGACAGTGAGAGAGACAGTGTGAGAGAGAGACAGTGAGAGGGAGACAGTGATAGAGAGACAGTAAGAGAGAGACAGTGAGAGTGAGACAGTGAGAGAGAGACAGTGAGAGAGAGACAGTGAGAGAGAGACAGTGAGAGAGACAGAGAGAGAGAGACAGTGAGAGTGAGACAGTGAGAGAGAGACAGTGAGAGAGAGACAGTGAGAGAGAGACAGTGAGAGAGACAGTGAGAGAGACAGTGAGAGAGACAGTGAGAGAGACAGTGAGAGAGAGACAGTGAGAGTGAGACAGTGAGAGAGACAGTGAGAGAGAGAGAGAGTGAGAGAGAGAGAGAGACAGTGAGACTGAGAGACAGTGAGAGAGAGACAGTGAGAGAGACAGTGAGAGGGAGACAGTGAGACTGAGAGACAGTGAGAGAGAGACAGTGAGAGAGAGACAGTGAGAGAGAGACAGTGAGAGAGAGACAGTGAGAGAGAGACAGTGAGAGAGATAGTGAGAGAGAGACAGTGAGAGAGACAGTGAGAGAGACAGTGAGAGAGAGACAGTGAGAGTGAGACAGTGAGAGTGAGACAGTGAGAGAGAGACAGTGAGAGAGACAGTGAGAGAGAGAGACAGTGAGAGAGAGACAGTGAGAGTGAGACAGCGAGGGAGAGACAGCGAGAGAGAGACAGTGAGAGAGATACAGTGAGAGAGAGACAGTGAGAGAGAGACAGTGAGAGAGAGACAGTGAGAGTGAGACGGTGAGAGAGAGACAGTGAGAGAGAGACAGTGAGAGAGAGTGAGACAGTGAGAGAGACAGTGAGAGAGAGACAGTGAGAGAGAGAGAGACAGTGAGAGTGAGACGGTGAGAGAGAGACAGTGAGAGAGAGACAGTGAGAGAGAGACAGTGAGAGTGAGACAGTGAGAGAGAGACAGTGAGAGAGAGACAGTGAGAGAGAGAGAGAGTGAGAGAGACAATGAGAGAGAGACAGTGAGAGATACAGAGAGAGAGAGAGAGACAGTGAGAGAGAGACAGTGAGAGTGAGACAGTGAGAGAGAGACAGTGAGAGAGAGACAGTGAGAGAGAGACAGTGAGAGAGAGACAGTGAGAGAGAGACAGTGAGAGAGAGAGACAGTGAGAGAGAGACAGTGAGAGAGAGACTGTGAGAGTGAGACAGTGAGAGAGACAGAGAGAGAGAGAGACTGTGATAGTGAGACAGTGAGAGAGACAGAGAGAGAGAGAGAGAGACTGTGAGAGTGAGACAGTGAGAGAGACAGTGAGAGAGAGACAGTGAGAGAGAGACAGTGAAAGAGAGACAGTGAGAGAGACTGTGAGAGAGAGACAGTGAGAGAAAGACAGTGAGAGAGAGACAGTGAGAGTGAGACAGTGAGAGAGAGACAGTGAGAGAGAGACAATGAGAGAGAGACAGTGAGAGTGAGACAGTGAGAGAGAGACAGTGAGAGAGAGAGACAGTGAGAGAGACAGTGAGAGAGAGAGACAGTGAGAGAGAGAGAGACAGTGAGAGTGAGACAGTGAGAGAGAGACAGTGAGAGAGAGACAGTGAGAGAGAGACAGTGAGAGTGAGACAGTGAGAGAGAGACAGTGAGAGAGAAACAGTGAGAGAGAGAGACAGTGAGAGAGACAGTGAGAGAGAGACAGTGAGAGAGAGAGAGACAGTGAGAGAGAGACAGTGAGAGGGAGACAGTGAGAGAGAGACAGTGAGAGAGAGACAGTGAGAGAGAGACAGTGAGAGAGAGACAGTGAGAGAGAGACAGTGAGAGTGAAACAGTGAGAGAGACAGTGAGAGAGAGACAGTGAGAGGGAGACAGTGAGAGAGAGAGACAGTGAGAGATTGAGACAGTAAGAGAGACAGTGAGAGAGAGACAGTGAGAGACAGTGAGAGAGAGACAGTGAGAGTGAGACAGTGAGAGAGAGAGACAGTGAGAGAGACAGTGAGAGAGACAGTGAGAGAGTGAGAGTGAGACAGTGAGAGAGACAGTGAGAGAGATAGTGAGAGAGAGACAGTGAGAGTGAGACAGTGAGAGAGACAGAGAGAGAGAGACTGTGAGAGTGAGACAGTGAGAGAGAGACAGTGAGAGAGACAGTGAGAGAGAGACAGTGAGAGTGAGACAGTGAGAGAGACAGTGAGAGAGAGAGAGACTGTGAGAGTGAGACAGCGAGAGAGACAGAGAGAGAGAGAGACTGTGAGAGTGAGACAGTGAGAGAGACAGAGAGAGAGAGACTGTGAGAGTGAGACAGTGAGAGAGACAGTGAGAGAGACAGTGAGAGAGACAGTGAGAGAGAGAAAGTGAGAGTGAGACAGTGAGAGAGAGACAGTGATAGAGACAGTGAGAGAGACAGTGAGAGAGAGACAGTGAGAGTGAGACAGTGAGAGTGAGACAGTGAGAGAGAGACAGTGATAGAGACAGTGAGAGAGACAGTGAGAGAGAGACAGTGAGAGAGAGACAGTGAGAGAGACAGTGAGAGTGAGAAAGTGAGAGAGACAGTGAGAGAGACAGTGAGAGAGAGACAGTGAGAGTGAGATACGGTGAAAGATATTTGGGTTAACGGAGATATGATATAGAGATTACACAACGTCATCGAGTGAGGGACCGAAAAATATTGAAACTCGAGGATGATTTTTTTGTGGTATCAACCGAGACCGTAGGTCGAGGTTGATACCACACAAAAAAATCATCCGAGAGTTTCAATATTTTTTGGTCCCTCACAAGATGACGTTTGTGTAATTTGTGTATACAATGATCAACGACAAAGACAAAAATTAAAACAAAAACAACACGAACTCTTTTCCATCGAGGAATGGTGGAAGGAAAATTACACAACCGGAAATAGATCTAGATCTAAATTGATCTCTATGACCCGTGCCTTGATACCATTGAGATCATAGGAGATGCACAGCAGTGCCGATACCAGGTTTCTTTAGCTTCACTTTAAAATGATATCAGAACGATAGTTATTCACTTGAAAGTGAACAGAGGAGAGTTGTATACTCCTTTTAACCATGCAGCTGTGCACAAAGATAGGATACAGTCCCTCTAGATGTTTTTAGTACGTCGCAGTGAAGACCGCTGTGCGAGCGCTTGCACTTCGCAAAAACACAGCCAGCCCGCGAGCAGGCGAACACAATAATGACCTTGACACACGGAACCCTGTGATCATTAACCCCTCCGCGAGAAAGTTTCGCATGCTGATAGTCCAGTCTAAAGCGAGCGAGCCTTGCGCTGCTACATTTTGGTTACATAAATATCAGGTTAAACTAGATCACAGTTATTGGCTGTTAGCAAGCAAATGTACAAAAGAAGAAAGATTGAGATTGTTACAATGGAAAATATGTAGAGGTTACATGCCGAGTCTCAGTGATTATTAAAAATAATGGTCGAAGTTGGCGGATCATGAAAAATGCGAGCTTCAGCGAGCTTTTTCATGACCGCGAACTGAGACCATTATTTTTAATAATCACTGAGACGAGGTGTGTAACCTCTTTATTCCTCCTTTCTTCAGTTATTCAAAGAAAACAGGAGTTTTTGTGCGAAAGTTTGATCGAATCCGAATCACTCAACCAGTCAACCTGCGCAGGCGATCGATTAATGCGCGGCACGGTTGTATAGTTCCGTGCAAATCATTCCATTCTGTTAACACTTCTTGTCAGTTTCCCTGTTTTAGACTAAAATCAAGTACACAGATATGCTGTTATTCTGCTGTGGCGGTAAAGGCAGATATTGTGTGTTCTGTTTATGTTTTAGTATCGTTTAGGATAATGTTCTTTCGTCAAATGGGACTAGCAGACGAACTTTTGCACCCGTGTTGCAACGTTAATTACTGTATGAAGTTCAGTTTTCTGGGGAAAATAGTGTATGAAACCGCTTTATGTTGTTTAAATTGATGAGATGTGTGCATTTGGTTGCGTGTGATCTGTTTATAAAATGAAATATTGTTGAAAACTGACCGTCGGATTGCAGTCAGTGTTGTCGAAGAAACTGCGTTAAAAGAAGGGGAACTACTCTTGTCGGCAAGAGTATGAGTTACTTGCCTTGGGAATTTGCTTGTGATGAACGGTGTGTGCACGGCAGATCTAGATTCAGAAAACAACCTAACTCATGGATTTTATATGGAGATTCATGTGTTCAGGCCTGTAGTTGTTAATTTAAATGCGGTATGTTTGTATTGTTTGCTCCAGAGATGTATATTTCGTACGTATAGAGCGTTCGGAACTTTTCAGTCGCAAAAGTAGTACTTGAAAACAGAACAGCTTCTCAACCCATTGCACTATCGAGGATTCAGGCTGTTGCTGGCTCGTTATTTGTTTGGTTGCTGGGTCATTATCGAAAAATAACTAGCTCTACAAGTTTACAGAGGTAAAGAAGCAGAGGGGGGAATAATACATAATATTTATCCCACGAATATATTATTAAATAAAATGAAAATTAGAGAAACAAAATTATGTACATTTTGTAAACACATTGATTATGTTGAACACTTTTTTTGGCAATGTGAGAAGTTGACGAGCTTTTGGGAAAATGTTGTCCATTATATTTTTAGAAATACAGGATCAAATGTGCACCTCTCAGAACACGATGTCTTGTTTGGTTATCAACCTAGTAATATATGCCAAAATAATAAGGTACTTAATCACATTATTTTTATTGCAAAAATGTGTATTAGTAAATATAAGTATGGTGATAGATACGATTTGAATAGTATTGGAAAATAAAATGTACATTAGAAGATTGTGAGTAATGTATAAGTCGAGATGAGGTGAAGTGATATGTGACGTTTGTGAATATTATGTATGAGGGGGGTGGGAGGGAGCGGATGGACGAGAATAAGAAAAACAAGTCGCGTAAGGCGAAAATACAATATTTAGTCAAGTAGCTGTCGAACTCACAGAATGAAACTGAACGCAATGCCATTTTACTCGTAGCATCGTCAGGCCACCGCTCATGGCAAAGGCAGTGAAATTGA
>NC_090245.1:31438792-31463792 GCF_037325665.1 Littorina saxatilis | reverse complement strand
ATTTCCCTCTCTTAAATAATGGCAACACCCCTCACCCCGCTTCCGTCCGACCAGTGACCTTCCGCGCCCCAAACTCCCAAACGAGGTACGTGCAGCCGACTATTCACTAAGCCGACTCAGTATTCACTATGTTTACTCAGTTACCTAATTGCTGTCGATGATGCTTGATACACAAGAAAGCAGTGTGTATAGGAAACAGGTACTTAACGCCTTCGTCCGTACGGGTTACACACTGTGTATAGGCAAACGGTACCTAATGTGGATTTCGTACGTACAGAAGTCACACAGATCCGTCTGCGTATGAACGGTACCAAAGGTGCTCCTCGTCCGTATGTCTGTCTGTCTGTCTGTCTGTCTGTCTGTCCGTCTGTCCGTCTGTCTGTCTGTCTTCCCGTCCGCCCGCCCGTCGTTCTGTCCGTCCGTCCGTCCGTCCGTCCCCCTCTCTCTCTCTCTCTCTCTCTCTCTCTCTCTCTCTCTCTCTCTCTCTCTCTCTCTCTCTCTCTCTCTCTCTCTCTCTCTCTCTCTCTCTCTCTCTCTCTCTCTCTCTCTCTAAGACTGTCAATGTTAAATAGTAATGAGGATTAATTGTCGCTGAAGGTTTTGTTGTTGCTGTATTTATTGTTCGGTTGTATGTATATATTAGGCAGCATTGATGTGCAAGATTATAGATAGAGGAAAGCTTGGAACAAACCACTGTGTATTTTGCATACGTTTCAATATCATGTTTTCTATTTTTTCCTGTGATTCATGTGTACCCCCCCCCCCCCCCCCCATTGAAAGGGGCTGTAGGCCCATATTCAATTAAACTGTGTCAGTGTCAGTGTCAGTGTCAGTGTCAGTGTCTCTCTCTCTCTCTCTTACTCTCTGTACACACTTAGCAAGAGAATGTAGGCGAAGGTTACCCGAAGCTGTCACTATGTTACTAATTGAACTCAGCGCTTTTTCAAGAGGCAATTAAAGCAAGGTTTGTCATGAAAGACTGATCATGATGTAAAGGGCTTTCAAGTACATTAGGAGGGAGCATCAGACAAAACAATTGAATTGCCTGTCAGTGGTCCTACTTCATAGGTCACGTATCATTGCGTCCGACTGAGTTGGCCACCGTCGTCAGCTGGATATTTTATTGTCGCCGTGTTCCCGTCAAACCAACCGAGCTACACCCGTTTGTTCTTTTAAACAGAGATTGTTAATTTATATGAATACAAGGTACATCTTGGCAAATTAAAACAAGTTAACTGTATTATGTTCATATGACGAGAATAAGTTCTGAATATAAATTGAAAGACTTTAGCCCGGGACAAACAATAATCTCAATGCAGACGCCTTCCAACGCATATGGGTAGGGAACTGTTCTGTACCATTTTGGTTGGAATTAAATTGTTTATTGTGGATAGTCACTATTATTCAGCTGCTCTGGATCGCACTCGATGGTCGGTTGGGCAGGGCAGTCAGATATGCGGAGGTCTATTCTACACGTCATAAAAAAAGTAGGCACATGGGTTTTAGTTTTTGTTTATAACTAGTTTGCGTCATTGAAACGACCAAATGGCTTGGAAGATTTTCTTATAGCTTTTCACGTACCAAATAAAATTTGGGGAGGGGGTTGGGGTGCACATAAAAAATATTTTTACTCACAAAAAACAAAAAACCCAAACACAGGATTTGTTCAGTAAAACACACACTATGCCATCGTAAGCCAAGCTATTCACCACATTTGAGTTCAATTGACCCCTGAGTACCAGAGATAAAAACTCTAATCCGTAGACAGAGAAACAAACAGAGAAACAAACTATCAAGCACACAAACAGACAGAGTGAAACCTAAAAGCCTTTATTACATTAACGCGGCTTACAAACATTACAAGACATGCAAACGTGCAAGCGCGCGGGCACGCACACACACGCACAGTGAGCAAAACTTTGGAGAAGTACGAACAAGACGAAACAGAACCAATTGATTAAAACACATTATTACATACACTCAGATAGACGCGCGCTCAGAGCAAACACAAAAACAACACCTCACTAGCAAACAAAGTTATGCAGACGCTCAAGCGCGCTTCGCAGAGCAGGGACGAACTAGCATCTTGATAGTCTCGCCCACCTAGAGTTCTTCTGTCTCTTTTGAGAATGCTCTCTGCGCTTTGTTTGTCTGGTTTTGTGTGTGTCCATGTGTTTGTGTGCATACGCGTATGTGTCTGTGTGTGGTGGGGGGAGGGGGGAGGGGTGGGTCCCACGCGTTGGCCATGACGATATACTATTTGGCAGTTGTTCATTTATCAATCAATCAATCAATATGAGGCTTATTTCGCGCGTATTCCGTGGGTACAGTTCTAAGCGCAGGGATTTTTTTTAATTTTTATTTTATTTTATGCAATTTATATCGCGCACATATTCAAGGCGCAGGGATTTATTTATGCCGTGTGAGATGGAATTTTTTTTACACAATACGTCACGCATTCACATCGGCCAGCAGATCGCAGCCATTTCGGCGCATATCCTACTTTTCACGGCCTATTATTCCAAGTCATTGGTGGACATTTTTATCTATGCCTATACAATGTTGCCAGGAAAGACCCTTTTGTCAATCGTGGGATCTTTAACGTGCACACCCCAATGTAGTGTACACGAAGGGACCTCGGTTTTTCGTCTCAACCGAAAGACTAGGCAATCTTTAAGGCAATCTTCGCTTACGACGTTTCGGGCATGTTTTCGGCGACCATACTTTATTCGTTGCCCACTGGATGCTTTGCGTAGCTACAAGCCATCGGGGCGTTCTTATTGCGTGCCTTACGAGAAACAGATCGCGTGCAAAAAAACAAACACGTAATGCTGTGTTGTCGTATTCTTTGTGCTTTGATTTATCGTCTCTAATTAAAAGGACCCTATTTTGAGGTCTCAATTCTTTCCTATTGTCTTTCCGACTCATGCGATGTCACTTTTCTTTGAGAGTTTTTGCAAGGAGTTGTGAACTGAGAATACAGGCGTGTAAGTGGAACGCGAAAATCACACCTTGACTCGGTCGGACCGACTGTTTCTTGAAAGAGCACTTAACAGTCTCTGCGCATATCCTCCAGGATCATAAAATCGTACTGCCCATCTACTTAGCTTTGTCCAACTAGGCCCACTTGTGAAACTTCACACGCGGAACACACAACTTGAGCTGCACATCACATGTGCGATTAAAAGCAAACAGCAAGTTGTGTGACAAATGTTACTGACCACCACGTGCATGCGAATATTTGCTGCCCCCCCCCCCCCCCCCCTCCTTCAACATCGTAATCGTATTGGCTCTGTCCCCCGTTGCCGCAGCCGGTAATTTCCGCGCATATGTAAATTCCGCGCTTGTAAAATACATGTATGCTCCGCGCAATATCGGGTTGTAACTTCCGCGCACGAATTACTGGTTCGGCTCATACAACTTGCGCGCGTACTCACAGTCCCTACGGTTAGCACTTTTCACTGACTGCTCATTGACTGTTCACGAAGGCAGAAACTGCTGGAACTGGGGAGACTGCAGCAACGATACAACACGGGGGAAATCGACAGGAAGGAATACGTCAAGTCCATGGCCTGGAAAAATTTGCCGGCCATGCTGTGACTTCCCCCCTCTTGTACCTTTGCTGCAGTCTCTGTGACTGTGATACCAGACACCCGAAATTTCTGTAATTTCTGTTATATAATAAGTGAACAAAATATTCTTATACGCATGGTTTAAGTCTTCATTCGTTTTTATCGACTTGTCTGTGTAATAAAGACGTGTTCAATATATAGATATACAAGTGTCAGTTTTCATGGATATACAAGTGTCAGTTGTTAATGTCTCAATGTCTCACATTTGACCGAGCAAAGACACGCGCGCTAGTTTCACATCACATTTTGCTAAAACACGCGCGCATCTTACATATACACCACGCGCGGGAGTTTCACATGCGCGGAAGCTTCAAAATTGGGAAAGTGCGCGGAGTGTTCATGCACCCCTCTCTCTCTTCCTCTCTGTACACACTTAGCAAGAGAATGTAGGCGAAGGTTACCCGAAGCTGTCACTATGTTACTAATTGAAATCAGTGCTTTTTCAAGAGGCAATTGTTAAAGCAAGGTTTGTCATGAAAGACTGATGTAAAGGGCTTTCAAGTACATGAGGAGAGAGCAGCAGACACAACAATTGCAATTGCCTGTAAAAAATTCTACTTTATAGGTCACACATCATTGGTCCGGTTGAGTTGGCCACCGTCGTCAGCTGGATAGTTTATTGTCTCCGTGTTCCCGTCAAACCCCCGTTTGTTCTTTTAAACAAGGATTGTTAATTGATATGAATACTAGGTACAACTTGGCAAATTAAAACAAGTTAACTATATTATGTCCATATGACGAGAATGAGTTCTGAATATAAATTAAAAGACTTTAGCCCGGGACAAACACTACTCTCAACGCAGACGCCTTCCAACGCATATAGATAGGGAACTGTTCCGTACAATTTTGGTTGGAATTAAACTGTTCTATTGTGGATGGTCACTATTATTCAGTTGCTCTGGATCGCACGCGATGGTCGGTTGGGCAGTCAGATATGTTTGTCAGTGCCAGACCTATTAAGTTAGGGGATGGTTGGAATACAACATAGGGTAGATATACGGTTCGGAGGTCTTTTCTACACGTTATAAAAAAAAGTAGGCAGATGGGTTTTATTTTTTTTTTAAATTATAGCTAGTTTACGTCATTGAAACGATCAAATGGCTAGGAAGATTTTCTTATCTTTTCACCGTACCAAATCATCTTTGGCGAGGGGGTTGGGGTGCACATAAAAAATATTCTTACTCACACACAAAAACAAAAAAAATCAGAATTCGTTGCCCACTAGATGCTTCGTGTAGCTATAAGCCACCGGGGCGTCCTTATTGCGTGCCTCACGAGAAACAGATCGCGTTCCAAAAATACACGTAATGCTGTGTTGTCGTATTCTTTGTGCTTTGGTTTATCGTCTCTAATTAAAAGGACCCTATTCTGAGGTCTCAATTCTTTCCTATCATCTTTCCGACTCATGCAATGTCACTTTTCTTTGAGGGTTTTTGTGAGGAGTTGTGAGCTGAGAATACAGGCGTGTAAGTAAAACGCGAAAATCACACCTTGACTTGATCGGACAGACTGGTTCATGTAAGACCACTTGACAGTCTCTGCCGGTAGGATCATAAAATCGTGGAATCTGCTGATGTTCGTACTCCCCATCTACTTAGCTTCGTCTAAATAGGCCCACTTCAAACATCACACGCGGAAGACACAACTTGAGCTGGACACCACAGCCATGTGCGAACCACGCACCAAAGACACCACGCACCAGTCAGCATTGAAAAAAAATGTTTTCGCGAGAAATTGACATAAATAAAATCATTTTAAATTGTTAAAAAAAAAAAAAGAGAAAAACTAAATCAAAGACGGACTCTTGAAGAAGTAACGTTTCACTCAGATATATTTTATCCAGCCGTTTATGTCTTTCATTCATACCTTTTCTTCTGACAGAAAAAAAATAACACAAGGGAAATGAACACATGTAAATATTTATAGAATTAAAAGCAAACGGCAAGTTGTGTGACAAATGTTACTGACCACCACGTGCATGCGAATATTTGCTGCCCCCCCCCCCCCCCCCTCAACATCGTAATCGTATCCGCTCTGTACCCCTTTACCTTCAACCTCTCCCCGGACCCCAAGCCCCCCCCCACCCCATACCCTTCCTTTCTTTTCAGTAAATCGCCCCTCAGTCGACGTCGGAGCGGCAGTTGTCACCTCGCATCCGACTTTTTTTTAAAATAGTATCTCCTTTACAAAGCTGATCTGATAATAAAATATCTTATTTTTGTAAGCAAACGACCAAATCGCATCAAACCATATTATATTGACAGTGCATATAGAAAAGGTAGCAGGCATGGGAATGGTCCTCGATTTCACTAATTTCAGAGGTTTAGAATTAAAATTTCAGAGGACAAAAAACATTTTTAGAGGAAAAAAAGTCAAAATGTAAACATTTGAAAGGGCGTTTTATATGCTCAAATCACTCAAGCGTCTTTGGTTTAAGCGTGTTTTTATTAATTTCTTGTATACATGTTATATACAGTAACAACATTAAGAACGTTAACAAGCAGACTGCTTATGGACACGTTCCAAAAATAATAATCAATACACATTCTGATAACAAGACATGGCGAACAAGTGATAACTTCGACCTTTTTCTTTCAAAATATTTCATAATATTTTATACAAATAAAGAGAGAGAGAGAGAGAGAGAGAGAGAGAGAGAGAGAGAGAGAGAGAGAGAGAGAGAGAGAGAGAGAGAGAGAGAGAGAGAGAGAGAGAGAGAGAGAGAGAGAGAGAGAGAGAGAGAGAGTCTGGAGTCTGGAGTCTGGATGGTTTATTCGGGGTGTACACATTTTCATCATTCATGCTTCATGAAAAATAATCATTGTAATATTAATCATAATAAAATAAATCATCATCATCGTAATGACAGTCGACATGACGACTGTGGAAACAGGCATTTACAACAGCAAAACGTTTGGAAAAGGACAGTAAGCATCAGCACAAAATCCAGTCTCTGTCGCACTTCACTCATGTCTCTCTGTCCTCTTTCCGTCCATCCATCCATCCATCCATCCATCCATCCAGCCAGCCAGCCATCCATCCATCCTTCTATTCATCTCGTGTCCCTCTGTCCTCCATCCATCTAATCAACCGTCTGACTGTCCAACCATTCATCCGTCATCCATCTATTCATCACTCCATCTATCCCTTCACATGCCCTTTCACACGCAAATCTGCAAGCAGTTATATGCATAATCGTTGCATCTCTGGTACATTGCCGCATTAACGTTTTCAAAAAAGACAAAACTTTATTACTGTTTTTTAAGCAATCGACAGAAAGCAGCAAAAATAGCATACACATAAAACACGATCGTGCAATATCTCATATTCACTGTCCCCACTCACTGCGTATTTTAAACGCGTTCATGATGAAGGTTGCAAGTCTAAGTAATATTGATCTGTTTGGTGTCGCTAGAAGTAGCGCCAGTTTAAAGCTTGATGGGCGGTTGTAATATTTTGCAGGTATGTAGTACTCGCGAATACCAGCATATTTTGGACATTTCAAAACAAAGTGAATTTCATCTTCGGTCTCGTTTGCGCAGAATGGACACAAGTAATCTTCAGCAGTTGACGACCGAGTGTGTCGTAATCGATGCACTTTGAGTGGCGAGACACCAAGTCTTAACCTAATCAGGCAGTTTCTTGCTTTGACGTGCTTCAGGTCATTTAAGTATGAAGACATAGATAAGGCTGACTTGAAAGTGCTATAGAAAAGGAATCGTTCTTTACTTTGTACTGTTTCTATCCACTCTTGCTTGTATAATGTGACTAGTCTGTTCTTGAATTCCGTTATGAACGCATTTTCATTTCCAACGCCTTGTTGAATCCAAACTTGGTCAAAGCCGTATTTGTACAGCACATAGCAAACTGATGACGCCCATGTTCTTTTATTTTGTTCGTGTAAATAAAGCAGCATTTTATAAGCTTTTTGTGGCAATCGATGACTAGGCATTTTCAGGATACGCAACCAAAATCGTATGGACTTAACAAACGTGTTGACAAATAACGGGTGTCTGCCAGTTTCTCCATACACAAGTGTGTTTGGTGTTTTCATGCTTGTGTTCAGAAACCTCTTAAGGGCAAGCAGATGCGAGAGAGAGAGAGAGAGAGAGAGAGAGAGAGAGAGAGAGAGAGAGAGAGAGAGAGAGAGAGAGAGAGAGAGAGAGAGAGAGAGAGAGAGAGAGAGAGAGAGAGAATGCTTTGCTACATCTATTGCTGTCACTGTTAATATAATATCAGCCGAAGCGATCAGTTGACATAACGTAATCTTGTACAGCAGAAAATATTTTCATATTCAAAGATATTCAAAGATATAGTTAAATCAGTATTGCCAAACAAAAGTGTTTTGCAGTCCAGAGCGTACGTTGGTAGACTATTGAATAAAATGGTTCTATGTTCGTTAAATTTTGGACAATGTAACAAAAAGTGTTCAGCGTCTTCCGGGCGTACTCCACACGTGCATTCTAAATTATCAGAGAGGTGTCGGTTAACAAGGTCTTGTTGCAAATCACTCATATTTAATCTCAACCTGCTGTGAAATACCTGTGCCTTACGGTTGCCTAAATAATAATACTGTGGAACAACAACATCTCCATTCATCAAAAATCTTTTAAATTCACCAATTGACTGCGTTTGTCGTATATTTTCTGGAAGATTATTCCACAAAGCTGTCGTTGAAGGAAAAAATGAAGATTTACATAACTCACTTCTGCATAATGGAACCTTACGTTCAAGAGGGCGTCGTCTGTGGTAAGGATTTACATCGGAAACCAAGACAGGCAGTTTGGAATATAAATATGCTGGGGTTAAACCATTTACAATTTTATAATACAGCAAGAGTTTATGACGACGTCGCCTTTCTTTCAGGGGCACAAAACCCGATTCATTATACAATTTTTGGTGGCTTGTACCACGAACTGCACCTACAATAATTCGGATTGCATCGAGATGCAAGGTCTCCAACTCGTCTGACAAACACTTCGTACAGTTATCCCAAATAACGTCCGCGTAATCAAACAATGGTAATATAAAGGATCAAGCGTCTTTGAACAGAATAGTTTTGAATGTGGAAATGTTTATTGACTGAAGCTCGTGTCGGTGAGCCAAGTACATGTACTATTGACTTTCGACCATGTACCAACTTCCACAGGATTTGATCCAGAATCCTCTCCCCCCCTTCCCCCTCCCCCCCCCCCCCCCTGATTTCAGAGGTTTTTCCTTTCAGCTATTTGCGGGGGAAAAGTGGGTGAGGGAGAGCCTGGATGGTTAAACGGGGGTCGTGCCATGCCAACTGTCACCTGATGGTAAAACAAAAACAAAAGGTTTAGAGGAACCGACTTCCTTTTGTTATCGCGCAGAATATTTTAATATTTTGTTCAATCAACCATCAATTTTGCACATCAACGCCAACGTTGTTTCAAATAAAACTGAATTGCACTCCGTCCTAAAACTGAACGCTGTGCCTGCGGTAGTACAAAGTTAAAGGGATAGAAGAGCTTTTGAGGAACAATAAAACACTCTAACAATAGAACAAAACCACACACATAAATACAAAGGGAAAGAAAGAAGCAAAACAGATTTACAAGGAAATGAAATATGTTCATGGTTTGCTGTCGTTTTTGTTTGTTTTTGTTTTTAAAGCACACTGATACCATGATATAGGATACGTTAAATGTAAATGATAATTACAATGCTGAATATTTTGACGTCGACCAGAAAAGATGCTTTTTTTAAACACAATCTTAAACTTTTCTTGGTTACAAAATCAAATGAACCTTAGAAGTCGATTGTTTAATACCATTTGTCACTTTAATAGAGGTTGTTTGACTCAGTTGCCGACTTCTCCGCTTAATTTCAGTTTTCTCTTCACACTCTTCGTTTTCATGTGTTACACTTTTCCCGGCCTCGCACACGAGGGAGAGCATTCATTGGAGCGATACGTTTTAAACAAAATTGTTTTTTATGCTTCGCTATTATCGATAACCTCAAATTAAAAAAGAAAAAAGGTTAAACTCCTGACCAGCGCACAGGGTACGTTAAATGTTAAATGGCCAGTGGGGAATGCAACAGTGCGCGCGCACGTGTGCATATTTGTATGTAAATACTTTTTTTTAACCAGTTAGTGTCAATGTCGATCGAGTGTTATTTCGATCGCATTTTGGGGTGTTGCAGGTAGCTTTGTTTCTTCCTTGGGGATGAAGCTACCAGGGGAAGGGATTGTGTTGGAGGTGCGGGTAGAGGGGTAGCCCTCCCGGTGCTCCCCCTTGGACCTCCCTAGTCTAGGACCCTGGGTCTTCGCGAGGTGGCCATTGTGGCGTAATCCCTCCGGACTAGCATAACGTTTCCCTATCCCAAGACCGACCGTGCGTGGTCTATGACCACATCCTCTACGAGGTGACCCTATCAACTAGGCAGCGAAAGCCCCTAGGCGAAACACGGCGGATCTAGAGGAGAGAACCTCGATAAAAAATTTGAGCTGCCATGAAGACGGAGCATGTTGGCTGAGGACAGCGGGCAGACCTTCTGTGCCGACACCCATCTACAGGAGAAAACCAGGCATGCACGCATCAAACCCAACATGGCCATACAAACGAAGAAGAGAAGAAGATCGCATTTTTAGTGGACACGCGTCATCAGATTCAAACATACGCATAATTTCGTAGAGTTATAAGAGAGAGGGAAAGAGGTGGCAAAGTAAAAGATTTTAAATCAAAAATTGTTAGTGTATTTTTGCGACGAGACAGACACAAAAGTATGTTCTACAAAAGAAGTTCATACCCATGAAATACTCTCGAACGGGTTAGTCCGTACGCCGTCGCGGCAACTCGGTGATTAGAACGGAATTACAGTGCAAACCTCGTATAGTGCAAACCTCGCAGGTACCTGTAACAAATACTGATAAAACATTTTTTATTTATTTAATTCTGACTTGATTTTTTTTAATTTTTCAAAAAAAGGGAAAATTGCATTTGGTGGCTTAAACTTACCGCTACGGTTCTGTGTGTGTTATGTTTGTATTTGTGCATTTTGTGTGTGCTTGAGATGACGTTCCTGTAGGGAGTATAACAATATTCTCATCGAGGACCCCGAACTCGTTCCAGCTGGGAAATGTGACGTTGGAACGTTGACGTTAATGTTGTTAAACACAAGCCGAAACAGTGATGAGATGGGTAGTTAATATGTGATGATATTGTGCATGCTTGCTGCTACGGCTATAGCGGGCGAAAAAGAGGTCAGTCGTGCTTCACTGACCAGCCGTGGGCAATAAACCTGCAGTGACTGCTCTTGTTCAGCCGCTTTCTAGGGTTTCACAACTAGGTGTCACATCCTCGGCGTTAGCCTAAGGAGGTCAAGAAGCCATGAAGACCAAAATCGCGCCATAAATATGCCGTGCGTGATATGCGTCAAATCACGGCGACGACACAGAGATTATAGTCTTTATCTCTGTCGGCGACGTTCATCGCCGATGCCTTTGGTCAGAAAGGCGAGATTGAAAAGGTCGAACAGATTGCGAAATTACGCACCTAAATAAGAAAAGGTTGCCTAGTAAGCACCACTCAACCGTGTGCTGCCGAGAAAGACCATATTTTTTGTTTATCAAAACTTATATAGCACTTTCTTTATTTTTGGGAACAAGACGTATGAAACTCTTTCTGTCTGTCTGTTTGTCTCTGTGTGTCTCTCCGTGTCAGTCTGTGTGTCTGTCTGTCTGTCTGTGTGTCTGTCTGTCTGTCTGTGTGTCTGTGTGTGTGTGTCTGTCTGTCTGTCTGCTTAGTGACTCCGTTTCCCTCTCTTTTTCTGAAATCAATTCAAGTCTATTCATACTGGTCACAGGTAAACTATTTGTATGTCGCTGGATGTACTTTTTTTTAAATTACGCTTTAGCGTTTATGTTTTCCTGTAGTTGATTGAATTTAAACCCTAAGAGTGATATACAATACAAAATAAAATAACGTTTTTTTTCGAAAAGCTGTGCTCGCGATGCACTTACAGAATTTCTCGCTGAAACATCTGTCCGAGTCATTCCATGAAAAAGCGTACACGTATTGTTTTGAATCAGGGACCTATATTAGACATTTCCCCCTCAAAATCCTTTTCAGCATCTCTTTGCAGACAAAGAGGGTAGAAAATAAAACAAGTCGCGTAAGGCGAAACTACTACATTTAGTCAAGCTGTCGAACTCACGGAATGAAACTAAACGCACTGTACTTTTTCACCAAGACATTACAGCTTCGTCAATCCCCGCGAGAAGGAAATCGCTCACCTTCCACGTGCAAAATGCAGTGAAATTAACACGCCACAATAGCGCAGTAGCGTATTATGCTAAACAGGAAAGCGCGTTTATCTGTATTTCTTGTTAACTTTCGGAGCTTGTTTTTAATACAACCTATCATATCTATATGTTTTTTGGAATTAGGAAATGATAAAGAATAAGATGAAAATCATTTTTGGATCGATTTCTTATTATTTTTATCGTAAGACTAATTAATCTATTTTCGTTAATTGTGATCACATTTTAGCAGCTGTTGGCACCAGCAGGCTGGCCCTTCTTTGGCCCCTATTAAAAACCCTGGATGTTTACAATTTTCAGTGATCTATTGCAAGTGCTGGCAACCTGTTGGTTTCCCAGGATTAACTGTGTTAGTGAATTGAAACTTTAGAGTATGCACCAGAGCAAAAATGTTTTTGGTTACCAGTATTCTAAATGGAGTTTTTATTGTTGAAAGAGAGCAGGGTTCTGAGTGTTTTTCACAGTGGTAGATGTGTTGTTGACACTTTTGATGCTGTTACATGGATTTTAACATACTATTCCTACTGTGTTTTGTGGTACCTGATTGTGGGTCTGTGTTTTAAACTGTCATGAATAGTCCTGTGTAGGACTTAACTTTGGAAACAAAAAGTTTTTTAAGGGCAAACTGTGATCTGTGTATTTGGGTGTTAATTTTCTGACTGGCAATAGGACTTGAAAGGTGGGTGTGGATTTGTTTGTTTGTTTAATTTCTGCACACTTCGTGATGGAAACTCTTCATATGAAAGAAGCACACTTGGAGAGACTACATTCTCTTTGTCGTGTATGTGGAGAAAGATCAAAAAAGAAATATGACACTGTAGTGAAATTGTGTAGATATTCCACCGTAGAACAATATTTGCTTGAGAGTCACTGTGTGGATTGTGAAAATGTGGACTAGCACTACATGGAGAACAGGGGGTGAAGAAACACATTCCTTTGTTTACACCCTCAAGGGCCGAGTTCTGGAAATAAACAATGATGAAGATAAGATCAGAGTGCTCATGAAGGAACAACTAACTATTGTCTCTCCCCTCCTTATAGAACAGCATTGTCAAGTCCAAAGAAATGCAAACCTGTCTAAACTGGCCTAAATTACAGTGTTTCTTTATGGTTTTGATTTTGTAGAAGTGTTTATGTTCCTTCAGAGACAACAGAAAGGTGTTTTATTTCCTTCTTTGAGAAGTGTCTTTTTGTGAAACAAGTTTGAATACGATGTACTGAAAAAGATCTCAGCCTGCTTCTGTGATACAGTTTTAAAGAATTAACTGTCAGCAACTGACTCAGTGACTGACTAATAGAATAACCAGAGTTCTATAGACACAAACAGTGAATGTGAGAACCCTCTCTCTCTAAATGTTTACACAAGCAACAGGAGTACCGTTAGCTGCTATCAGTCTTGCCTGGCGCTCGCCCCCCCCCCCCCCCCCCCCCCCCCCCACAGTGGAGTAATTAACCCCTTCCTGCCGGCTAATAGGATTCGGTAACCAGTGATCGGTGAGTGATTCTGCATGCAGGCATGCTGTACTTCACACTGCATTACTAACATTGCTTGTGGGATGTGGACATCTTGAGTAATTGGGGTGTGAATGGAGTGAAGATCGGAAGGGATTGTGCTGGGACAGGAATGCGTGTTTGTATTCTGTCTCTTTGATACACCACACACTCTTTGCATCTACTCTCGACCTTTTCATGCTTGGTATCATTTTAAAGCTGAATGTATCCCCTATAATCCCATGGGTTGCCCGATTATATTTAATCGTTTCAGTTATGTGTGTTAAGTCAAAATACACACTTTATTTTGTTACATTCTAAAGTTCGGAACGTTGGCAATCTATTTGCTTTAGGATTTTTTCATTCTACAAACACGGATACATTTGCTGTGTATCCGATGGTCTTTACAACAGTTGAACCTTTCCAGAACGAACGCTCAAGGGATTGACTAAACATTCGCGTTAAGTTCAGGCGATCATTATGGCCAAGGTCACTTTTGTAACTCCACCACTATTCCAAATGATGTACAAAGAAAACACGATAGAGAAACAGACAGACAGACAGACAGACAGACAGACGGACGGACGGACGGACGGACATACGGACGGACGGACGCAGGGACGGACAGACAGACAGGGGGCCAGACAGGGAGCCAGACAGACAGACAGACAGATATACAGACAGACAGACAGACAGACAGACTGACAAACAGAGAGACATATAGACAGTTAGTCAGACAGATAGACAGACAGACATAATTCACAATATTTTTTTAGTGAGGTTTAGCCTCTTCACAAGGGAAGGAGAACTTGGCCATACAAAACTTTGCACATACAAAAAAGTAATCCGGAACCGATGCAACAAAACAGAGGAAAGAGACAGAGAGACAAATCGATGTGTAATTTTAGAAAACAATTAAGAAAACATGCAACATTTTTTTTTCTGAATGAGAGAGAGAAACAGAGACAGATAGACAGACAGACAGACAGACAGACAGACAGACAGACAGACAGACAGACAGACAGACAGACAGACAGACAGACAGACAGACAAACAGTCAGACAGATAGACAGACAGACAGACAGACAGAAAGACAGAGAGAGAGAGAGAGAGAGAGAGAGAGAGAGAGAGATTATTGGATTGATATGACTATGGGGCACAAGAAAAATGGGTTTAAAGGGATTGATAGCTTTTACTCCAATGCAAAAGGTGAAAAGGTACTACACATTTACCAATTGATTGAGGGAAAAACGAGAAAGCAAAATATATTTTCATGCAACATCTATTGTCGTCATCACATCAAGCATGGGGTCCTGATTTGGCCTAAATGGTCTGCTGGACCCATTAAGCAACAGTTAACTAACTAACTAACTAACTAACTAACTAACTATATATCAAGCATGTGTTCTATTTATGTGTAAAATGTCGGCACTGAAAAAGCAATAACTGTTCTTTCAGTCGGGCCAGTACATTGATCAGTGTACAGCTCCCTTGCTCTCTCTGTCTCTGTCTGTCTGTCTGTCTGTCTGTCTGTCTGTCTGTCTGTCTGTCTCTCTCTCTTTCTCTCTCTCTCTCTCTCTCTCTCTCTCTCTCTCTCTCTCTCTCTCTCTCTCTGTGCCCCCCTCCCTACTCTACCCGAGTGAAGGTGAATTGAAGATACCGCAACATTTACCACATAACAGAACAACAAGTTATGTTATAGCAAAATAAATAATTAGTTGATACATTTTTTATTTAATTTAATACATAAAGGTTGTTCAACTGTAGTTCCAAATACGGACGCTGCCTACGCAGCTCAGAAAGGAAACACTGTTTTGTTGGTCCTGAATAGCCAAATAAATTAAAAACCGTACACAAAACACCCATATACAACACAACACTACCGTAGCACAACCATGCACTACACAGCACAACCGTACACAACACAGCCCTGCACAACACAACACGGCCGTACACAACACAACACAACCATAAACAACGTAGCACACACCCCTAAACAACTTCACCTAATCCAGCACGACACAAACATACACCATACACAATCGAAAACAACACCACACCACAACACAGCACAACCATGCACACCACAACACAACACAACGCAACACATCCGTACCTCTCTCAGCACAACCCAACACAACCCAACACCTCACAACACGACAAAACACCTTACAATAGAAAGAAACAGACATACATAACATAACCGTACACAATAAAGCACAATAGTACACAACCCAACACAACCTAAAACAACACAACCCAACCCTACACAGTTACTTTTAGTAGGCCTACACACTTGTGAGCGTGATCTGGTAATTTCGCTTCGCTTGCGTCTGGCTAACATACGAGACCAAACATAATATGCAAAATTGCAAGGATCGACCTCCTTGCATGAAAAGTCAACAACACTTTGTTATTTTCTCATTGTATAGAAACCTGAAATGTGGCAGCAGCCCACAGGGGTATCTGTGTTCGTACACACCGAAGTCTGTTCACTCGAAACCGTTCTGACAATTATGTTTTATGTTCAAAGATATGTTCATGTATCATGTTTAAAATCAAATTCCAACGACACAAAAAAAAAAAAGAGAGAGAGAGAGAGAGAGAGAGAGACAGACAGAGAGACAGACAGACAGACAGACAGACAGACATACAGACAGAGACAGAATCAAATGTAAAGCGAACTGTTCAAACCTGTTGCGATAATTAATGTACAGTTCTGTAAAATAAACTGTACTGTTAGTGCCCGACCCGACTCCCCAAACCTACGTCGCGGTTATCTGATGCTCTCTCTACGTCGTGCCTCTGCGCGCCTCCATTACAGAGAAATGGAAGGTGACAATCTCTGTGTCTGTTTGACTCTTGATTTTAAATACAAAATCACGGAATATCTTATAAAGATTGTTGGTGATTGAAGGGTTTGTGTGCATGCTATAGTCCGACTAACGTGTCAATAGCGGACGTTTTTGGCGTTTTAATTTTTAGGAAAAATTAAAGACCTTTTGCCCAATCGGCTTCAAGAAGAAAACTTGTTTTATGACGATTAGTACTATCTTTTGTTGATAAGTTTTATTGTTTTTGAATTACCTTAGTAAATATTTGAGTGAGATGACCCAACATCGGGTACATTTGTATCTCTCAAGCCTCAATGAGAGCAATGATGCATTTAACTGATTTTTAATTAAAAAAGGGCTCACACTTTAAATGTTGAAAACGAATAGTTTCATTACAAGATAGAACTAACGGCCATCAACCCCTTTTTTTTCTCTCAAGCAATAATTATGTAAAAGTTGTTTCAATTTGTTTCCATTTAAAACGTCCGCTACTGGCACCTCAGTCGGACCATACATAACACTCTGCGACTCGCTCTATCTGAGAAGTAACTAAACTGTTTTCTTTTAAAGTAATTTGTAACTCTCCGCTCCGCACGCCAATCAAAACAATTCCAAGGAGACGCCTACATCGTTCGGCAAAAAAACACCAAAAAACCCTGCCCCGAGCCAGAACTGAACTAGAAAGGGTTTCGATGACCGTGGGCGGAGCTTAGTGCAGAGGCTGATCACGTGGTCAGGTGGACCAATGGCAACGCGACCCTTTTACGGCCTCTCTATTGTCCAATGTGTGTACTCTATGACCCCTTGAAAACTTCAGCGATTGGTGTGAAGTGTCCTCTTTAGAGAGGGTGAGTTCAGCGGTTAATTGCTTTTAACATACTTACCTGAACACATTCATTCCTTCCTTATAAACGATTCAGAGAAAATACCCCCCTTTCTATACCCCCACCCCCTTGCATTTTGAAATCTTCTAACATTATCTGAAATTGAAGCTGGCGTTAGAAAACATGACTGAAACCCCACGCTGTTAATATCCTTCCCGATAAAAGAAGAGATACACGAAAATAACGGCCGTTTTCTCAAGGCATATATGTACATACGTGTCAAGGCTTAGCTGTCCAAATGAAGTGCTACCTGAATTTAACTCTTTAAAAAAAAACTAATATTGATTTGCTAGATTAACATCACATCGCTACCCGAACCGATTTTTATTGAAAATAAACACCTTTTTAAGCTCATATATAGACGACGCATATTGTGTAGTAAGTTTGTCGGAACTTTGGCGGAGTAATTTGATAGAGTTTTTAGATTGTGTCAACGACTGTAGACGTGATGTAAGGCTACTCCCTAATGGACCAAGTTCCGTGGGACTGAAGAATCATCAACCGATGTAAACTGCTATTTGTTTAGGTGGTTCAGTCTTTTCCCATCGGCAGCCCTGTAAGCTTACATTTACTGAAACAATCCTGTTTCATTTTTATATTTAGTCAAGTTTTGACTAAATATTTTAACATCGAGGGGGAATCGAAACGAGGGTCGTGGTGTATGTGCGTCTGTCTGTCTGTCTGTCTGTGTGTGTGTGTGTGTAGAGCGATTCAGACTAAACTACTGGACCGATCTTTATGAAATTTGACATGAGAGTTCCTGGGTATGAAATCCCCGAACGTTTTTTTCATTTTTTTGATAAATGTCTTTGATGACGTCATATCCGGCTTTTCGTGAAAGTTGAGGCGGCACTGTCACGCCCTCATTTTTCAACCAAATTGGTTCAAATTTTGGTCAAGTAATCTTCCACGAAGCCCGGGGTTCGGTATTGCATTTCAGCTTGGTGGCTTAAAAATTAATTAATGACTTTGGTCATTAAAAATCGGAAAATTGTAAAAAAAAATAAAAATTTATAAAACGATCCAAATTTACGTTTATCTTATTCTCCATCATTTGCTGATTCCAAAAACATATAAATATGTTATATTCGGATTAAAAACAAGCTCTGAAAATTAAATATATAAAAATTATTATCAAAATTAAATTGTCCAAATCAATTTAAAAACACTTTCATCCTATTCCTTGTCGGTTCCTGATTCCAAAAACATATAGATATGATATGTTTGGATTAAAAACACGCTCAGAAAGTTAAAACAAAGAGAGGTACAGAAAAGCGTGCTATCCTTCTTAGCGCAACTACTACCCCGCTCTTCTTGTCAATTTCACTGCCTTTGCCATGAGCGGTGGACTGACGATGCTACGAGTATACGGTCTTGCTGAAAAATGGCAGCTACTTGACTAAATATTGTATTTTCGCCTTACGCGACTTGTTCTCTTTGAGTAAGAATATTTGTCCGCAGCTTACGGACTAACCCGTTCGATAGTATTACTTGGGTATAAACTTCCTTCCCAGATTGTCTCTGTCTCATCGCAAAATTACACAAACAATTTTTCAATTTACAATATTTTACTTTGCCATCTTTTTCCCTGTTCGACGACTCTTCCGACTCTGTGAGTTTGTATGCGTATGTTGAATCCGATTACGCTTGTTCGCTAAACTGAAACGTGATCGAAATGACATTCGATCGATTTTGACACTAACTAGTTTTAAAAAAAAATGTATTCACACACATACGCACACGTGCGCGCGCACTTTTGCAGTCCCATGCACAGACCGCTGGTTCTACCTTGTGCGCTTGTCGGGAGTTTTTCTTTGTTTCTTTTTTTATTTTGAGGTAATCGATATTAGCGTGGCATGAAAAACAATGTTATGAAAACCCGGTGAAAACATATCACTCCAATGAATGCTGTCCATCATGTGCGAGGTCGGGAAAAGCGTTACACATATCGCGTGAAAACGAAGAGTGTACAGATAAAACTGAAAAGGAATTAAAGCGGAGAAGTCGGCAACTCAGTCAAACCACCTCTAAACAAGTGACAAATAGTACTTAACTATCGACTACTAAGGTTCATTTGATTTTAGTTTTTGTTTTTAACGGCGCCATTAAGTTAAATGAAATGCATCTTTTCTGGTTCACATTTAAATAAATAAATTTTTTTTTTTAAAAACCCTACCTTTCTTGTTTTTTTATTCACATTTAAATAGTCAGCATTTTATCTTTTACATTTAACGTATACTGCATCCCGGTATCAGCATGCTTATTATACAATAACATAAAAACAGCGCTAGCAAACCATGAACATAATTAATTTCCTTGTAAATCTGTTTTGCTTCTTTCTTTCTTTATTTATTTGTGTGGGGTGTTTTTTTGCGTGTTTATTTTGGGGAGAGTGTTTTATTGTTCCTCAAAAGCTCTTTAGTCAGTATCCCTTTAACTTTGAACTACCGTTCACTTTTAGGACAGAGTGCAATTCTTTTATTTTTGGACAACAACACTGTTGGGGTTGATGTACAAAATTGATGGCTGACTGATCAAAAGATCAAAATATTGTGTGCGATAAAAAAAAAGCAAGTCTGTTCCTTTAAACCTTTCGTTTAACCAGCAGGTGACATATGGCATGGAACGGCCCCCGTTTGACCACCCAGGCTCTCCCTCGCCCACTTTGTCCCCGCAAGTTTTGTTGCTACCTTTTTTATATGCACTGTCAATAAAATGTTTTGAGGCGAATTTGTCGTTTGCTTACAAAAATAAGATAGTTAATTATCAGATCAGCTTTGTAAAGGAGATACTAAAAACCGCACATAATTATAAAAAAAAGTCTGATGCGTGGCGACAACTGCCGCTCCGACTGAAGGGCTATTTACTGAAAAGGAAGGTGGGGGGGGGGGGGGTCCTGGGGAGAGGTGAAGGGGTGGTGGGCAAAATGGGACAGAGCCGATACGATTACGATGTGAAGGGGGGGGGGGGGGGCGCAGCAAATGTTCGCATGCACATGGTGGTCAGTAACTTTTAGTAACACAAATCGACGTTTGATTTTAATCCCACACATATGTGTTAATTTTTCTTTTGTTATTTTCTTTTTTTTTCTGTCAGAAGAAAATGTATGATTGAAAAACGTGACAGGCTGGATAAAATTTATCTGAGTGAAACTTTATTTCTTTCAGGGTCCGCCTTGGTTTTTAAAAAAACAACAGTGTTTGATTTTTAACTTGATTTCATTTACATGAATTCAAATCAGAAACGAAGAAAATATCGTAACACCGCAATATAACAGTGTCACAGAACCGTGAAACAATTCCGCGAAAACATTCTCTCAATGCTGACAAGGTCTTGGTGCGTGGTTCTCACATGTGGTGTCCAGATGTCCATCTTAGCTAATTTAAATTCCGCGTGTGATGTTTTAAGTGGGCCTATTGGGACGAAGCTGAGTAGATTCGGGGTGCGAAAATCAGCAGATTCCACGATTTTATGATCCGCAGCAGAGACTGTCAAGTGCTCTTACCGTGCAAGACGTGACCAGTTGGTCGGATCGATCGAGTCCAGGTGTGATTTTTCGCGTTCTACCTACAGGCGTTTTATCTCAGCTGATAACTCCTTGCCAAATGGTGGCGAAAACTCTCAATGAAAAGTGACATCGCATGCGTTGGGAAGACCGTGGGAAAATATTGAGACCTCAGAATATGGTCCTTTTAATCAGAGACGATTGACCAAAGCAAAAATAATACGACAACACAGCATAGTGTGTGTGTTTTTGCACGCGGTTTGTTTCTCATAAGGCACGCAATAAGCACACCGAAGATAGCCTAATATGGACAACTGCCTGATATGGACCACCTCCAGTTCTGACAAACTAACGGTGCTATAGGTCTCAAAACATTTGTATTCGATGTATTCGCCCTCTCTGGATAACTTGCATATATATTTTACTGAATATATATACATATATGTCAAAACAGTTGAGAAACACAAACTCAGTTGAACCTTAAAACCGTTAGGCTTTTTCTCGTTTGTGCAGCGTTCCGACACCGGCTCTAAATTTGACGCCTATAACGGATTAATTTCTGTCCACAATCAAGGCTGTTACTGTTAACACACACACATTTCTACATATGACAGCTAAGACCGTATTTGTTACATTTTAGCAGTGTTGACCCCGAGTTTTTACTGCAAAACAAAAAAATTAAAAAAATACAGCAACATCTCAAAGTACGTGTGTGTCGCCTAATATTGACCACCATCAACTCAACTGAGAACATAAAAGGTAAAGGCTAATTTGATTAATTCAGATTGGTGAAAATAACCTATAACTAGTCCTCGAGCTTTAAAAAAAAAAAAATCATTTCATTTTCATTTTCATTACTTTATTGTCCCATCGCTGGGAAATTCGGGTTGCTTCCTGAGTGGAAAGCTAGCAGCAACGGAGTCGCGCTACCCAGGCTTCTGCGTGTTAAGGTGTATTCCGCCACCTGCACTTATGGCAGAATGACCAAGGTCTTTCACGTGCCATTGCGGTGACAGGAGGTGGGACATGGCTTCCGTCTCTGGGTCTGCACATACAGTTGACCCGTGTCCGTCCCGGCCTGAAATCAAACCTGCGACCTTCCGATCACAAGTCCAGTGCTCTACCAACTGTTCTTCTTTTTGTAGATGTTGATAATGTCATTTACTTTCACTCTGTGTTCAATAAGTTTCTTTAGTTTGCTGTTGTACTTCAAATAATATTCTCAGCAACCCGAAACAGATACATTTAAAGCATCTTTGAATTAATCTGACTTGCACACTAAGTTGTATTCTGTTATTTTGAGGTATATATGGTCTTTTTACAGTGATTCGTGAAGGCCTCTTTACAGGTTCATAGTAGGCGCCCATGCTCCTAATATGGACCATTTGTCTGTTTTTAATTGTTGTTGGATGTTTATCAAAGCTAATTCACTTTAATTAGGCCTAATGGTTAACATAAGAGAGAAGGACTACCAAACACAAAATAAAAACAAAATCTGATCTTTGGTGATTGAAATACAAATTCAACATATCCTGAGTCCCGCTTCATACAGAAAAAAGACAATTCTACATCGTAGATCGGCTCGCCAGAAAAAAAGAGGTATTAAATCAATAATTATTGGAAAGAGCAAAGTGTACTCTCCTTGTGTGTAAAGTTTAAAGCCAATTGGATGATATTAGAAGCAGAACGACTTTTACAAAGCAACACAACCGATTTTTATTCAAGTAAAATCATGTACCTGTCATATGCGGCTGACGAAATCGGCCGGTATTTTCACACTTCCACAAAAAACAAACCGCTGGATCAATGAACTTCATGCTTTTGGAAACGTTAGTTAATTCATTCCTCTTTCAAGCACAATAGACATATGAACAAAACAAGATTCGTTCTGGGCAAAATCTATTTCGAAAGTGTGCAACCCCCCCCCCCCCCCCCCCCCACAACCCGATGTTTCGTTCAACCATTCAGTTTTCATAACTTGACCAATGTATTATTTTCTGTAAGAAACTATCGTTTGGTTAGCAATTCACAGAAAGAAAAAAACTAGGAAATGAATAATGTAGCAGCAGCTGTAGACTGCACAGTTGTGTTTTTAAGAGAGGCAACAGCCGATCATGCCGTGAAACAATTCGATTCACAGTTTCAGATCTGACCATGCTTTTACACGCAATAAGACAATCACTCTCGTTAGAAGCTTGCTCAAATCAACAGCTGGTTTGTGTTCTCTGTGCAGAGTTGATTTTGTAGGCGAAAGTGTGTGACCTTTCAACCGTCTGCGCGCCTTAAGTCATTGCTCTGCATAGCTCTGCACTTGTCATGCTATTTTTAGCCGTGTACGGGCCGTTGCGTCCGTGTCGTGTCGTTCTCTGATGATAACGACATGGGCTGCCTCGTTCAAAATGTCAGGTTTCGTAACTCGACTAATGTCGTATTCTCTATAAAAAAAATATAAAAAAAAAACCACCTACCGTTAGATCAATACACAAAGAGAAAACACTTGGACATTATTATTGTAGCTCCAAGCCAATGGACCCATTTTAGTTGCTTCGATCAATGTTCCAAGTGCACAAGACTAAAGCATCCATGCATATGTAATGTAGTTTCTGTAATATCAAATTGTTCAGTTTAGTTGCTACTGGGTTGTGTTCTGCATTGAGTTCATAGCCTACATGTATTCATGTTCTGCTGTAATGTTGCTGTTGCAATATATGCAAGTGCCAAGATTATGTCTTTGACGTGGATGTGGGGAATTTCATATTCGCATGCCTTTCATAATTAAAGGCCCGCTCTGCTTTTACATGTGATATGATCTTCCTTCCACTTGGTCACATTAAACATACAGCGTTGAAAGCACTGCCAGTCATGTGATCGTTCCAGTTTGCCAGAAACGACGACATGGCCATTGGTTTCAACACATTTCAATGGCGCTGGCTAGGCAAATAATTGATACGTGTACCCAGGCCTTTAGGGCTTGGACACACGTGTCAAATCAGTAACCATAACCATTAAACATGACGCGGTTCTGCAACTAATTTGTTGAACTGAAGCACTGGTCGTGTGATCGTTCCTGACAAACTGGAATCCGCTCAACTGGAATTGACGGACATATATTTCTCATATTGAACGAAACATGGCCATTACTTGACACATATGTGTCCAAGCATTTAGGCCTCTGCCACACGGAGTGTGTCATTGTCTTGTTCAGTACATCCGGAATAGGTATAATATTCGTGAATCATCATGTTCAACACCATAATTACTGCATTGTGTAAATGCTAATGATGTTGGTGTGAACCGTATTTGTTTAACCGTGTTTTATTTTGCAAACACGTGGCTGCCGGGTTCGTAAATGTAAAGAGTCACTTGGACATATGCCCAAGGGAACACTGCGTCATCAAGGAATATGCGGGATCATTAAACCACTTTGACCAAAATGTTTTTTAAACGGATGAACACATGACATACGCTGTGTAGTGAACGTCCAATAAACAGACAATATAAGTGTTAAACTATGGAATTATCGAAGCAAGTTATATAATTGTGTGCGCAGTACCAGTTCCATGATGATGACGATGACATGGCATAATTATTGTATACGCAAAGGGTGTTTCTAGACATTGTTATTTTTCATGAACAATTTTAACGGAAACTGATAAAATACATTTCCGAGATTTGAACACTTTTCCAGTCAGAACCCTTACCAGTCATCGTTTCTCAAATTTCCTAAATCTACCGTAAATCTCACAATATTTGCGTGTTTGTGTTTGCAACTTATTAACATCTATGTTTTATTGACAATAAAAGCATGTGTTGTCTGTTATCTGTTATAAAACAAGCTTTTAATGCTGATTACTGCAATTTAGTCAATGATAGTAATACGAACAAAAAGGATTTCTGATTTAGACACATTATTTTCATCGCAGTTGCGTTCTTCCATTCCCCGCCCGACAAAACCCCGACCCCCCCCCCCCCCCCCACCACCCGCCCGCCCGACCCCCCACCACCCACCTCACACTTACGATTCACTGACCCCAGCATCGGCAAAATCACGTATGCGTGTGCTAGCAGCAACAAAGTCGCGATACCCCAAAGTCAAGGGATCTGTTAGATTGTTATGTCATTACTTTATTGTTCCATCGCTGAGAAATTCGGGTCGCTTTCTCACAGAGGAAAGCTAGCAGCAACAGAGTCGCGCTACTCCAAAGTCAACGGATTTATTAGAATTTTTTTAATTTCTGTTCATTACTTTATTGTCCCATCGCTCAAAAAGTCGGGTTTGGTTTCTTTGTTATGCTAAAAATTGTAATATTTTATCTATCGGGTCCAAGCCAACCCCCACCACCCAGCGTAGAGGCTCTAAACAA
>NC_090245.1:31398792-31433792 GCF_037325665.1 Littorina saxatilis | reverse complement strand
ACAACTCGTCAAATTGAGTTCGAGGATTTATTCAGCATTCAATACATACAACTGCACAACGTAGCAGAACTCAAATAGAAGCTTTTTTAACATTCAAATCGCGCTGGCATATATAGTAAATACTCAATCTCGAGAATATTCCAGACCGAACACGATACAACTACATTATACGAGCCGTGCATGGACTAAACTAGCGACATTCTCTTATGACGTACATCAAAAGGTGCCGACACCCTTAATCCGATCGAACGCCACGAACTCACACTAAAACAGCATGGTAAACAACTTGTTTTGACAGGACTAGAAAGTTCACCTGCATTCTCGTCCAAGCATAAATATCGTGTTTACAAAATATAATATCGGTACTTTCCCACAAAGTAAAAATAAGTCAACTACATGCAACACACAAAACTGAACCAAAGCTCAGCAACGGTAGCGTTTCCTAACATTACCCCCAACACCAGAAGAAATTTACCTAATTTCTTTCAATCATTGAAACGCTACCTGTACACATATTATGTATACATAACAGATTGAAATCCAGGTATGTACATTAGTCTGTTGGAGAATGAACACCGTTTTACTCAAATACTCGGCTGAGAAAATCTGCTCCAACATTGTCTGAACCCTTGATCGATTCCACTCGCATATCAAAGTTCTGCAAGTACATCACCCACCTCATGATACGATTATTTACAAACTTTGCAGAGTTCAGGTAGGTGAGGGGTTTGTGATCAGTCTGAAGCACGAATTTCACCCCTTGGAGGTAGAGTTCAAATTTCTTGATTCCCCACACGATGGCTAAACACTCTTTCTCCATGGTCGAGTAGTTCTTCTCGGCTCCTGACAGCTTCTTGCTGGCATAGCTGACCGGAAACGGTTTACCTCCATGTTCTTGCATCAGTATGGCGCCGATCCCTTCGTCCGATGCGTCTGTACGCAAGATGAACTCTTTGGCAGTATCAGGAAGGCGTAGCACCGGGTCTCGTGACATCAGGTCGCGCACGGTCTGGTATGCCTTCTCCTGAGCTGGTCCCCAGAGTATTCGGTTGGGGCATCCTTTTCGGGTCATGTCCGACAAAGGCGCCGTTATGGCAGCGAAGTTTGGAATGAACTCTCTGTAGTACCCAGCCAATCCAAGGAAGGATCGCACCTGCTTCTTGGTTTCAGGACGTGGCGCATTGAGGATCTTGGTGACGTTTTCCAACAAAAGCCCCTTTTGACCTTCCTTCAGTGAATGACCTATGAAGTCAACGTTGTCGGTCCCCAAAATGCACTTGCTGGGTCTCACGGTCAGATTGGCTTTTGTCAGGCGGGAAAACAGTTCCCTCAAAGTCTCCAGATGCTCTGCGAAGGTCTCCGTGTGGACTAGCAGATCATCCCAGTAGTACACAACATTCTTCATTCCTTTGAGCATTTTTCGCATTCCCCTCTTCAGGGTAGCACCACTGTTCACCATGCCAAAAGGCATCCGCAGGCACTCATACGTTCCGTCTGGAGTTGCAAAGGCGGTCTTTGGTATGTCCTCTTCGCGCACAGGAATCTGCCAATATCCCTTGCTGAGATCGATCTTTGAGAAGATCTTACTGCCGGTTAACTGTCGGAATAGATCAGTTGCCGTCGGCATTGGTTCAGGGTCAAACACGGTGATCTTATTCACTTTCCTGAAGTCAATGCATACCCTGTTTGTGCCGTCCTTCTTCTTGACCACAACAACGGGAGATGAGTAAGGGGATGATGACTCACGGATGACCCCCATCTTCAACATGTTGTCGATGTCCTTCTTCAAGGATTCCCGAGCCTGAAACGGGATAGGGTATGGTTTTGAGCGAACAGGAACGTCAGATGTGAGGTGGACTTCGTGTTCGACCAAGGACGTAGAGCCTGGAACATCAGAGAACCTATGGGTGAAGTCGCCCATAAAATCATGCAGCTCCTTCTGCTGATCTTCTGTCAGGTCAGGTCCTAGCTTGACGTCATCCACTCCCTCTTTCTTGTGGAGGTCTCCCAACTCCAGTAGTTCCTCACCGTCGAACTCGTCTTGTTCGGCTGGTTCTTCCGCACTTGCTGCGACCTGTACTGCTTCCGGAGGTCTCTCCACATACAGTTTCAGGAGGTTAGCGTGGTAGATCTTGGACTTCTTGCCGACATTCACCTTGTAGTCGTTGATCCCTACCACGGCCTCAACCTCGTATGGGCCTTTCCACTGCATCAGTAGTTTGTTGTGATCAGTGGGGAGCAGTATCAGCACTTTGTTACCTGGTGTAAACTTCCTGTTTACGGCTTTGCGGTCGTAGTAGTGCTTTCCGCTATCCTGAGACTTTCTCAAGTTTTCTCTCGCAATCTCGAGAGTCTCCTCCAGTTTCTCTCGCAACTCGAACACGTACTGGTAACTGTTCTTCACTTCAGGTGTGTCCACATCTTTCGTCCACAATTCCTTTAGTATCTGCATCGGGCCTCTCACGGTCCGCCCGTACATCAGCTCGAACGGGGAGAATCCAGTGGACTCTTGTGGCACCTCCCTGTATGCAAATAGCAAGGCATTGATGTAGCGATGCCACTGCCTTGGCTGCTCACTGCATAGTTTCTTCAGCGTGGACTTCAGCGTCGCATTGAATTTTTCGACCAGCCCATTGCACATCGGGTGATAGGGTGTCGTAGTCAAGTGACGAATGCTCAGCAGCCTGTTGACCTCTTCCATGCATTCAGAGACAAACTGTGTCCCCAGGTCTGTGAGGATCTCTTCAGGAACCCCAATTCTGCTGAAAATGTCCACAAGTGCCTCGGCAACAGTCTCGGTGTCAATTTTCTTCAGAGGCACGGCTTCTGGGTACCTGGTTGCATAGTCTACCAGGGTCAGTACCCAACGATGACCCGCTTCACTTGGCGGTTTGATCTCGCCGATGAGGTCAATGGCCACCCTCTTGAAAGGTCGGTCGATCAAAGGCATCTTCTGCAATGGCACCTTCGGGACCCTTCCTCGAGGTATGGTTTTCTGGCAAATATCGCACGATCGGCAGAATCGAGTCACATCTGCATGCAGTCCTGGCCAGTAAAACACAGCCTGGATTCTGTCTGATGTCTTCTTGACACCCAGGTGACCTCCCATAATAGAGTCGTGGGCCACCTCCATCACCTGGCGCCTAAGTGGTTGAGGCACCAGAACTTGACGTAATGGCTTCCCACCGTTGACTCTCGGGTGCTGGAACACTCTGTACAGGATCTTGGCCTTTACTTCAAAGTGCACAGTGCCTTCGCCCTTAGTCATCTCCTTGACAGGACGACTCCTGTACTTTGTTAAAGTCGAATCAGCTTCCTGTAGCTGAATCAGCCGATTCCTGTCCACGACAGCAGTTGCAGAACTGTTGGTGACCCTGAGTGGCGTAGTTGTTTTGTCCTTCTTCGCCTGGGCTCTGGTCGTCACAGCGCTTACAACCTGCGGCTGGTCGCGGCGATGCACAGTTGCTCTGTCATCTCGTAACAGTTCGCTGATATCTTCATTCGCGAATGGCAGTGGGTCTTCCTCCTCAGCAGCAGGCTGAGCTGAGCCCATTCTCCATTCGAAATCAGGGTCATCAGGACGTCTCGCACCCCCAATGTTCCCAATTAGTAGATCGTACAAGGGCTTCTTCAGGCAGACGGCCTCAACTTCTCCGGTGAAGTATGGAGTATCGATCTGGATTTTTACCACTGGTGCCTTCACGCATTTGCTGTCAGCCATGAGCGTCCACTTGAAGTCACCAGTGAACTTCTCTGTTGGCACCAGATCCTCTTTGACGATGACCCCATTGCAGCCCGAATCTCTGAGAACAGTCACTTCCTGCTTCTCAACAAATCCCTTCGACACGGGCATGTTCGACACTGACACAGCTGCGCTGGCGACGACAGAGATTGACTTGCCATTGGCGAGTAGAAGCTGGCCATCAGATATACATCCTTCCACGTCCGATGGTGTAGCCACTTGCTCGGCAGCCCTTGGAAGTATGACGCTGCTCGCACATACTTGTTGGTTCGAGCCACTCGTTTGCCTCTTGTTGTCGTAATATCTCCGTCGATGTTCTTGCGCTTTGTCATTGACATGTCCGTTATTTTTCTTTTGGGGACAGTTGGCGACTCGGTGGCCCTTGGCATTGCAAAGGAAACACGTTATGTTCTGCCCTTCATTGGATGATGGTGCGGACTCAGTTTGTCCCTTGGCAGGTTGGTTTGCCTGGTTCCCGCTCTTCTGGAAAGGTTTCGATGACTTTGACGTCCCCAGGGTCCTTCCATGAGCAATGAGATAACGCTCAGCAGCATCAGTAATGTCCTTCAAACCCCGCAGTTTTTGCTCTTCCAAGCGGGTCGCCAGGTCCTTCGGGCAGGCATTAAGGAACTGCTCCTTTACGATCAAGTCCCGCAGACTCTCGTATGACTGCTCTTCACCTGATAACTCCACCCACTTCTGGAGGTATGACGACAGGCGCTCCACAAACTGGCTCGGTGTCTCTCCAGACAATGGCTGGCATTCGCGGAAGCGTTGACGGTAGCCCCTTTCAGTGAAGTTGTAGCAACGCAACAGAGCTTCCTTCAGTACATCATAGTCTCTGGCGTCATCGTTTGAGAGTCTAGTGTAGACCTCAAGTGCTGCCCCAGTCAGATGTGCGCTAAGTTGAATCGCCCAGTCGTCGCGCTGCCATCTAGCACTCTCAGCGAACCTCTCGAATCTTGCAAGGTAGCAGTCGATCTGGTCCTTCCCGTCAGCGAATGCTGGAAGTTTCGGTGCCCTGTGTAACATTTGCTGCTGGTTATCTCTTTGGCGTGGTGCCTCGTGCTCATTTTGAACACGCACCATTTCTGTCTGAAGCTCTAAACGTTTCGTCTCCATTTCTATTTGGAGCTCTAAGCGTTTCAGCTCAATTTGCCTTTCTTCACGCTGTGCTTCTCTTTCTCTTTCTTTTTCTTCACGCTGCGCTTGTCTTTCTTCACGCTGCGCTTGTCTTTCTTCACGCTGCGCCAGCAGTCGTGTCTGGGACTCGACGAACTCCGTCAACTGCTTGCCTTTTAGTCCCAGTTCAACTCCTTTTTCCCAGAACTCAGCCATTTTGGTCTTTTCCGGTGCGTTCGTCTGTATTCTTTCACAGCCCCGAACGTAGACGAATGTAGTCTTCTAAAAGAACACAGTCTCTACTGCACCTCCGATGCTTCTCTCGTCGCTGTTCACCTTCGTAGACGCAGGCTGCCACCCTCCTCGTCTAACGTGACGGCGCACTCTGCTCACGATACGTACACGACGTACCTCAGTCGTATTTCGTAGTATTAATGCACTAGCTCCGCGACGAAGTCCGTCTCGTCCAAACGGCAGCTAACCTCTGTAATCCCGATACACTCCGGCGTCGCTCACCGTACCGAGCTGCGGCGATTACCAAACTCTTCACCAGTCACACCGAATCCACGGTTCCGTAGTCTCAATACTGATCCCTCAGGATACACCCGATTGATGGCTACCTCCTGTGACTGTCTTGACGCTGGTCCTTGTTACTGGAAAACCCTTGGCGTTAAACGTAGATCCTTGGCTTGGCCCCCAATTGTTACACGACACTTGAGATTGCCACAAGTTCTCAAACGTCGTATAGTTGTGTTCTTTTATTCTACGTCGCCCGTCTTCGCAGCAACAGAAAACAACTCGTCAAATTGAGTTCGAGGATTTATTCAGCATTCAATACATACAACTGCACAACGTAGCAGAACTCAAATAGAAGCTTTTTTAACATTCAAATCGCGCTGGCATATATAGTAAATACTCAATCTCGAGAATATTCCAGACCGAACACGATACAACTACATTATACGAGCCGTGCATGGACTAAACTAGCGACATTCTCTTATGACGTACATCAAAAGGTGCCGACACCCTTAATCCGATCGAACGCCACGAACTCACACTAAAACAGCATGGTAAACAACTTGTTTTGACAGGACTAGAAAGTTCACCTGCATTCTCGTCCAAGCATAAATATCGTGTTTACAAAATATAATATCGGTACTTTCCCACAAAGTAAAAATAAGTCAACTACATGCAACACACAAAACTGAACCAAAGCTCAGCAACGGTAGCGTTTCCTAACAAACTGTCATTGTAAGCATCGCTAATACGCACGACCGCAACGGGCGGTCATTCGTGCAAATACCCTGGCGTAGCCGGCGTCTGCCAAGCAATAATGACGGTAATAACTTCTACCCAGAAATCGCTTCTGTAATTCAAGGATGAACGGCTTTGTCGGTCAATGCTTGGACGCATTCGACAATAACGTCAGACAAACATCAACAGATCGGGTGGTTTTTTTTCTTATTCTGAACATTATTGTAACCATGCAACCTGTGCGCGTTCTTGGCTTCAGTGTCTGCACAAGAAGCTTTAATGTTAGATCCAGTAAGAACGAATCATTTACTACGCTTTATCGGTCAATGGTTCCGCAGTCATAGCACCACAAGGCCTATCTGGCCCAGTCGCAACGTCCCGCTTGCAAACGACTTCAGCAGCCAACGCCTGCCATGCTGATGGTGGAATGACTGCTTTTTATCGGTCAGTTCTCAGTCAAAAAACATCATTCTTTTTTCCTCTTTTTTTATTTTTTTATCCAGAACAGCTGTAACCATGCACACGTTTGCACAACAAGCTTATCGTCGGTTAGATCCAGAGGGAAATCTTGTTATAAGTCAAAGGATCCGTTACCACTACAGAACATGGCCTCTCGCCCACCAAGGAGAAGACGTGCGTGCACCGATTGTGAGGCGTCAGGATCTCTTTTGGTGGATGTGTTTGTTGTTTTGTGTGTGTATCGATCATCATTTTGTTAAATTCGACAACTTCAGAAAAACATTCAAACATCTTTTGTTCTTGAGCACGCTCCAGCTACTGCAGCGGTTATAAGCCGACTATTATTTCTAGATCGAGCAAGGATAAAATACATCGTATCGGTCAGTGTTCAGTCATATTCGGCAACGACCTCAAGCAAACGTCAGAAACCAAACACACACAAATACTGTTTTTCTCAACAGCTGCAGCCGTGCACTATGTACGAACTAATAACTCCTGTGAGTGCACAACAACCTTATTCCTATTATATCCAGCAAGGACGAACCACTTGTTATCGGTCAGTGGTTCCGCAGCCGCTTCAAAACATGGCCTTTTTCAACCACCTGCAACAGGTAAGGCACTCGTGCACAGATTGTGACGCGTCGGAGTCTTACAGGCTGTTTACTTTTCTGGCACCGAACTCAAACACTGCTCTCTTTTTATCCGGGGCTCGCTCATTAGGCGGGGGGATAACGAATGTGTGCACACGCCCCTGATCGCATCGGAATCGACCAATTGACTCTCAAGGAGGCAGAAAATGTGGCTGGGGCCACTAGGTGCGGGACACAGAGAGGTGAGCGCAAGGATGCCGCTACGCTGAGCGGTAGAATACTTGTAGGGAGAGCTGGTTAACATTTAGAGACGTTGGCAAAGGTAAGGGGCTTCCGTGGATGCACGCCTGAAGACGTCACTCGGTGCCAGTGTTCAGGGACATTGATCAGCCTGTTTATCTTCTCATCAGCCGGTAGTTCTGTTCCAGAAGCTCTCTTTCCAAATGTCACACAGGTCCATTGACACAAAGAAACGAATATGTGTGTGTGTGTGTGTGTGTGTGTGTGTGTGTGTGTGTGTGTGTGTGTGTGTGTGTGTACAGTTAAAGAGGCTGGCAGTGTAAGATATTGCCTCACTGCAACTGATGCCACTCTTCACGTGCGTAGATCAGTCTGTTTATTTTCTCATCAGCCCATAGTTCTGCTACTCGCTTTATGTCCCAGAAGCTCGCTTTCCAAATGTCGCACAGGTCCACTGACACAACGAAACGAATGTGTGTGTGTATACAGTTAAAGAGGCTGGCAGTTTAAGAGGTTTTCTTAATTTGTTTGTTTGTTTGTTTGTTTGTTTGCTTAACGCCCAGCCGACCACGAAGGGCCATATCAGGGCGGTGCTGCTTTGACATATAACGTGCGCCACACACAAGACAGAAGTCGCCGCACAGGCTTCATGTCTCACCCAGTCACATTATTCTGACACCGGACCAACCAGTCCTAGCACTAACCCCATAATGCCAGACGCCAGGCGGAGCAGCCACTAGATTGCCAATTTTAAAGTCTTAGGTATGACCCGGCCGGGGTTCGAACCCACGACCTCCCGATCACGGGGCGGACGCCTTACCACTAGACCAACCGTGCTGGTGGTTTTCTCAATGCAAGCCTGACGTTTTCTGAGACACAAAGAGAAGTAAGCGCTCTAAATGCATACGACATGTGTAATAGAGTAAGAGTTATTCGGAACCCTTATCCTGGCACCTGAGAGAATCACAAGCATTGACACGAACAAGCGACTTTCATCCTATATAGCCTGAAGATTTCACTCGGCGCCACTATCCAGGGGCGTTGGTCACGGTGTTGTTCTTCTTATCTATAGCTACTACTGCACGCAGTTTGTCTCAGACGCTGATTCTCGAAATGTCTCACAGTTCTGTCAACACGGTGCGTTGGGACATTGGAACAGGCTGACAAGGTAGGAACTTCCCTTGGTGTAAGCCAGAAGGCGTCACACAGTGTCGCAGTTCAGGTGCATTGAACAGTGTGTTTATTTGTTTGTGCTACTGCTCGCGGTTTGTATCAGAGGCTGATTCTCGAAAGGTCTCACAGTTCTACCAACACGGTGAGTTGTGTCATTGGAACAGGCTAACAAGGTTGGAACTGTCTTTAGAAGACAGAAGACATCACACGGTGCCGCTGTCCAGGGCCGGCATTGACCAGTTTGTTTATGTTCCTATCGAAAGTCATTGCTGTTCATGTTTTGTCTTAGAAGCTGATTCTCAAAATGTCATGCAGGTCGGCTGATTATGTCCAAATAATGCAGACGTAGAGAGTTTGGCAGAGTAAGGATTTCCCTCCAAGCCGTAAAATGTAATTCGGTGCCACTGTTCAGGCAATCAGCCTGTTTTATCTTCGTATGTGTTGTTGCTGCTGCTTGCATCCTCCCTTAGAGACTGAGTCTCCAAATTCCATGACACAATTAACATGAACGTACATGTATGCATATTTAAATAGGCTGGCAGTGTATAATATTGCCTCACTGCATCTGGTGCCACTGTTCATGTGCGTTGCTCAGTCTGTTTATCTTCTGATGTACCGGCACGGTTGGCCTAGTGGTAAGGCGTCCGCCCCGTGATCGGGAGGTCGTGGGTTCGAACCCCGGCCGGGTCATACCTAAGACTTTAAAATTGGCAATCTAGTGGCTGCTCCGCCTGGCGTATGGCATTATGGGGTTAGTGCTAGGACTGGTTGGTCCGGTGTCAGAATAATGCGACTGGGTGAGACATGAAGCCTGTGCGGCGACTTCTGTCTTGTGTGTGGCGCACGTTATATGTCAAAGCCGCACCGCCCTGATATGGCCCTTCGTGGTTGGCTGGGCGTTAAGAAAACAAACAAACAAACAAATCTTCTGATGTATTGTTACTACTGTTCAAATTATAGTTGTCTCAAATGCTTTTTCTCACTGTGTGATGGATGTTTCAGATCAGAACGTCGTATGAGTCTGGTGGCATAATGCAGGTACTAGGCCTACTGTACATTTACAGAGGCTTGCAAGGTTAGAGCTTCCCTGGATGCAAAGCATGGAGATGTCACTTGGTGCCTCCGCTCTGGTCCATTGATCAGTCTGCTTATCTCCTTTCGCATAGTCGCTGCTGTTTGCGTTTTCTCTAAAGGCAAAGCAAGGCAAATGATATAGTTAAGAAAAACATGAATAATGAAAACAAAAATGACAAGTCGCGAAAGGCGAAATTACTACATTCAGTCAAGCTGTGGAACTCACAGAATGAAACTGAACGTAGTCCGCCGCTAGTGCAAAAGGCAGTGAAAGTTACGAGCCTGTTTGGCGCGGTAGCGGTTGCGCTGTGCTTCATAGCACGCTTTACTGTACCTCTCTTCGTTTTAACTTTCTGAGCGTGTTTTTAATCCAAACATATCATATCTATATGTTTTTAGAATCAGGAACCGACAAGGAATAAGATGAAAGTGTTTTTCAATTGATTTCGAACATTTAATTTTGATCATAATTTTTATATTTTTAATTTTCAGAGCTTGTTTTTAATCCAAATATAACATATTTATATGTTTTTGAAATCAGGAAATGATGAAAAATAAGATGAACGTAAATTTGTATCGTTTTATAAAAAAATACGGTTTTTTTTTACAATTTTCCGATTTTTAATGACCAAAGTCATAAATTAATTTTTAAGCCACCAAGCTGAAATGCAATACCAAAGTCCGGCCTTCGTCGAAAATTGCTTGGCCAAAATTTCAATTAATTTGATTGAAAAATGAGGGTGTGACAGTGCCGCCTCAACTTTTACAAAAAGCCGGATATGACGTCATCAAAGACATTTATCGAAAAAAAGAAAACAACATCCGGGGATATCATTCCCAGGAACTCTCATGTAAAATTTCATAAAGATTGGTCCAGTAGTTTAGTCTGAATCGCTCTACACACACACACGCACAGACAGACACACACACACACACACATACACCACGACCCTCGTCTCGATTCCCCCTCTATGTTAAAATATTTAGTCAAAACTTGACTAAATGTAAAAAAGGGAAGAAACGCAAAAATACTCTCAGCGCCTGACTAGGTCTTTAGATGCCATGCAGGTCCAATGTCAGTGTCAGCCTCAGCCTCGTACCAATACCAACGTTGCAGTGTCTCCTGTTACTTTTGCCTTTATCTCTCAGTCTGTGGTTAGTATCTGCGGCATATAGTATTAACCAAAACTGTCACCGTAGTTCCATGGAGTAACTGCATGACCAACTACCCGGCTGCCTATCAGTACAGCAACATGTAAGTTTTTCTCTGTATCAGTGTATGTAAAGCAGTGTTTGATGATTTCACTGACCTTACAGATAGGCCGCTTTGGTCGTGGATTAAGACCCTTACTCTCTACCGAGAATAGCATAATTATGTTTTGGCAATGGAAATAAACCGAAGGCTTCTTTAACCATCTGAACTCGGCTTGGGCTGCCAGCTTTTTTGAGGGCCCTCTCGGCTTCAGAGCGTGCTGTTTACCTGTCAGTGTCAATGCCTCGCTTCTTGCCAGTACCTGCCTGTCTATCCACCTCTCGCCTTCTCTTCTTCTCGCCGCATGTACCCACCTGCCAGCCAGAGAGGTAACCCGCACTTGCACCGCTTCGCTTTTGAACTTCTAGCACCTTCCCCCACTTCTTCTCGCTGGCAGTTTCGCCGTTTGCCATTTGAACCAGAAATTAGCCTCGAGGGGGGATCTCCCAATCAAACTGGCTGTTCGCATTCCTGAAGCAGGCGAACAGCACGTGCAGGTGAAATTTGAGCGTGCTTTTTACCCCGTGGTGTGCGTGCCGCAGTTTGTGAGGAAATGCCTTGTTTTGTGGCGATGGTGAACTTCTGATATTCTGCCCGTATAGCCTATAGGGTTGCTTCATTTGCTTCAGGCACTTTGATCATACAAAAATAAAGGTTGTGATGGTATTGTAGGCTGTATACATTGACATATTCCCTTTTGTGAGCGTGAAAGAACCTATGCACGCATGCGCGCATTGCACACACATCACACATACGCAATCATGCACGCACGCACACACACACACACACACACACACACACACACACACACACACAGACACACACACACACACGCACGCAATCTCGCATGCACTCACACACACATCCCACATACACACACACACACACGCACGCACGCACGCACGCCAGTCACACACACACACACACACACACACACACACACACGGCACTCACACACACACACACACACACACACACACACACACACATCACATCACATCACACATACACACGCACGCACGAACGCCACACACACACACACACACACACACACACACACACACACACACACACGAGAGAGAGACAGAGACAGAGAGATACAGACAGAGGCAGAGAGAGAGAGAGAGAGAGAGAGAGAGAGAGAGAGAGAGAGAGAGAGAGAGAGAGAGAGAGAGAGAGAGAGACGCCAGTGACACGTACAATCATGTCCAATACTGTCCACACTGACATCAGTGTTGCCATCGACACCTTTTGTTCGTGATGTGAAGTCACACACACACACACACACACACACACACACACACACACACACACACACACACGATCACACGCACACACACACAACACGCACGATCACACACACACACATACACACACACACGCACGATCACACACACACACACACACACACACACACACACACACCCTCCCCTCATATCCCTTCCCACCCCACACCGTATACCGTGGTTGCACTAGGCAAATCTGTCCGAAGCGGTTGCACCCGTATTTGTCTGTCCGAAGGGAGACATGCGACGTAAGTTTCTGCACAAAATCACCTGTAATTCCTCACAAATGACATATCATCACAAAACTACTGTTTGTGAACGTTGGCCTTCAAGTGTTTACACATTTCAAGCGCATTATGTGCAAATTTTGACTTTCCGCAGTTACTAGGGAAATTCAAGCACATGAGAAAGGCTACACGCGATTGTAATGTGATCTATGGTCATTTCTTGACATCTGGGTCAGATGGTATGATTTAAAGTGGCGCAGGAGCGTCATATTTCATGAATCTGTGGAGACATTCAAAGATTTGTCGGTTGCGCATCTCCGAAGTGGCTGGTTGCGCATCTCCGAAGTTTTAGCTTTGTTTCGGTTGCGCACCCCCGAAGCATTTCCTTTCTATTTTGCCTACATTATGCTAAATAAAAATTAATTATGTTGATCGTCAGCGCCCGCCCCCATTTTTGGGGCCGCCCGGAGGATTTTTATTTTTGTTTTTGTGTGTGTGATTTTCATGCTCCAAAGTGACATTTTCGCATCTGACAAGGCATGCACATGAATTCAGGGCAATGTTGCGTGTGCGCGTGCGTGTGTGTGTGTGTGTGTGTGTGTGTGTGTGTGTGTGTGTGTGTGTGTGTTGTGTGTGTGTGTGTGTGCATTTGTCCGTGTGAGCATTTGTCCTGTGAGCAATAACCACAAAATGCAACAAAACTTGCTACGGTTAACCACTATGTTGCTTTGTAATATATGTTGTACTACTTGTGCTAGTCTTGAGAAAAGGTCCAGAAAGTAATAGCACTTGAACTCCATTACCTGAAATGAGAAAACAAATCATAAAATGGTTAGGAACAAGAAGTTAACACACACACACACACACACACACACACACACACACACACACACACACGCACGCACGCACACACACACACATAAGCTCCTGGGTAGCCCAATCAGTTAAAGCATTGAATGGCTTGCAGTCATGAAGCTGTATGATTTGTATCCCATATCTATTTCTCGATGTCAACTTTGTACCGACTCCTGTAGATAGAGAGAGACAGAGAGAGAGACAGATGAGAGAGAGAGAGAGAGAGAGAGAGAGAGAGAGAGAGAGAGAGAGAGAGAGAGAGAGACAGACAGACAGAGACAGAGAGAGAGAGAGAGAGAGAGAGAGAGAGAGAGAGAGAGAGAGAGAGAGAGATATCTATATATATATATACGACTAGTGTCTGTGTGTGTGTCTGTCTGTGCGCGATGCACGGCCAAAGTTCTCGATGGATCTGCTTCAAATTTGGTGGGCTTATTCAGAGAGACCCCGGACACAACCTCATCGATGAGATATTTCAACACGTGCTCTCAGCGCGCAGCGCTGAAGCGATTTTGGTTCCACCTCAGCTATTTTGGTTCCACCTCAGCTACCCGGGCCCCCATACCGACACACCATAGCCGCTACACCACATCACAACGCCAAAGTTCTCGGTGGATCTTTTTCAAATTTGGACACCGTATTCAGCTACACCCCGGACACAATATCATCGATGAGATATTTCAACACGTGCTCTCAGCGCGCAGCGCTGAACTGATTTGGGTTTTTGTGTTCATTTCACCATTATAAGTAACTCTTCCTTATCTTCTCCAGTGTTTGGCGTTTATCTCCCTTCCTTCGTGTGGCTTTCCCGTTTGTAACTTACTATTACTATTTTTAGAATGTCACTGCGCTGTCCACTGCGCTGTCCACAACGCTTCCCTTGCACCCGTAAGTTGTTCTTACTGTCAAAGTGAAAAGGTCGAATCAATTTATAGCCACGCGAAAAATACACTCTCACCTATCTCTATATATTTATAGATACAGATATGCATATATATATACGGCTTCTCTGTGTGTGTGTGTGTTTGTGTGTGTGTGTGGGCAAAAACCTATGTATTATAGAGTTCTGTTTGTGATGGGGTCTAGCGGCTTTTGTCTGTCTGTATGGCAAACAAGCGATATCACATTAGGACATATCTCAGGCACTGCTCAGACGCTAACTTCACGAATATGAAGTCAGCTGAAATACAATTTAACCAGATCACCGCTGAGGCTAAACTTCAAAACTGGGAAAACTTTGTCCACAAAGAAACTAAAGATTACAAAGACTGTGGCAAAATCTGGAAGAAAATCCGCAGATTTAAATGTAGATACAGAACTAAAGAAAAGCCACTACTATCGGGTGATAAAATGACCACAACTGACTCTGAAAAGGCAAACCTATTAGCAGATACCTTTGCCAAAAATAGTCAATCAAAATCCCTAGATACTGAACGACTCAATTATAGGTTAGATCAGGAGAAGGGTTTCACATACCCCCCAGATGACAACCAGTTGCCTATAAACTGCATGTTTAAGGCAAAAGAAGTCCAAAACGCCATCTCTTCTGTGAAAGACCCAAAAAATCCACAGGTTTAGACCCAATATCATATCACATGATAAAACATCTACCACCTAACTTTGTTAAGTTGCTCACTCAGTTTTTCAACCTATGCTGGTTAAAGGATACTATCCCCGCAGCGTGGTCAGACTCACAAGTAGTAGCAGTATTGAAGAGCGGAAAACCGGGCAATCTACCTGGTAGTTACCGCCCCATATCACTAACCCCCCACCTCAGCAAGATCTTTGAGCGTGTGGTGAACCAGAGGCTGGAGTTCCACCTCAATAAACACAATATCATTCCTACATGCCAGGCAGGTTTTAGGCAAGGTCGTTCGTGTGCGGACCACATTGTGCACGTCACTGAAAAAATCAAAAAGACCTTGGCACATAGTAATAATTCTCTTCTTGGAACCTTCTTTGATATTAAATCTGCGTACGACAGCGTCTGGCATGCTCGTCTACTCCTAAAACTCGGCAGAATCGGTGTCTCTGGCCACATGTACCAATTCATCAAAAACTTCATCAGCAATCGCAAGATGTCTGTCCGGGTGGGCTCTTCGGTGTCCGAAACCCATGCGCTGGACATGGGGGTTCCCCAGGGCAGTATCATCGCGCCAAACTTATTCAGCATCATGCTCTATGACATTACTTCTGTTAAGGTTGACGGTGCCAGTGTACTTCTGTATGCGGACGACCTCGCCTTAATAGACACTAATAGACCACGCCATAACAGAGTTACCAACACTGTTGACTTATCTTCTTACCAAACTAAAATCGACAACCTCTGTCAATATATGTACACCAACGGCTTCCAACTAGCCTCAAATAAAACAGTCTTTCTTGTTGTCTCCCGTAGACAACTGTACAGGAACTGCAGTATAAAGATAGGTTGTGATATTATCAAACCGAGCTCAGAAGTTAAGTTCCTCGGCGTTATCATCGATACCCGACTTAACTGGACCAGTCATATCGAACATCTGATCAATAAGGCCAACAAGGATCTCTATATCATACGCTACCTGGCGTCCCAATCCTGGGCCAGAGGGCGTAAGTGTGTCACAGAGGTAGTGCGGGCATTAATTCGCTCCCGCCTCCTTTACGGGTGCGAAGCTTATTTCGCGACGCGCCCGGCGCTCATGAAAAAACTGGCTATTATAGAGTGCAGGGCGCTCAAAATAGCTCTGGGACTCTCCCAACAAGCGAGTAAGAGTCGAGTCTACAGCGAGTGTGGGTGGCTGCCCCTTGTGGATGAGATAAAACTCCGTTCAGCTCAGTATGCTGTCAGAGCCCACGCGGTAGAGAACTCTGCCTGCGAGGTCCTGACTGACTTTTTTCCTCAGCACCAAAATTATGAGGCCAACACCAAACATAGCACTCTACTCTTGGCCAAAACGCTACCCTTATCCGACACAGTAAACCGCATTCTAGCCGATAGCGGGGTGAAGGTCAGTGAGCTGGCCAGGGTCCCCCCGCCCTCCTACCCGCCTTGGCTTGAGGAAACCCCTACTATCATATACGACAGTGAAGATAATACTACCAAAAAAGATAACCCCGTCTACCTAGCTACTGTTACAAAAGAAACCCTAAACTACAAATTCTCGGAGCATTTAAAAGTCTTTACTGACGGATCCAAATTTGCAGACGGCAGCGTTGGCTGCGCCTTTGTGATCCCAGATCTCAAAATCTCAAGGAAATATACTCTTAATAAAGACATCTCCATATTCTCAGCCGAGCTATTTGCCTTGCTCATGGCATGCACTTTTATAAATGACCTCCCAGTCACACCGCGTGCGGTAGTTTTCTGCTCTGACTCGCGCTCTTCATTACAAGCTCTGCATCGAAACACATCAAATCGGGCAGAGCTACAAAGAGAAATCCTCTTTATATGTCACCAGTTAATCTCATCCGGCACATCCGTATCATTTCTCTGGGTCCCCTCTCACGTAGGGGTCCGGGGAAATGAACTGGCGGATGTCGCTGCCAAAGAAGCGGCAGAATCTAGCCCAGCTAACACTAACATCGGCTACTCAGTAACCGAGTTCTACAGTAAAATCCGTAAACTCATTCGAAGTCAGTACGTAACATCTCTGTCCTATCAACCCATTGATATGAACGATCTACACCCCGATCTCCCAACAAACCTCCTCACTATCTTCAGACGCCTCCGTGCCGGCGGCTGCCGCTTCCATATCTTTAACAAGTCCTGCCATTGTGGAGAACCCTATTCATTTCAACACATTTTCGCTCCATGCGCTACAAATAGAATTACCTTTAAAACCTTATATGACCATATGCAGCTCCATGGTCTGAGTCCCCAGGATTATCTGCGCAGTAGCAGTTCTCTAGGCTGGTCACACAGCTTGCTGCTGTGCCGACTGGTCAGGGACTCGGACATGGGGCTGTGGGTATAACTAAGCCCAGATTATCACATCAGCGTGTTTCAGTTTGAGGTCGAGTGGCTCCCGCCATCCCTCCTGATTCCAGCGACTACCTTCTAGACAACATATCCTCACCCAAGGCCCACTAGTCGCCAAACTGTACATATTGTTTTTATTACCACGGCCTTCGTGGCTTACATCTTAATCCTTTTATTTGTAAAAAGTTTTGAGATTTATTGTTCGTGTTCCTCTTACTTGCTCATCTATTTGGTTTTATTGGTGATCCTGAAAGGTTCCACTTTTTAACTCGATTTGAAATAAAAAAAAAAATATTACAAGCCCGTTATTCAAGATATAGAATACAGACTTATAATTCTTACCAAGAAACATCTTAACTACTTTTCATTTTAACAAATTCCACAGAGCATTATCAACTCAACCCCACCCCCTGCCCTCCTCTCCTTATTTTTTGTTTCTTTCTTTCCTCTTTTTGAAAGCGGACAAACACTCAAGTCCTTAATGGCTCAAAACCGTAGGACTTTTAATATTAATTTTAACTGTCTGTATGTTCTGGCATGTGAGAAGCCACATCAGATAATATAGGGCTAAGAAAGAAGCTCTAAAATTCTCAATCCCGTTTGACAGGACTTCGCCTTCAAAGGTGATTGTGGTGAACCGCAACGCTGTCTGTCTCTGTCTCGCGCCGTTCACCCCTAATTCCCGTTTCTGAGTTGCTATTTATAGAATGTCACTGCGCTGTCCAGAACGCTTCCCTTGCACCCGTAAGTTGTTCTTACTGTCAAAGTGAAAAGGTCGAATCAATTTATAGCCACGCGAAAAATACACTCTCACCTATCTCTATATATTTATAGATATAGATATACATATATATATATATACGGCTTCTCTGTGTGTGTGTTTGTGTGTGTGTGTGTGGGCAAAAACCTGTGGATTGTACAGTTCTGTTTGTGATGGGGTCTAGCGGCTTTTGTCTGTCTGTATGTTCTGGCATTTGAGAAGCCACAACAGATAATATAGGGCTAAGAAATAAGCTCTAAAATTCTCAATCCCGTTTGACAGGACTTCGCCTGCAAAGATGATTGTGATGAACCGCCACGCTGTCTGTCTCTGTCTCGCGATTCACCCCGGCGAAGCCGGGTATTCCTCTAGTATATATATATTGTAATGGATGGCCCTATTAGTATTATCCAGGAACTTTAAGCTGAACATTAGTGGATCTAACTTTTGCACTGAGAAACATGTGATACAGATCTAAAAGTGTTCTTCATTGAGACAAGTGAAAGACTGAGAGACTTGTGGACAAATGTTATGATATTAACTGTGTTAGGATGTACTCACCAGAAAACCACTGCACAGTTCGTAGCAGGAAACTTTCGCTGACTAGTTTATGTAGTTTTTATTCGGAATCGTGTGCGTATCGATCGCATTCTTAAGAAACGAACACAATGGAACATAGTCTTCTCTTCGATGACGCCATTTTAGATGACGTGTTGTTCGAGATCTCATCGAAGAAGAACGATGAGAGAATGTTATGTTATGAAATGTGCATGTGAATATTACTGCATGCATTTTAGAATTAATTCATTATTGATAAGATAATGATTGAGTGAAAGGAAACAGAGATTTGGTTTAGTTAGATAAATTGTTTGTATGTTGTTAGAGGTTACCTAGGGAAACGTAAACAAACACTTTTTGGTCGCTTTGACTTGAGAAGGTGTTATACGAGATCTCATCGATGAGAGAATATTATGTAATGAAATGTGCATGTAAATATGGTTATGCATTTTAGAATTGATTCATTATTGATAGGATAATGATTGAGTGAAAGTAAAATGGAGATTTAGTTCGGTAGGATAGGTTGTTTGAGCATTGTTAGAAGTTACCTAGAGAAACGTAAACAAACATCCTCGATCGCCTTGACTCTAAGACGATCGAGAGTGTCGGTTCGTTGCTAAAGGTACGAAACAAGAAGAAAGGAAGGAGAGACAAGGTATGTTGTTTATGTTGTTAGGACATGTATTGGGGTAACGTAGACAGTCAGGGGAGATCGTTATAGACGATCGAAACGTTAGCGGTAGCTAGCGGTAACAGGTAAACAAACAAGAAAGGGAATAAATAGAGAAGGGAAAGCAGAAATCGGGGCTTAGCTTATGAAGTTTTCTAGTCGCTAGTTCCTAGCGGTTGTTCTAGTTGTTCCGGGCTTATGCGGGTTCCTGGTTGATGAAGTTCCTAGCAATTGTTCCAGCAATTTGGTTCTTTTGGCTGAGCGAGGGGGTTCTAGTATTCTTCTTCGAGACTGGATGAGGAAGGATATAATATTGAGTTAGAGAACACTAGGTTCTAAACTACATGAAGGGATAGCAGTCTACAAGAAGAAAGTGGGGCTATCCGACAGGAGAAATCGGGGCGGCTTCTTCGAGACTGGACTAGGAAGGGATAGCAGTCTACAAGAAGAAAGTGGGGCTATCTGACAGGAGAAATCGGGGCGGCTTCTTCGAGACTGGACTAGGAAGGGATAGCAGTCTACAAGAAGAAAGTGGGGCTATCCGACAGGAGAAATCGGGGCAGCTTCTTCGAGACTGGACTAGGAAGGATATAATATTGAGTTGAGAATATTAGGTTCTAAGCTACATGAAGAGATCGCAGTCTACAGTAAAGAAGATAGTCCAGAACAAGGTCATCATATGTCATGCCTATTTTTATATGTGAAAGAACGATACACTGATATATTGAAGTTCGATACGAATTTGTTCAGATGAATAAATCTGAACATTGAAACCTGGAACAATTTGTGTCTGTTTTATTCTTCATTAACATTCACACACACAACAATCAACAACCAGAGCCAACAGCTCGCGCCCATCCCGTTACAATATATATATATATATATATATATATATATATATATATATATATATATATATATATATATATTGTGTACACCAAATCGGCACAGACAAGCAGATATATATGATTTTCCATACCAATTTGGAACATACCCAGAGGCGGACACAAATAGATTCCTGTTTATTTTTTTGAAATTTCTTCGGCGGTGTGCAACCGATTGCTTCGGGGGTGTGCAACCAGAAAAACACAGAGACTTCGGAGATGCGCAACCGACAAATCTTTGAATGTCTCCACAGATTCATGAAATATGACGCTCCTGCGCCACTTTAAATCATACCATCTGACCCAGATGTCAAGGAATGACCATAGATCACATTACAATTGCGTGTAGCCTTTCTCATGTGCTTGAATTTCCCTAGTAACTGCGGAAAGTCAAAATTTGCACATAATGCGCTTGAAATGTGTAAATACTTGAAGGCCAACGTTCACAAACACATTGAAGCAATGGAACAAATCCATGATATGATGCTATGACACCTTAGGCCAAAGTACAAACGGTAGTTTTGTGATGATATGTCATTTGTGAGGAATTACAGGTGACTCGATTTTGTGCAGAAACTTACGTCGCGTGTCTCCCTTCGGACAGACAAATACGAGTGCAACCGCTTCGGACAGATTTGCCTAGTGCAACCACGGTATACGGTGTGCACCCCATCCCTACTCACCCCACCCACTCCCCGCTGCTCACCCACCCTAACCATCGCAAGCACTACCACACCGGTAAAACAAAGGCGCCCTGAAGACTTGCACGGATATGTGTGGCGTCAGTGTCAAAGTCAAGTTCTGCAGGTAGCCCCAAAAAGCGGGTAATATTTGTAGCAAACGCAGACTCGGAAGTGCGGAAACGAACGGAAAAATGCGGAACGCGGAAACTCGGCGGCGTCAAAAAGCCCGAAGAGTGATACGGAGACTGTCCGGGAACCACGGGTACCGGAAGTGCGAGGCGTCAAGACAAGCAGAAAGAGATACATGGACTGTCCGGGAATTGTGGGTACCGGAAGTACGAGGAGCCGAGACGGGTGAACTCTTCTGTATTTGGAGACTGGAAAGATGAGTTGGTTGTTTTGATGCACGGACTTCACCTGCGTGTCGTGGGGAACATTGGAGTTGAAAGACTCTAAAGAGTACGCTGACAGCAGACACCGTAAACACATCCACACACTCCTCACTGCCTTACTACTCTCTCTATCTCTATGCCTGCGCCGTATCGATGTCCTACGATTTCATGTGCTTGAGTTTCAGGTTGTCATGGAAGATGTAACAGCTCATGACTTCGGCCCGGCTTTCTTATTCAGCCTCTGGCTTTCCCTGCTGCTCCTCAACGAAAATATATGTTCCATGATTCCTCTTGGTCAATCCAAGGTTTTGGATGGAAGATGCAAAAAGGATGAAAAGTGGACTCATTTATGGACACACTAGGTATCAGAAAGAGCAATAACATAAGTGTAATGAGCTTATCATTTCTTGTTGCACTTTTTGCCTATCCGCAGCCTTTACGTTTCAGTATATGAAAATCAATCAATCAATATGAGGCTTATATCGCGCATATTCCGTGGGTACAGTTCTAGGCGCTCTGCAATTATGCCGTGTGAGATGAAATTTTATACGGCCAGTAGATTGCAGCCATTTCGGCGCATATTTACCTTTCACGGCCTATTATTCCCTGTCACACGGGTATAGGTAGACAATTATTAACTGTGCCCAAGCAATTTTGCCAGGAAAGACCCTTTTGTCAATCGTGGGATCTTTAACGTGCACACCCCAATGTAGTGTACACGGGGAGTGTTCGGACACCAAAGAGAGTCTGCACACAAAGTTGACTCTGAGAAATAAATTTCCGCCGAACGTGGGTTTGGACTCACGCTGACAGCGGCCAACTGAATACAAATCCAGCGCGCTACCAACTGAGCTACATCCCCGCCCCAAAAGGGGTCCTTCTTTTAATTTCCTGTTCTTCCTCTGGTCAAATCCGAAGACTCTCTGATGAAGGCAAACATTGGATTGCGGCCGTTAGCGCTCTCAGTAAATATGATGTAAGTCTATAAAACTCTGAACAGAAGACCTTATAATGACAACTAAGGTGATGGTTGTGACCTCAGGTGACTCCAAAGGATGGTGTGCGACAATCGGGTGATGCAATAACGCGTTGGTAGCGTTTCCAAAAGAAACAGGAAGTGATGCCGAAACATCAACGGAAAGACAGATGTTCCTGACTACCATTGCGCGCGATACTGAAGGTTACCTCATCTTGTGACTCCAGCTCAAATCGTTATTGGCTGCAAAGCACAAAGCTCGCCATAAATATCTCAAACACTAGGATGTTTAGCTCAAAACATTGCGCGTAATGCGTCGCGTTCGTATAAACCGTCGACTGTTTATGCCAAAACATCGTATAAGCCGAGGCCTCTATGCCAACGTCACACAATCGTCAGAGGCGCACGTGCAGAAAATAAACGACACATGGATCAACAAGGAAGCGTGTAGGTGTGTTTGTGTACACCGCAGTGTATGTGCGGGGGAGGCCGTACTAAAAAGAGGTAAAAGTTTTGTTAAGGACGATGCCTACTTTTGACAAAAAACGGCGTCGTCTTCCTCAGGTCTGATTTACAGTCCATTCAGATTTCAATGAACGAGAACTTGTCAAACGAAAATGTTTCGAAGGCTTTGAGACTGCTTATATAGTACCTGACATTTTGTTTACACAAAGGGGTCTAGTAAACATAATTACATCCGACTCTCTGCTGCCCCTTCTTCATTAATCCATGCACAACGTACTGTCGCAGTAGGCGTTCACCTTAAAACGTGTGTGTGTGTCGCTTGCACAGTTTTTCAACATGTCACTTTGCTGTTAAATGTGTTAACAAGTTAAACGCGTAACGAGGGGTACAGCAATCAAAACAGGTCAAACTGTCTGTTTACAAATCAGACTAAACGTCTTCAAATCATAAATCATTCTCTTTGTGTCTTTTACCGTAAGCACCTGACATGAACATACAATAACGTTATTACTAATTTGGCAAATACTTTTCTTCGTGAAGTATGCAAAAACTTGTTTATGGTTTCTTTGGGAAATGCTACGATGTTACGGGATCTTTATTACCCCCCCACCCCTCCTCTCAACCCCACCACCGTCTGGGTATGTATGTTTGCATATTATGTGAAGTCAATGAATAGCCAGTCTAATGTTCTGTTGGTAAACCTTGTGATTGCTGTGTTATGTTCATGTGGACATATATATTATAAAACCACAAAAAAGATTTAAAAAAAAGATGTTACGGGATCTTAGACGTTCGATCGATTCGTAATTCTGTGATAACTGGGATGAAAGGACAATCCTTGGGACCAGCCACAAGTGTCCCTTAATTGTGGGTGCTCTTGTACCGACAGGTATCTTTTGGCCTCAAAAATAGACAAAGGGAAAAATAAAGCTGTCCTTTATTAGGAGGGGCCTGACATATCGCACTGTGTGTGTAAGACATGTTCATGGATTATGGGGACGGTCTGGTTTGCCGCAAGGCAACCAACGAAAATTGATGGATTTGGAGAAGATCATTTTACAAAGGGAAGTAAACTTTCTAACCAAGCATATGGATACATGAGAGCTCTTCGGAACTAGATTATCTGCACCTGAAAAGACAATACAATAGAATTGAATGAACAAGCGACTTAACCTCAAACAACACGAAATCAGTAGGATTTGGGTCTTGATGGTCTACAAGTACAATAATGGACTCAAGAAAACGACTGACGTTGGCTCCACATAATTATCTCATACACCTTCTTTATATTTATCTTCCGATTTCACTTGTTTCTTTTTGTTTTATTGTTTGACTTTTTTATTAGGCACATTCCTTCATATGAACTACTGTTCAGCTCACCATCTCCAATCTGGCCAGAATGTTACATGGGATGAGAACATCTCTCCTAGTGCAGGGTCATACATTGTTGATTACTGAATTTCACGAAAGCCACGTGTTATTTTATTTATTTTATGCAATTTATATCGCGCACATATCTCAACCACGGATTCAAGGCGCAGGGATTTATTTATGCCGTGTGCATGTGAGGTGGAATTGTTTACACAATATATCACGCATTCACATCGGCCAGCAAACCTCAAGCCTATTAGGGCGAGCATTCACCTTTCACGGCCTATTATTCCAAGTCACACGGGTATTTGGTGTTGTCAATCTTCAAAATCAATCCATCAAAACTTATACTGTTTTTCGGGATGTTGATTTTTGGAATGAGCCCAAGTGGAGGGATGATATTATCCAATGCAAAAGCTTGGGCTGATCTAAGATAGTTAGCAAAACTTTTATCACGCAAAGATCTCTACCTTTAAGCTATGTCCAGGGGTTCTGCAAAAGATGCATGTAGGGAGTGCAAAAGCTGTTGATTCCAATGAAGCTTAGGCTCATAGTTCCTGAGCTTACCCACCAAACAAATATGCTGAGGCAGGTTCTTGGCATATTAATTCGGAGGCATGGTATTTGGTCTTATTGTTAAGCAATACGGGGTGCTGGCATTTCGTTTCAAGGAGGTCTAAAGCGTCACTGATTCCACATAGATATGAATGCAATGTCTCAAGAATGTAAAATGTCTCACGCATGCTCGTAGACTCCCGACAAAAAAATAAATAAAGATGGACAAAACAAAGAAAATATGAAAGACATAAATACAAACAAACAAACAAATATTAATACAGTGGTCGCCGCTTAATAAAGCCACTTCTGGACCGACGAAAAATGGCTTTAATAAGCGGCGGATTTATTAACCGGGGGTCCAGGAATACGTCATTTTCGAAAAAAATATCTTCTCTTTCGTCATTTACACTTGTTTGAATCTAAGCAAAACTTCACGAAGGATGTTGAACTTTTGTTTTAATTATACATGTACATGTACGTGTGCTTTGATCACTTCGGTACATCAATAATTTCACTGTCACCGTCCCGAATCATTACTCGGCAGAGAAGAACGATTGTATTTTGTTTGTTTGTTGGTCGTCTTCCACATCAGAACAAAATAATGTGAGTTTTAGTCACAAACTACGTGATTTCTCTGAGAAAACTGGCTTTAATAAGCGGCGGGTTGGTTTTATTAACCGGCTTTTTCTAATACATAAGATATAGTGATAAATCCGGACCGTCTGAAATCGGCTTTTATAAGCGGCTGGCTCTATTAACCGCGGTTTTATTAAGCGGCGTCCACTGTATTGATTACAAATCCTTTTAGCACCGTAAAGTTCTTAATGTAACACGTTTTACTTTTCGTGGTTTTTTTCTCAGAACATGCGTATATTATTGAACTGCATACAGTCAAAACAACAACAACAACACTTCAACATATAAATCAGTAAATAAATTAAAGTAATTCATCAGGGACGCAAAGAGAACATGTGCTTGGAGACCTTGTAAATAAGGTCGATGCGTGTTGTTTTTGTTGTTATGTCCCCCTTTTATTTCTTCAACGACCGCAAAGAATAAGATTTAATATGATGGCCGTTAAAGAGGAAGACCTGTCTATCACTGTATTGTGGCTTTGACCCTTCCAAAACGTGAACCCAGGTTGTTGACATATAGCCCTTGAGGTAGTCGACACAGAGGGGGTAGATTTTCTGTGTTGGTGGCCCAGGACGGCATCAGGAATTCCTACATCGTCGGGTGTTTTCAATCCCGGCTACCTGCCGCTGGCACCCACTACCTGGCGAGATGTAACGGGGTGTTAATCAGGTACGTCCCGTCTTTGGAAACCGGAGCTTCGTTCTTCGCCTGTCTGACACTTTCGCTTCGATGCATAGACAAGGGAGGAAATAGTTTGGATTCCTTGTGTTGTGCTTTCCGGGGCTCTGTCGATCTATTTGTCTTTGTTTCTGCCTTTCTCTAACTCTCTTTCTGTCTGTCTCTGTGTCACTGTCTGTCCGTGTCTGTCTGTTTCCGTTTCTGTCTGTCTGCCTGCCTGTCTGTCTGTCTGTCTGTCTTTCTTATTTCTCCCTCTCTCTCTCTCTCTCTCTCTCTCTCTCTCTCTCTCTCTCTCTCTCTCTCTCTCTCTCTCTCTCTCTCACTCTCTCTCTCTCTCTCACACACTCTCTCTCTCTCTCTCTCCGTCTCTCTCTCTCTCCGTCTCTCTCTCTCTCTCTCTCTCTCTCTCTCTCTCTCTCTCTCTCTCTCTCTCTCCCGCTCTCGCTCTCTCTCTCTCTCTCTCACACACACTCTCTCTCTCTCTCTCTCTCTCCGTCTCTCTCTCCGTCTCTCTCCGTCTCTCTCTCTCTCTCTCTCCCGCTCTCTCTCTCTCTCTCTCTCTCTCTCTCTCTCTCTCTCTCTCTCTCTCTCTCTCTCTCTCTCTCTCTCTCTCTCTCTCTCTGTATTTCTGTCTGCATTAGTATCATAATAAACTTTCATTCCTTGTTTATTTGTTTGTATGAAATACAAATTGTTATAACAGGCCAGGCCTGACATTTTTGTCTGGGTAAAATAAAGTTCAATGCATTTCAGTTTTCTGACAAAGGGGATAGTTTGTGTGAGAGAATGACAATTTTCCATCAACCCCCGGAGAGTGGTACGTGGCGAACCTCCTCGCTTGTTAATGTTTCAATAACAAGCAATCGTTCACAAACACTTGTGTAAAAGCTAAAACCCCTGACATATACTTAAGTCTGCACGATCTGCGGGATCAGGGCCAAAGCACTGTCAAGTTGTTCCGTAAATCAAACCCTAAATCAAACCCTAAGATCGCTGTTCACTGGGCTTTTGACGTGTGAGAGTCTCGAGAGGCCATTCCATTGTGCAATGAGTTGATGAAAGACCGGCGTTTTGGCGCATGCGACAACACTTGAGAGGTGCTTGGGCAGACAGTATTTACCGATTTGCGTCAGCATAGGTGACACTTCGGGGGGAGAGAGAGAGAGAGAGAGAGAGAGAGAGAGAGAGAGAGAGAGAGAGAGAGAGAGAGAGAGAGAGAGAGAGAGAGAGAGAGAGAGAGAGAGAGCTCTCAGAACTCAGAAAGTTTATTGTTTAGACCCGTTACAACCGGTACATGTATCAAACATGACAGCATCTCTCTCTCTCTCTCTCTCTCTCTCTCTCTCTCTCTCTCTCTCTCTCTCTCTCTCTCTCTCTCTCACACACACATACACACACACACTCTGACCGCACTCCTTCTCTCACAAACACACACTCACACACACACACACACATACACACACACACAAACACACACACACACGCACAATACATACATGTATGGGTATGTACAGGGGATGGCTGGTGCCTCATCAAATACATCCTCAACTACAACATACATCAAAGGACATAGTTGTTTAAAAACCAGCAGCTACGCAATGCACTCAACCACATCAACAAAACAGAGAGACATGAAGCAAGATAAATCATTCTGTTACACCTTAGGAAGTAAATCACGGCGTTTATTAACATAATAAATAAATCTGCCTAAATCATGGAGACCCTTCTTGTTTTGCATTATCAACTGAAAGGAAACCAAACAAGGATATGATGTGTATTTAAAGGGTAAGTATTGACAGCGAAGATCGTTCAATGCAGCACAGTGAAATAAAATGTGCATTTCATCCTCAGGTGCTTTTTTGCAGAATGGGCAAAGCAAGTCCTGTAGGGTATGTGGGGAGTATCTCAATTTATGTGAGCGTAATTCGGACACGCCAGCACATCTCTTATATGCTTATTTTTGACAAAAGTAAAATACGTTTCCATGCAAACAGATAACTTAAATACGCTGTAAACCTCAAACCTTGCGCTGGTATTAATGCGCTCTTGCCAATTTTGAATATTACAATCTATTAACCTCTGTCTAAAACGTTTCAAAAAAGCTTTCTCGCATTGCACACCTTGGTTTTCCCACACAAATCCGAAACCAAATTTATACAAAGTTAATCTTACTTGGGATGTCCAACAAAACTTGCCTTGCCTGTGCAAATACAACTGCATATTATAAGCTTTTTTTTAGGGAGTCTGGAATCATTCATCTTGACTAGGCGTAACCAATATTTTATACATGCAACATGAGAAAAAATGTACAACGGATAGCAACCAGTTTCAGCATATGCTATGTCGTTTGGTGTTCTTGGCGCCACGTTTAAAATCTTTTTAAGCGCAAACGTGTGAATCTTCTCTATCTGTGTTTGTGGGTAAAGACCCCAAATTTCTGAACCATATAGCAGGATAGGCTGTATCTGAGCATCAAATAGTTTCAAAAACAGGTTTCGGGAGAAATCACCGAGTCTCCATAATGTTCTTAATAACTCAAAAACACCTTTCTTAGCCCTGGATACCATATCATTAAGAGCATTTGAAAAGGTCATGCGGGTAGTGAAAACAAGTCCCAAATACTTATAAGAGCTTACTATCTTCATCTTGACGCCGTATACAAAGTTAACTTTCTTTGCGGCCTTATTCTGAGGCAGCATGATCTTTCTCCCCTCACCCGCACTTGGGCAGACTTCACGATATCAAGAGAGTGTGTGTGGAGAGAGAAAGAAAGAGAAAGAGAGAGACAGAAAGAGAGAGAGAGAGAGAGCAAACGCACACACACACACACACACACACACACACACACACACACACACACACAACATCTAGTGCAGATGCAAAAGTACAATGTTGGAGAGTGCAGTGCGAAATAGTTCTTTGATGTTAGCTCAGATTTCATCCCCGGTCTGGTCCTCTCGATAAGCGCCTGCCAATAACGCCCTGCAGAGAGGTTTGCACTTGAAAAAATTGTCCGGAGTCTTCCGCATCTTGCTCAGCAGTAAAGCTAGCGTCACACTACTGCGATTCAATCGTGCTATTAGTTCCACTGGCATTTAAGGAAAATTGTGCCGTGTGATGCTGGCTTAATTAACTAACTGACAAACTGCAACGCGCAAGTTCGCATCCATTCATCCATTCATCCACCCATCCATCCATCCATACAGACAAAAAGATAGATAAACAGACACAAAGCAGACAGACAGACAGACAGACATACATCTAAGCGTATTCGGTAGCTGCATTTGGTTTTAGGTCATCCCGTACAATGCGATACACATGCCAATGTTATCAAACAAAATATTTGCAAGCAAAACGTGTCACCAAAATAATGATTTCATTTGTCAACATAAAAATGACTGAGTGTGCTCGCCTTGGGTGTCTGCATAAAATATATTTATTAATGTTTGTAATGAAGGCTGAACTTATGCTACAAGGAGTATGGGTGGCAACATATGTTTTCACGATGTTGTGTATTACTCACCGCGTGTGTATACCACGGTCGGTTTTAAAATGAGATTGTTATTTTATTGTCCGTCGGTTTACATCTCTCTCTCTCTCTCTCTCTCTCTCTCTCTCTCTCTCTCTCTCTCTCTCTCTCTCTCTCTCTCTCTCTCTCTCTCTCTCTCTTTCTCTCTCTCTCTCTCTCTTTCTCTCTCTCTCTCTCGCTCTCTCTCTCTCTCTCTCTCTCTCTCTCTCTCTCTCTCTCTCTCTCATCATCATCATCATCATCATTATTATCATCATCATTGTCATCATCATCATTGTCATCATCATCATCATCATCATCGTCATCTTTATTATCACGTGCTGAAGTTTTCCGACCTCCTTTTTTTGTTGGTTAACTTTTTAACTTTTTAATTTTTAATTTTGTAATTATATAAGTGTGTCTATGCGTCCCAAGGACAGATTGTAAGAAAAGGCGTAGCCTTAAATCTGAATCCTTGTTAAATAAAGTTCAATTCAATTCAATTCTCTCTCTCTCTCTCTTTCTCTCTCTCTCTCTCTCTCTCTCTCTCTCTCTCTCTCTCTCTCTCTCTCTCTCTCTCTCTCTCTCTCTCTCTCTCTCTCTCTCTCTCTCTCTCTCTGTATGTATAGCCTACAACGTGTATAAATCCTGTGAATAGTTTTTCTGCCTTTTTATTTTTTTATATTTAGTCAAGTTTTGACTAAATATTTTAACATCGAGGGGGAATCGAAACGAGGGTCGTGGTGTATGTGCGTCTGTCTGTGTGTGTGTGTGTGTGTGTAGAGCGATTCAGACTAAACTACTGGACCGATCTTTATGAAATTTGACATGAGAGTTCCTGGGTATGAAATCCCCGAACGTTTTTTTCAGTTTTTTGATAAATGTCTTTGATGACGTCATATCCGGCTTTTCGTGAAAGTTGAGGCGGCACTGTCACGCCCTCATTTTTCAACCAAATTGGTTGAAATTTTCGTCAAGTACTCTTCGACGAAGCCCGGGGTTCGGTATTGCATTTCAGCTTGGTGGCTTAAAAATTAATTAATGACTTTGGTCATTAAAAATCTGAAAATTGTAAAAAAAAATAAAAATTTATAAAACGATCCAAATTTACGTTTATCTTATTCTCCATCATTTGCTGATTCCAAAAACATATAAATATGCTTTATTCGGATTAAAAACAAGCTCTGAAAATTAAATATATAAAAATTATTATCAAATGTTTTTTTTCGAAATCAATTTAAAAACACTTTCATCTTATTCCTTGTCGGTTCCTGATTCCAAAAATATATAGATATGATATGTTTGGATTAAAAACACGCTCAGAAAGTTAAAACGAAGAGAGGTACAGAAAAGCGTGCTATCCTTCTCAGCGCAACGAATACCCCGCTCTTCTTGTCAATTCCACGTGCACTGCCTTTGCCACGGGCGGTGGAGTGACGATGCTACGAGTATACGGTCTTGCTGCGTTGCGTTGCGTTCAGTTTCATTCTGTGAGTTCGACAGCTACTTGACTAAATATTGTATTTTCGCCTTACGCGACTTGTTTTTTTTTACTGTCATGCTTATCTTTTGTAATTGTTTTACGTTTGTATATATATGTATTTAAGATTAGAATAGTTCCTCTCTGGGCGAGGGCTGGTTGAAAAGAAGCTCGTTTATATTGCTTATGCCACAACCCTCGTAAAATAAAATGTGATGTGATTTGATTTGATTTGATTTGATTTGATCTCTCTCTCTCTCTCTCTCTCTCTCTCTCTCTCTCTCTCTCTCTCTCTCTCTCTCTCTCTCTCTCTCTCTCTCTCTCTCTCTCTCTCTCAAATAATTTTAGACCCATTTCTTTATTACCCATTTTATCCAAACCATTGGAAAAACATATTCACAAACGTTTGCTCGCGTACATAGAAAGCAGAAACCTTTTCCATCAATTTCAATCTGGTTTTCGAACAAATCACTCTTGTCACAGCGCCCTTACCACACTATGTGACACCTGGTTGTCTGCAACAAACCGAACTGAAATCAGTGGTGCTGTGTTTCTCGACTTTAAAAAAGCGTTTGATCTTGTTGATCATTCAATTTTACTGAAGAAATTACAGTTGTATATCAGAAACAGTTCAGTGTGTAACTTTTTTGCTTCCTATTTACAGGACAGATCTCAATATACTGCCCTAAACTGTAAAATATCTACTGAGGAGACTGTGAAATGCGGGGTGCCTCAAGGGTCAGTTCTTGGGCCGATCTTATTCTGTCTGTATATCAATGATCTGCCACTGCACATTTCTGATAGTAATGTAAGAAGTGATTTTTTTTGCTGACGATTCTTCTCTTCATTCAAGTGGAACGTCTGTTCCAGTAATAGAGTCCCCCCTTCAAACAGCTTTAAACGATGTAAATAACTGGTGTAGTGCCAATGCTATGCTTGTCCATCCAATAAAAACTAAAAGTATGGTAATTGCAACCAGACAAAAACACCAGATTTCTCCACTCAAACTAAATCTTACTATTGGCACGCAATCAATTGAACAAGTTCAACAGCATCGCGTTTTAGGGGTAATTATTGATTGTGAATTCAAGTGGCAGGCACAATTACAGCATATTTGCAAGAAAGTAGCCAAGAACGTTTTCCTCCTATCCAAGTTGAAGCAATTTACGAACAGAAGGACTCTGGAAATGTTCCACCATGCTCATGTAATGCCTCACATTAATTATGTTTCGACGCTCTGGGATGGCAGCAGTGATGTCCACTTGAAAAAGTTAGACTCTCTCTATCGTCGCCCGGCTAAACTCATATCGTAAAGGATAATGCCTCAACAGATATGAAATTAAAAATGCTTAACTTTCTTCCACTGGAAAAGCATCTCAAGTTAAACAAAGCCATTTTCATGCATAAATTGTATTACGGTAAAGTGCCGATTTACATTACATCATTATTTAATAAAGCTACAGACAGATATGGGTCGGTCAACTTGATCCCACCGATTCCACGAATTGACCTTTATAAGACAAGTCTTGCTTTTTCGGGTACATCAGTTTGAAATTAACTTTCATCATCCTTTAAGCACTTAAAGTCATTAAAAAGTTTTAAAAAAATGTGTTAAAAAACACTTAATGTCTGAGTAGTTTAACGCGTTTTGATTTACCACACTTAGTATTACGTCAAAGATATGTTGTGCATTGTATATTCTGAACATATTTTTGTTGTACTATTGCTACATGTTTGATTGCTACCAGCTTGTACTTATAATTATCTGCATAGTATGCATTTGATTTTATGAATAACCACATATGTATGCTCCTCATGCCTCATCTTCATCATCATCATCATCATCATCATCATCATCATCATCATCATCATCATCATCATCATCATCATCATCATCGTCATCGTCATCGTCATCTTTATCATCACGTGCTGAAGTTTTCCGACCTCCTTTTGTTGGTTAACTTTTTAATTTTTAATTTTCTAATTTTATCATTGTGTATCTGTGCGTCCCAAGGACAGATTGTAAGAAAAGGCGTAGCCTTAAATCTTAATCCTTGTTAAATAAAGTTCAATTCAATTCTCTCTCTCTCTCTCTCTCTCACTCTCTCTCTCTCTCTCTCTCTCTCTCTCTCTCTCTCTCTCTCTCTCTCTCTCTCTCTCTCTCTCTCTCTCTCTCTCTCTCTCTCTCTTTATGAATTACAAAAATATGTTCTTTATTACATGTATAATGTGGAATTTATGTTTCGATTTTCCATCATCATCATCATCATCATCATCATCATCATCATCATCATCATCATCATCATCATCATCATCATCATCATCATCGTCGTCATCATCATCATTTACACCATATATAATCATTGTAGGCATTAGTGTCAACGTTAGTATCGTGTGAATTTTACCGTCGATCACTTTACATGTGTAACCTCAATTAACATGTTACATGTTTCGCTTTCCATTTGTATGTTGTTGTTGCTGTTGTTGTTTGTTTGGGTTTTTGTTTGTTTTATGTATGCTTATTTGTCATTTTGTTGTTTGTGTTTATTTGCTTGTTTGCTTACTTGTCGATTGTTTGCTGGTTCGTTCGTTTACTTTGTTTATTTGTTGTTTTACTTGTTTATCATTTATTAGACATTTGTATTAGAAGTAAGGACCGGTTGTAAGAAAAGGAGTCGCCTTAAACCTCTATCCTTGAAAAATAAAGTTCCATCATCATCATTTCTCTCTCTCTCTCTCTCTCTCTCTCTCTCTCTCTCTCTCTCTCTCTTTCCTTCTCTCTCTCTCTCTCTCTCTCTCTCTCTCTCTCTCTCTCTCTCTCTCTCTCTCTCTCTCTCTCTCTCTCTCTTTCTCTCTCTCTCTCTCTGACACACACACTCTCTTGATATCGTGAAGTCTGCCCAAGTGCGTGTGAGGGGAGAAAGATCATGCTGCCTCAGAATAAGGCAAAGAAAGTTAACTTTGTATAAAATGTCATTGTATTACTTGTCTGTGTCTGTTTTCTTTGATTAGTGTAACCATTGTAACAACTGTGGTGGAAACTGTGGAAGACCTGCGCCGAATGTGCCAGTTCATAACATCGGCAGGCCCGTGACTATGAGAGACACAACCGTCGAACGCTGAACGCCGGGACGGACACGGGTCAACTTTATGTGAAGACCCAGAGACGGAAGCCATATCCCACCCCCGTGTCACCACAATGGCACGTAAAATACCTCGATCATTCTGCCATAAGTGCAGATGGCTGATACCACCTAAACACGCATACACTTGTGCATCTCATCTAAAGCCGTAACAACAAAAATGATCATGTAAGTCCCGTCACGATATAACCTTCGTGGTTGAAAACGACGTTAAACACCAAATAAAGAAATCATATAAGTTATAACCCATATCATATCCTTAAGAGAAAACATATTTACCCTGTAGGATAGTAAGCATTCTCTCTTTCATTTTCGCTGAAGAAATAGAAGAATACGATAAGGCTCGTACCAAAAGTGAACAGCATGGGGGCTGTTATTTTAAGAAAGGTAATACATCACAATGTGGCAACTTACACATAAAGCAGTCAGGATGTTGTTGATTTTTTGCATGTGATGAAATTGAGGGGTGGGGGAGGGGGAGGGGGGGGGGGGCTAAAGTCTTACCCTATGTGAAAGCCTGGCCAGATCTGAAATGGTTAACATCACTGTTTTCAAGAGAAGGAGTATGCCTTTAAACAAGCGCAGATTGCAATAACAAGGAGAAAGTTATAGGCCATTGATTGATTGATTGATTGACTGATTTTAGTTTGAAGAACAGTTCCTTGGGCAGGCAACAACCGCAAAGAAAGTGGCAATGCATGAAACTGCAAGAAACAGGAATAGTAAAAACAGTAGTATCAGAAGACTAGGAGAGGTCCACGGTTGTGACACAATAGTCAGACTTTCAGACACTCACAACAAAAGTTACAACAAACTCAGTATGCACGTGTGAAACGTATCTCTGACTTTGCTGCATAGAAAGTTAGATGTAAGTACTCTATAAAACAGTAGACTAACCCTTCAAAAACCCTCGCACTTGCAAATGTCTTTCTTGAGAGGACCGTAAATCGAGAGTAACCACTTACTGAATGTGTAGACCAAAAAGACATACGATCTGTCATACCAA
>NC_090245.1:31343792-31393792 GCF_037325665.1 Littorina saxatilis | reverse complement strand
CAATCCCCTTGCATCTGAGAGAATAACAAGCATTGATTTTCACCCACCTATGGTTTAAACAGTATTTTATTCAACAATGTATAGATATGATATATAATAAGCATGTTAAATTAGGATCAACAACAAGCTATAAGCTTATAGTAGTGATCCACATATTACAGTGCGCATATTTCTAGCTTTAAGTAACCTTGACAGACAGACACACGAGTACTCTTGGATTTCCTCGTAACAGTTTGCAGATGGATACGTTTCTCGAAGGCCTAGTATGTGTGCATCATAACACCACTCTGTTGTTATGAACTTTGAACACGCAGTAAATACCTGTCATTTCCCGGAGCAGCAGCTGCCGCTATCGGCTGTCAGCAGCATCAAGGCTGTTCAGATCGATACGGTGAGTAAGGTGTTAAGTAGATACAAACATTAACACCGCGTTAAAGCAGCAGACCTTACCTAACAAACAAAGGATGAAAGTCGCATGCATCTTATGTTCTCATGACGTTGGTGCCGAATAACTCTCACATATATATACAAACATTTACACCGCGTTAAAGCAGCAGACCTTACCTGAGAAACTAAAGGATGTCATGAAAGTCGCATGGTAAATTCTATGCTTCTTATGTTCTCATGACGTTGGTGCCGAATAATTCTCTCATACTGGTGTTAACCATTTTCAAAGAGCTTACTTCCCTTTGCTTCTGACGCATTGTCTTTGGCGCTTAGCCTCAGTTGCTTGTGATTCTGACAGGCCTGTAATGTTGTCACATAATGGAGAGAGAGAGAGAGAGAGAGAGAGAGAGAGAGAGAGAGAGACAGAGAGACAGAGAGAGAGAGAGAGAGAGAGAGAGAGAGAGAGAGAGAGAGAGAGAGAGAGAGAGAGAGAGAGAGAGAGAGAGAGAGAGAGAGAGAGAGACTGATCAGAGTATTGGGAATGTTTTTTGCCTGTACTGCACTCTGCCCGATAACAGATATGTGATGTAAATCCCTTTAATTCAACACAGGAGTATCAGTCATCAACGTGTCAAAATTAACCCCCTCCTTCTGTCCTTTGTTCAACCAAGATGTGTGAAAAATCAATACTTTTGCACTGGAAGCAGGTTTTGTCGGTCAGGTATGTATTGACCCATATTGACACATATCGGTGCGTACGTGCTCAGGCCGTTTAACGAATCGATCCCAGCTCCACGTGGGGGGTGGGGGTGGGGGGGGGGGGGGGGTTAAAAGCTAGAGAACCCGTGTCCGGGTCTGATTCATGTACAACGTTTCTGTTTGATCATCCCATTCGTGTAAATGCGTATGACATTTTCCTGTTTACTTTTCGTGGTAAACTACCAGCTGAATTTGGAACAGTTGTTGAGTTTTCGTGTTTGTCGCAATGCTTATTTGTCTGGGTGTTATATGCAACCGTTGCAGTTTATTGTGAGAGGGTTTAAGCCCGCTGCTTAACCCCCAGAAGTACATAATATGCTGACGAGTACGAGCGATAACCTTTCTTTTCAGCTGTAATACAGATACTGACACTTGAAATGATCTAATATTCTTAGTGCATTGTACTTGTAAACTATGATGCATATATTGACTCTTAAAAGAGGTTAACATTCTGATTGCATCGCACTTTCCAAGTGTGATACATATATTTACTTGAAAGAATTTAACCTTTTGATTTGATAATAATTTTCAATTGCAATACGCAATTTCATTTGAAAGACTCTTACATTCGAATTTCATCATACTTTCTAACTCTGATGTATATACTGACTCTTGAAAAAGTCTGACATTCTGATTGCATCGCACATGTTCGTACTTTCCTTTAAGTGCGATACATATATTGACAGTTAAGTAAAAGTGTCTAAGATTATGAAGGTATCGAACTTTCCAACTGTGACACATATAGTTACCCTTAAAATAATATAACATAGCGCCATGAGACTGCCATTTGGCGGTGAACAGCGCTATAAAAGAATGTTTTATTATTATTATTATTACTATTATTATCAACATTCTGATTTCATCTTACTTTTCGACTGTGGTGCATATATTGACTCTTGAACGGAGGGCGGAGGTAAAGCAGCAACACAGGCTCTACTTGCTCTCTGCCAACAGATCTGCAACGCAAAGAAGTAGCAAAGCAAATGGACTGAGTCTCACGTGAATGTTGCTACCTAATGAGAAAGGTAATCGCAAACAGTCCCAGAACTACTGTATAAGCCACCCCAGCATGCTTATGCTCCGAGTGATCCTCAACCGACTGACAAGAAAGGTGGAGGAGCTATTAAAATTTTGATGAAGAGTAGCTGCTCGCAGGTTTGACAGCTGGTCGGAACACAGTGGAACACATATGTGTCTGCAGGTCATCATCAAGAAACACCTTCTACATCAACGAGACCTGTTCTACAACGTCATTGATTTCAATAAAGCCTTCGACAGAGTGCGGCATGAAGGCCTCTGGCACGTCCTCAGAGGGTTCAACATAGAGGAAGGGCTAGTCCAAGTCATCAAAGCCCTGTACGATCATTCCAGCAGATTAGTTCTCCTCGACAACCAGACAGGATTGTCTACTCTCCCAAGTTATTTTTGACTTGTTTCTAGGGGGGTGGGGGTATACCTCCCCCAGCGGCCAGCTTCACCCACGTCAACTCCGGCTGCGGCAAAGGCGGCTTCGGCCACCGGCGTCACCGTGGGTGGACATCCGCTGGGGAAGGTATTTGGCTTCGGGTGTCTGGGGCTGGTACCTGCACCGTCGAAGGAGGACGCAGACGCGAGAGACAACGGAAGAGCTGGTTCGACTATGTTAAAAGAATAGACAGAGATGAGCTTTCCTTGTCGACGGTCCCCAACATAACAGCCTTGAGAAGGGTGTTTGCCTCCTCTGACCTCATGTCCCCACCCCACCACCTTCCCCGACGACTGTAGCAGCGAAGGAACTGATGATGATGATGATGGTGATGATGGTGATGATGATGATGATGATGATGATGATGATGATGATGACTCACTTCTCTTTAATTCTGGCTCCAAGACATCTGGTAGGGATAACAGTTGGGCCTCACTGTGGTACACTGCTTTTACTGGGTGGTGGGGGGGGGGGGGGGGCTTAACGAAGTGAGGGGCCCGGCCATGCTCAGCAGCCCTGGCAGGCTGACGGTTTGGGGGAGGGACCACCGATGCACGTCCATGGACGAAAGCGGAGGCGCAGGACCCATGCAGTGGCTAACTAATGCATCCACATGCCATACACTCTTATCATAAATATGACATCATTCATAATCAATTCCTAAATTGATAGTCACTTTCACTTTTTTGGAAGTGCATGTACATAATTTGCTCCGGGAGATAAAGGCTATATATTGACTTGTCAGTGAAACCTAACAGTTTTATCGAAGAAACAGCGACCAGCTTTCCGCATTAAACCGACTTAAACAGAGCATTTAAGAGACCTTGACAGCTGTCATAAACTATCACAGCAAAAGATCGGACTGACATTAAAACACACAAAAATAAAAAAATAAATCCGCACACAAAAATCCGGAGACACAAAAAAGTTAATAGATAAACGGAAAAAAAGAAAGAGAGACAGAGAGAGAGACACAAACAAAACAATCCAGAGAGACACAGAAAAAAAAAATCACCCAGGCCTCACATATCATTGTGGCCTTCACCAATATTCTGTCCCAATGCACTCAGTGAGCCCTAAAGTTATCCTAGTTTTACCGTGCTGCACTGTGTGCGGTGTTCACATAAACCACATTCAGGAGGCGGGGCTTAAAGAGCTTTGAGTGACAGGTGACATTTTGTGACGCAAGGGCGCGTGCGACAGTGAAGCCCGTGTACGTTTCTGGAGCGTGTTTTTGCCTGTGAGAGACAATGGTTGATTAAAAAACTGAAGGCTAATTCAATGCAAATGGTGCAGCGGATAGAAGAAGAGAGAAGAGGCGAAAGGATGAAAGAAGAGAAGGGGAATGTAGATGTGTGTATGCGTGGCGATGGGGTGGGGTGGTGGGGGGTTACAACACGTCGCGTGAAGCGATATCAAAACATTTAGTCAATACATCGGCCTGACACAAAGAGGTCAACACTAAAAACCATTCACCACCGAGACTAAAAGCAGCAAGGCTTTGTCGCTAGCCGAAGACCGAGACGGGTCAAACTTGTCTTCGAGAAGCATACGAATGTCAACAAGACATAAATATCATCTACGTATGTTTTAATTCAGAGAATGATATAGAATACAATGCGATTATTTGTTAATCTCTTTTTAAAAGTCAATTTTAATACGATTTGTTTTAAATGAACAAACTGATTAATTTACTAAGCTTCCGAGTTGAAGTGCTATCCATTACTTTCGACCTAGTCAAAAATTGCTTTACTCAAACTTTAATCAATATTGTTATGGAAAAGTTAGGTCTCTTTACTGCGCCCTGAAATTTTTGGGGGAAAACGGATATGAAGTCATCAAACAACGTGTATCTAAGTAATGGGAAACACCGGTCTGGGGGTAATAACTGGCAGAGGTCATACGTACAATTTCATAAACACATTTTGGGTAGTTTTTTGTGGAACTGCTCTACACAAACATATGTGAACATAAAGTACCTAGTTCGCATAAAGCGATTTCTTTCATTTTGAGCCCATTTTCAGATTACACGTGACATATCTATATATGTGACCCTCCACCACGGAATGAGTCGCATGTCACCTTTGCATGATGTTCATATTTTTGCATTTTCCTAACGAGTTTTTTATGCTCTATCTAGAGGTGAAACCCGTTTTAGAAAAGAGCGAAAACTGTTTGAGTTATAAGCCTGTGACTAAGGTGATCCTCACACTGTTACCAGACACTCCCCGGACTTATATTAAGCCTGGCGCAGAACCGCGCGAGGTGACATGCGACTCATTTCGTGGTGGAGGGTCACATATTTTTGGATTCGGTGATCAATAAATTAAGAATACCATTAATGCAATTATTTTTGAATCTCTTATTGAATTTTCAATTTGAGAATTTAAATGACCAAACTCAATTAATTGTTTAACTTTCAAGATGGAATGCAATCTTATACAGTCCGGAATTAGTCAACGATTGATTGGCTCAAATTTCAATACATTTGATTCGAAAAATAAGGGCGTGACAGTGCTGCCTCATTTTTTTTTCGTAAAAGCCGGATACGACGTCATCGAAGACAATTATAGAATAAAACGTCTGGGGATATCACCTGGAAGAATGTGTATGTAAAGTTTCATGAATATCTGTCCAGTACGTAGTTTTCCTGGAATCAACACAGACACACACACACACACACATACACAAACATACGCACAACCACACACACACACACACACACACACACACACACGCGCGCACGCACACACGCAAGCACACACGCACCCACGCACGCACACACACACACACACACACACATAAGGAAGGGGGGACGTGTGGAACGTGTAAGGGGTGGGAAGGGGGGTGGGGGGGCGGGGATGACACCTTGGCATTGTAAGGCAGTGGGAACTGTTTGAGGTAAGGGCGTAAAGAAAGCAAACAAAATACAGCTTTGCAACCAGGCGGGAGAAAACAAATAGGGCTAGGACTCTGAAAATTAAGATATCTTTCAAGCCAGACACACACACACACACACACGTACATACACACACACACAAACACACACACATACGCGCACACACACACACACACACACACACACACACACACACACACACGTATACGCACGCACTCACGCAGAAACACACACACACACCTATTCACACACACACATATACACACACACACACACACACACACACACACACACACACACACACACGTACGCACGCACGCATGCACATTAACACACGCACACACACACACACACACAGACACACACAGACACACACACACAGACACCCACACACACACGCACACACACACACAGATACGCATCGCGGCACGCACGCAGATTCACACGTTTGTCCTTTATCATGCACGAGATAGCACTTAACCCCCTACCTTTGTTTTCACATTAAAAAACAAAACAAAACAAATCAAAACTTGACGAAATGTAAAAACAGGTTGACACCTTTTAACACCGAATCATGCAGTTGCAACTTGCAACTTGCTCTGTCAAAAAAGTACCCCTCCCATTTCAAAAACCCACCCATTTTCGACCTTCCAAACCAAACCCCCCTCTCCTTGTCTGAACGTTGGGACGGCCTACTAACCAACCAATCGGGACAGAAATTTCAGCGAGAGAGGTGTCGGTTGCCGAGCTGTCACGTGAAATTCCTGTGGTTTATGAAATCCTTGTGACAGAGTTTCAAGTGTCAAGCTCTCCCACTGGGGTAGATATCTGAGAGACTTTGACAGCTTGGGGCTATGGTGGGGGGGGGGAGGGGCTTTGTTGACCTTCCTACCTGTTGCCTTCTCCTGCCTTCACCCCCCCCCCCCCCTCGCCCCCCGCCACCACTTTTTATCTCCGTCACCTAGTTTTTTTACTCGCGGGTATCTGGGTATCTTCATAAACATGCACTCTCTCACCAGTCTTGCATGGTGATATTTACGAGACTTCAGTTCTAACGTTAACAGAGTTTGAAGGAGTAAGTTTTTATGTAACGTGTAATAGTTATAAAAGCTATACCACAATATAAATGTTAGGGAGGCTCACGCTCTCCGCGGCCCCGGCAGTCAAGCAGAGAGTGCAAAGAGCTGTTTTCAACTCAAAATTGTGCTTATTTGAATTTTTATTAAAAACAAATAAAGTATGAATGCTCTTTAGTATAGTCATCTTAGTACAATCATGTATCACCTGCTCAACATTACTGTTTAGATATTATGTGATTCACGTTCTAGGCTCTCTTACTAGAGTAAATATATCCGAGAGGCTTTGACGGAAGGGGGTTGGGGATGGGGGACTGGTTTGTCGCCCCCTCCACCCCTCACCTTCTAACCCCAGCCTCCTCCTCCCCCACCCCCCCTCCCCCCTGCCCACGCCCCCGTGTGCGTGCGTGTGTATATATATGTTTTTGTGGATGTGTCTTTCTATCTTTATCTTTCTCTCTCCCACAATGTGTCAATGTCAAAGTGAACGCCAATTCCTACAACTCAAAATACATGTTTTTAACATTGTTTTCTCTCGTTGTCTCTCTCCCAAGTCATGCATAGGTCGTGACGTTCACTTTGACATGAACGAAAACACAAGTATACCTCAGTTGCCTGACATGACTCTATACACATACATAAAAACATTGATTAGACGATAGCAAAAGATGAAGCGTTATTACAAGAATGAAGAACAAAATGTGTGTGAGCGAGAGAATGCATGCACATACACAAACACATACAAATTCACATACGCATACACATACACTCATACAAGCGCACACATTTACGTTCTTGTGCACATGATTTCACTAGAGTATTATCTGAAGGTTTTCTTCTATCTATTTTTGGACTTGGAAGATTGTGAACACTTTGAAACAGCGCTTACATATAACACAACATGCATATTTGTTCACAGTACGATCACTTTTATCTCTTCTGATGCCTTTTTTTCTAAATTGAGGTAATGGTACGTTTTGCAGGTCTGTGCAACAATGGCTCGGACAATGTTTTTATGTTGTGTTTAAATGAAATTGTGTGGAGTCTGTTCTGCATTGTGTCATTTGTGTGTGTGTTAAAATTGCTTGGATGCTCCGGGAAATACGTTCATGCGAATTGAGAAACTGATTTAGTTTTAGCCTACCTAAACGTCATATAAGAAACAGTATTTCGAGCCATACCAGAAAGACACGTGACAATAATTCAATTAAAATCACATCAATACAACAAACGTAAACAAGGTATTTAAACCACTTACAAAATAGGTCCTGAGATTGTAATTGATCGTTCATATACCCCACTCAATGTACTCAACCCACGTTTATATGATTCTTGGCATGCCATCATATTCGAAAGCCTGTCAGTATCATAAAGTCTGTCCGGTAAATTTCTCTAATTTGTTCACACTAATGTTGACACATTCTGAAAATATCACAGACAAAATATTCACAAAATATTAGCGAAGTCGATTATAGGGGTCAATCGCTGTCGTATGTTTTGAAAGTTACAAGCCAAGGAGTGACGTAAGTTATCTTGCCAGACGCACTTATTCTGAAGTGTTAAGTTGTTAGCACATTGTAACCAAGGTTCTGCCTGGGGCAGTTAACTGTTCGAACAAAATCACGGTTTTCACGGGTGTTTCTGTCTGAAAGGGATATCTATGTAGAACAATTTATGTGTAGGAAGTAAGTATGATAAACCAGAGCTCATTCCATTGGTTTGACTTTTCTAGTGCACAGATACCGGGATGTTGGGTTAACGTATAATTATAGTCTACAGCTGTGCTTGAACAATGCCCGGGTGCATGATGATGTTGATGATGATGATTATGATGATGGTACTGATGATGATGATGATGATGATGATGATGATGATTATGATGATGATAGGAATGACGATGATGATGATGATGATGATGATATTACAGTAGTAGTAGTAGTAGTAGTAGTAGTAGTAGCATCACTGAGTAGTAGCAGTAGTAGTAGTAGTAGTAGCAGCAGTATAGTAGTAGTAGTAGTAGTAGTAGTAGTAGTAGTAGTAGTAGTAGTAGTAGTGGTGCAAGGAGAATTAACAACATTGCAAGTAGCAAATAGAGTTTAGTAGTATTTATTGATAGAAGTAGCAGAAGCTGTATAGTACTAGTAGTAGTATAGTATTAACAACAGCAGCTATACAAGAAGCGACAGATCGGTTTGCTTCGAATTTCCTCACATTGTCTTTCCGATCCCAGGGCAGCAGGCCTCCTTTATTTAAAACTTCTGTAACTGTCATGGCGTTTCAATTTGTTCATTGATTTTTAGTTACATTTATTTATGTATGTATGTATTGATGTAAAATCCACTAGCTAATGGTAACTGATTAAACAGTTTAGGAGAAAATGTCAGGCAGCGACCTTGATTTCTTCGAAGAAAGTGATATCATAGCCTCCTCGGGGTAACATTTTGATGGTGAAATGTATAGTTGGATCAGTACGACATATTTACAAGTATATGCTGCAGGTTAGAATTGATGTCTGCAGTTTTCTTCTTGGTCATTCTCTTTTGTGTTGATGTTTCTCACATTTAACACAGAGACTCCTACCATTTGAGCTGAGTTTGTGTCGCCTCCTCTCGATGCCTCGTGCTCCTTTTCTAGCTTCCTCCTCCCGGCGTACGCGTTCCGAACAACCTCCCCCCCCCCCCCTCCTCAATATCCACCCTACCGCCCACATTTTTAATCCCTCTTCATCCCCGTCCCATCCCGTTCACCATTTTTTTCCCCTCCTCCCCCCCCCCCTCCCTTTCCATCAGCAAACAGTGACATACCCCCTGTACCCATAGTGCACACACTGTCAGTTCGCGGACACTCCGCTACGGACAGCGTACCTGTCGCTGTTTTCCTCTCTGCAACTTCTAAGTTGACTCTCTCTCTCTCTCTCTCTCTCTCTCTCTCTCTCTTCTCTCTCTCTCTCTCTTTCTTTCTCTCTCTATCTCTCTCTCTCTCTCTCTCTCTCTCTCTCTCTCTCTCTTTGTCGCTGTCTCTGTCTCTGTCTCTCTCTGCCTCTCTCTTTCTATCTATCCCTCTCTAGCTCTCTCTCTCTCTCTCTCTCTCTCTCTCTCTCTCTCTCTCACACACACATAGTGACTGCCTGCAGCTGTCTGTCTCTCTGTCTCTGTTTGTCTGTCTCTCTCTCTGCCTGTCTCTAGGCTCAGGCTCTCAGTTTCTCCCACCCTACCTCATCTGCCTCTCGCTCTCTCTCTCTCTCTCTCTCTCTCTCTCTCTCTCTCTCACACATAGTGACTGCCTGCAGCTGTCTGTCTCTCTGTCTCTGTTTGTCTGTCTCTCTCTCTGCCTGTCTCTAGGCTCAGGCTCTCAGTTTCTCCCACCCTACCTCATCTGCCTCTCGCTCTCTCCCTTCCTCCCTCTTTCTCTCTCTCCCTCCTCTGTTTGTCTGACTGACTGTCTGTGTGTGTGTCTTTTTGTCTCAGTCAGTCTTTCTCTATCTCCCTATCTGTGTCCCTCTCTCTCTGTCTCTGTCTCTCTCTTTTTTTTCTCTGTCTCTCTCTTGTAAAAAAACATTCCTTATGCCCCCTCTCTCTCTCTCTCTCTCTCTCTCTCTCTCTCTCTCTCTCTCTCTCTCTCTCTCTCTCTCTCTCTCTCTCTCTCTCTCTCTCTCTCTCTCTCGCGATTGACAATTTTCCTTTTATTGTCTTAATTTTTATGTCTTAGTTTAGCAGGGACAGATTGTAAGACTAGGCGTGAGCCTAAAATCTCCATCCTTGAGTAATAAAGTTCGTTCGTTCGTTCGTTCGTTCTCTCTCTCTCTCTCTCTCTCTCTCTCTCTCTCTCTCTCTCTCTCTCTCTCTCTCTCTCTCTCTCTCTCTCTCTCTCTCTCTCTTACGGATACCTGCCGTAGCATCCTCACCCCCCTCCCGCTTCTACTACTCAAGTTGACAACCCCTCTCTCTCTCTCTCTTACGGATACCTGCCGTAGCATCCGCACCCCCTCCCGCTTCTACTACTCAAGTTGACAACCTCTCTCTCTCTCGCTCTCTCCCTGTGTCTCTGGCAGAGAAACCCTGGGCTCCCATTGGCGGGCAGGGGAGAGATAAGAGCACGGGGAGGCGGTAGCGCGCCATTCACAAAAGTTGTGCACGCTTGTTCGGTTGCTTTCAGACTGTGGTGGTGGCCTCAACTCAACAACCTTACAACAACAGCAGCAGCACTGTCAGTGACTGCAACGACAGCCCAAGTTTTAGTTCACAGTTCTTCTCTCTCTTTTTTTCCCCACTCTACGATCAAACCCTGTTTGTAAGAGAGAGAGGGAGAAAGACCGTGTATTTTTTTCTGTTTCTACTATACTCACTACTACTACAACTTTGTTCGCTCTGCGTGTGCTGTGTTGGCTGTAAACTGTGAGCTGAGTTTGCTGCTTTGCTGTTATACGAGTGCCGTACTCTCTCTTTGCCTTCTTCGCTTCACAGCTGTCCGATATTCTCCCTGCTGCTCTCTCGCTTCCTGGAGAGAGAAAAAGGTCAGAGCATCGAGTTCAGTACACGTGAAGGGCGCGCGGGTCTTGGCACTGACCCCTTTTTTTGTGGAAGAAAAACTTGATTTTCTGGAACTTCAGCTTGACCATCGAAGTCCGTGAAAGACAATACCAGTGGACCGTGGACTGTTAGGTCAAAGACCTGACGGTTGTGATGGACAGTGAAACTTGAATGACCAGGCGAGTTTGAAGTTGGTGGTAATCGTCAGTGACCCGTGATTGACTTTCAGGATGGTGTGTGTCGGGTCTGGAACTGTTCTGGAAGGAGGAAAAACTTCCGAGGTCATGCCATACTCAGACAGGTGATAACAAAGTTTTACAATTCGGTCCTCTTTTGGTGTGGTGTGCTGTCTGCATGCTTTCTGTGTTCTCTGTCTGTCTTGTTTGCTCCATCAGCTTTTAGTACGATCACCGATACTCTTTTGCTTCGCTTTGTTAGCGTATCGTAGAATAATTATGTTTGGTATGCCTCTCCCTCTCTCTGTCTCTGTGTCTCTGTCTCTGTCTGTCTGTCTGTCTGTCTCTCTGTCTGTCTGTCTGTCTCTCTCTCTCTCTCTCTCTCTCTCTCTCTCTCTCTCTCTCTCTCTCTCTCTCTCTCTCTCGCTGTTATGGTGTTAGGCTAACAAATAACTTTCAGATACTATTTTCTCCTGGACCACTCTGAAATGAAAAGAGCAGCAATTTCAGTGATCGATGTACTCATTTATATACATTATTTTGACGAAATAAACAACCTTTGATGATAGCTGTTTGACTGATGTCTAAAATGTGTGCTAAAACTTTATCAAAACGATGTCGCATAGCTCTAGCGGTTGTTGTTTTTTGTCGCCACATCTGACCCGTACAATCGCTTACTACTGAGTTTGCCCTCTGCGTCAATCAATGACTAAATCGATATCACAAGAATGCGATCGTCGATCGAGCTGTATCTTCACTCCCCATTCATCCGCCATGTACACATACACTCACACGCACAAAAGAGAAGTACTGATGATCGGACTTGAGCTGTATAAAAATGAATGCGGAAAAACACAGGAAGGTTTTCTTGTTATAGGAAACATCCCGGCACGTTTCTTATTCGACTAAATTACCGTGTTCTTTGTGAAATATATATACCCCCCCCCCTCCACCCTTTCCTCCCAATATGTATTGGTGTGCCACATATTAGGTCTTCCAAATAATCAGGTTAATGAGCACATCATTGAATGACAAAAAAGCAGCTAGGAAAAGCCCACGCGCAGTGTTCAAATTCTAGTACGTTTTGATTCCCCCGCACCTGAATTCGGAGTCAATTTTTTTTTCTTGGCCCGTTGGTTCTTCTCTCCGTTGGCGGACAGTGTAGTTCTGCTAGTAATGAGGTTAATTATCACCGCCCGGAGAGAAAAGGCTTCACCCAGAAAAGACCAGCGGTTGTGAAGAACCCAGCATGCATTTTACACGTGTTTTGTTCAAATTCCTGTACGTTTCAGAGTTCCTCCGCACATAGAGTCCAGCAATTATTTATGTCATAGTATAAGCTTGCTACTGATGAAGTTGATACATTATCACAACTCTGGATGAAAAGAACAGTTGGGACAAGCCCAGCCTACAATAATTAACGAGCGTTGTTTTTCAAAGTCCTGTACGTTTAGAGTTCCTCCGCACTAAGTCCACCTATTGTTCCGTTGGGACTTCGCTGGTGGACAGCAGTGTCCGGCCGATGGGACAGTCGCCTCTTCAGCGAGAAGCCACTGGGGGCAGTGTAGCGGTCAGCACCGGGCAGGTAGGAGAGGAGAGTCCCTCCCGTCCTAGGCACCTTTTGTGAGAGTCACCGCGCGACCCCCTTTGTCCATGTACGGGAGCTATTGTCAACCCCACCCCCCCCCCCCCCCATCCCTTTTGGGGGGATTTTTTGTTTGTGAGTGTTTTTCTTTTGGGGGTCTTTTCGTCTCAATTCTTCCTCTGTTTTCTCGAGCTCCGTTTTGTCCAGGCTTTTTACTGCCCCTGCGACTATTTTTCCACCCACTCTCTCTTTATCTTTGCAAGAAGAGTTTTGGGTGAAGGGGGTGTGGGGATAGGAAAAGTGGACAAAGGTTAAAGTTGACCGGCGAGTGCACTCCCTCAACTCTCTGGAGTTCGGCTGTTCGACGTCTTTCTCTCTCTCTCTCAGTGATGTCGCAGTCAGCTGTAAAGGCGATTCTCGGTACGTCACCTCAACCGGCGAGCGTCGCATTACATGGTGCACCAGTTTGCTTCCCATAGCACTGACAGAGCCGGGGAACTGTCACTTGTTCCACTTTGTCCGCTTGTAACCACTTCGATCTGTCACACCTCTCCTTCTCTCGGCTGACACGAGAGTCAGTCTCGGTCTCTTTTTGTCTCGGCTAGCGCCAGTCTCTCAGTCTCGGCTATAACGCACAGAGCCCGAAGGCCGCACGACGACGACGTCAAAGCTACAAGAGTTCGCACACACCAACGTAGTTTTACTCCAAGTGTAAATCAGGCGACCTCGACTGTGACAGGAGTTCGGTCGAGTTTATCTGGCCCGATAGGGACGCACTGCATAAATACGGTGCAGCGGCAAGTTGTAAGTTCATTAAACTGTTGAGCTGTGGAGTGAATGATCGTACTCGCCCAGATGGTGTAGCAGTGTTATCAGGTTGATAAGGTTACTTAGTCTGCGTAAATTCTCGGTCGCTAAAGGTGTATTTTCAATGATTGTGTTAATTGTGTTATTGTTTGGGGATTTTTTTGTCTAAACATGTGGCCGTAATTGTGTTTCTCCTGTCAGTTTTTTTTTAAAGCATGTGTTTTTTGTTGTAAAAGGTGATGCATAATTGCAATGCAGCGGGGAGTTTTCAGCTCAATTAAGCTTCTGGGTGAAAGGCTTGTCAATTGTCACACTTGGACAAATTGTGTAGCCGTTTTATTTAATAGTGTAAATCATAACTTCTCGGTCGGTTTATTGTATTGATTCTGAGTTCCTCAGTGTGTGTGTGTGTGTGTGTGTGTGTGTGTGTGTGTGTGTGTGTGTGTTTATTGTGTTGACTAGTGTTTTGTAATTTTTGAAACCATTTGTTTGTTTGCTTGTCTGTTTATGAATGCGGTGCATCGGGAAGTTGGAAGTTGATGAACACTCTTGAGCTCTCAGTGGAGTGAGTGGAGGCTTGACATATTCGGACATATATTATAGCAAGTCTTAACTACTAGTAATATTATACTTACTCAAACTGCGTTCTCGGTTTTTAAATGTAAATTTAAGGGGTTTGCTTTATTTCATAAGTTGCAAATTCAGCAGAGTGCATGTTGTCAATGACTGATGTTTTGTGATTGTTTTTGAACACGTGGCTAGCTGTTTTGAAAAACAAAAAAAATTAATGTAATTTTGTTGCTACGTTTTGTACATTTTTTTCAAGTCTTGTGGTGTCATGCTTGAAGCAAATGAAACCAAATATTGACTGAGAGAAATATGTCTTTCTATTGTTTTAAATTGTGGTGCGTATTATGCAAACTTTCGTATGATCTGAGGAAATGGAATTGTAATACTCGTTTTATCAACGACCAGGAGTGTTTGTAATCGATCAGTTGCAACACACAACTGAACGAAACGTGAATGCATTGAACACTTCTCTGTACTTGTCTTCAACACTCGACTTGTGTTCATTCATATTCTGACTGTATGAGCACTTACTAAAAGTATAAGTTGTTAACTTGTGGTCCTCCCTTTTTAGTCTTCAGTCTTTCTTTTCAGCACGAATTGCACGTTGTATTTGTCTTAAGAGAGGTTGTAAGACGAGGAAGGCATTGCGCCTTAAAACTTTTATTCTTGTCAAATACAAATCAGTCAATCAGTCAGTCTATTACAGTACCGCCTTGCAAGTACGAGAATAAGAAGACACTTGTGTGCAAGAGGAAGGTGAATCGGAGCGGGAGGGAGTGAGAGGGAGGACAGGTGAGGTGAGGGCATGCCTAGCATCTGCGGACTGGCACCTCTTCTCCCCATCAGGCACAGCCTGGCATGGCTGGCACTCTACCTAATACCTGTCTACCTGCCTGCCCTCGCCCACAGTTCACCACAACGCCAGTGCTTCTTCCCCACCCGGCCCCACTCCCGTCCATCCCCACCCCTTTCTCTCTTCCCACCTCTAGTCCCCCAACCCTCGTACCTGTCTACCCTTGCCCACGGTTCACCAAAACGCTAGTGCTTTTTCTCGCTCCACCCCTACTCCAACTACCCCCCCCTCTCTCCTTCCTGTGTACACACGGAGGATATATACCTTTTTTCTGCTTGCTGCCCTCAGCGATTCGCATTCCGCACTCGCAGGGTACGTTCGGGGGGCCGCGCCGCTTTGTACGTCTATCTACTCTCACCTGTAAAAGGTGTGCGTAGGTACGGGGGGATCATCATCATGCGGGTTACAGCTGGCGAGTAGTGGAGTTAGCTGACTTGAGAGCTTTTGTTTGCCTCAGCCGATGTAAAGTGTTATACTGAGTTCTTTTCTTCGTGCTCGTCCCACCTGGACAGAGTTGTATTTGTTTTATAAAATAAATTTATTTAAAGACTAAGTTGTGGAACTGACTAAGACTAGAGATTTTTTTCTCCGAACAGATGTGATGTTTTTTTACATTTTTTTATTTTTTTATTACTAAATTATTTTCTGCGTTTTATGTTGTGGTCAAGATGGACAGATATTTGTGGAACTGACCAAGACTAGAGATTTGTTTTTTCTCCTAACAGATGTGATGTTTTTACATTGTTTTTGTTGTATTACTTAATTATTGTATGCGTTTTATTTTGTGGTCAGAATAGACAGATATTTACACCCCCCCCCCCCCCCCCCCTGAATGCGAGAAATCAAGACACCAGTGACATGTTTTTCTGTCCGATGTGATGTTTTATACTTGTTTTGTGTGTATTTGTTTATTCTTCTCTACATTTTCTTTCTAAAATTCAGTTTGGACATAATTATGTGTTATGTTATGAATATATCTATATTGCCCTGACTGCTTTCAGACATGACATTTGTCCATGATAGTTCACGCTTTTCTGTACATTTTAAAGCCGAAGCGGAAAGGGTTTTGCTTTTTTGAATGTCAAACTAATCACTTGAAAATCGGTATTAACCACGCCTTTTCTAACTATAAAGCCGTGTTCGTCAAATAGAATGTCAGAATCCGGGCTCATGCCTGGTTTTGTCATGCGTTTTTATGTATATCTGGGAAGTGTGTTGCTTTTTTTTTGCATCGTATTTGTGTGGATATGTTGACAAAGGTGAGCTGCCTGCATTGATGTTCTGCTTGTGTTTGTTTTCAGAAAGTGCCGCGAGGACAGATCTGTGAAGGGATTAACCTGTCAGTGAAGGTGGGAGAGCAAAGATTTAAGGGGCTGTGCTGACAGACTTCCTTCTCTTTTTTTTCTTAACCCCTCGTACTCTCGTGGCTGACACTGTACGTTTTGTTCACCCCACACAGCTGTTGTTTCCTCCCACGAATGTGGGATTTGTAAAGGGATTCTTGAAGTAGAACCCAGAACCTCTGAAGCAGTAGTAGCTCCAACGCCAGCAACAGAAAATACAATCGGTTTTTGAAGGAGTGTGAACATTCCCGCTGCAATCATGAGGGAACAAGTGCTTAGAAAAGCGGTGGACAAAGGTCTCAAAATGGCCGTGTCAACCAGGACTCGAACCCGCTTAGCACCAGCAGCAGCAACATCATCACCCTCATCAACACCACACGCATCCCCTGCTAGAGGGGTGGCCACGCCAGACGGTCCATCTGCGGGGTGTCCGCACCACACAAACAAATCACAGCTCACAAGCGCTACCCCTTCCAACAGTCGCTGTGTGTTCACTCAAACACGCAGTGCCAGTGACAGTATCGCATCATCCGCGCGGGGTTTGAACCCTCAGACAGCTCTGGACAGTGATGTGAACGACGCAACGACATCGACGATGACGGCGACGGCAGCAACGACAGAGGAGTCGCGAGTTCGGAGCTTTGACGAAATGCCAGGCCCCAAAGGCTACCCGGTGGTGGGAACCTTGTTGGAGTACTTTCGCAAAGAAAACCACGGCAGAATGCACGAAATCCAGGTGAGTCTCGTTTATCGATGTTGCTCTTCCCCCGTTTGTTCCTGTCGTTTTTAATAGTATGTTTGTTCATTATGTGTGTGTTTTTAATCTGCTATACGTGTTTTTTTTGTGTTTTTGTTTTTTACAAACATTTTCTTTTGTTGCCCGACTCCTATCGATTGTGAGTGGAATGAGTGTTACTTTCATGATTTTTTTCACTTTTAAGTATGCGTAACATCGAAGAACTTTGCGAGAAATGTGCAGACAATTTGGGCTCTTTTATTCTTATATGAGAAACAAAGGGACGTTCGCGCTCTATAATACATACGACATGTGCCACCAGAATAAGTAACAGTTATGCGGAATCATCTCCTGGCACCTAAGATAATTAAACACGCATCAAAATGAACAGGTGACTGTCGGTGTTTGGATGCGCATAAGTCTCATTTACTCTTGATGCAAATGTCGTATGCATTTAGAGCGCTTACGTCTGACTCCCCTTGTTTCTCAGATCTTAAACCAGCTCTCTGCCTCACTTGATAGAAATTCTCACTAATTCTGAGTTCATTTGTTTGTGCATGAAAATGATATCAAAGCATTCGACAGAGAAGTTGTTGTTTTGTTTTGATTTGCATTTTTAGAAACTATGCAAAGTTAATTAACAAACAGTCGAAATGTTTGTTTTTGCTGTACTTCATATCTTTAACACGGTTTTCCAGTATCTAAGGACAAACAAAACCAGCAAACAAACTTGATAAAAAGAACAATCATGAAACCGACACATGAAAATATCAGTTTGCGATTGTCCGATCGCTTTTGTCATAAAGTTAATTCTAACAAAAATTGACCTCTCTATACTTTCGACAAAATGGAAATGCCCTTATATACACTTACTGAACTGTGCTTCCTGCAGTCTATGCCTCCGCTGACACGCACGCACACACAAACACAAAACGTCTATAGAACGTTGAACTACACACACTGGTTCATGCATGTTATATAATTTATATTGTGTCTTTGTTTTTGTTTTTTTCGTGGTTGATTGTTAGCTTTTAGTGTGACACAGTTTTTGAGAGATGTGTTGTCTCTTCCGAACGCATTTTTGTGCAATAATCAATGTAAACAACCACACACACTCACAAATGCACACAACAGAAACAGACAAAAAATTAATGCAGTGTTTTGTTGAAACAGCTGTCGCACTCTTGGTGTAGCTTACCTGTCAAGTGACAGTAGTAACCCCCACCCCCCAACCCTTTTACTTCGGTTGTGCCAATAGGCTTTTTCAACCACACATAAATCTTGCACACTACCAACGTAAAAGTCGAGCGTATTCAGGGTTCTATTGTATTGATCTGCAGTCAGCTGATAAGAGCGTTGACAATCTTCCAACCTGTTTTACGAGCATTTTGTGTGTGTCACAAAGCGTTCACTGAGTGCGTCTTCGTAATACAAGCTGTTCCAGTGCAGTAGTAACTGTGTTTTGATCATTAATTGTGTATGTCTTGATGTGTGTGTGTGTGTGTGTGTGTGTGTGTGTGTGTGTGTGTGTGTGTGTGTGTGTGTGTGTGTGTGTGTGTGTGTGTGTGTGTTTTAGAACAACTTGAATGCATGCGTAACTGTACTCGCCCTGTTGGAGTGGCTGCCTGTTGTAGAGAGGTGTAGAATTACTCAATAGTGCATTGCAGTGATGTTCTTATTATTGTATGCTATAGAAGTGAAGTGGGTGCTTCAGAGAACATGATTTGCTCACCGAAAGTGGCACACGCGCGCGTATAAAGTGCAAGACAATTGCGTGTTTTTTTTATCTACTTTGTCCCCCTGTGTGGCTGTCTCTTTCTGTCTCATATTGTTTCTCCAATTATCCTAATTAATAAACAGCTATAGCTTTCTTTTTTCTCTTTGTCTTCTCCCCTCCGGCTCTTTCTCTTTCTACCCAACTCCCCACTCTCTCTCTGTCACTTTGTCTCTGTCTCTCTCTCTGTCTCTGTTTCTCTCTCTCTCTGTCTGTCTGTCTGTCTGTCTCTCTCTGTCTCTGTCTGTCTGTCTGTCTGTCTGTCTGTCTGTCTGTCTGTCTCTCTCTCTCTCTCTCTCTCTCTCTCTCTCTCTCTCTCTCTCTCTCTCTCTCTCTCTCTCTGCGGTTTACCTAAACAAATGTATCGTAAGGGCGAGCGTAGGGCGCATACAGAATGATGTAGGTACACATGTTACACACATTTTAACGCCTGTTTTGCCTCTTGTGTCTTTAGTTTGAACCATGCAGAGTTCAACAGCAACTTGATTGCACGTCACGTCGTTGTTTACGATCGACTGAGCGAAGTCGGTCAGAGTTGAGTCACACTTGCTGCATTCACATTCGATAGCCTTCATCAGCTGAAGCTATTCGCTTAGCTAGTTATCTCTGAGATCTGTTATAATAAGCAGACCATTGTCGCTTTTTTCATGCCAGGGCCGGATTACCATTGTAAAAGGTCAACGCTTGTGTAACAGAAAGGAAATAGTTGTTCGCTGGGAGCTAAAGACGCTGTCGTTTTGAGGTCTTCGACCGAGGCGTCTGATTTTTCTTTAAAGTTACACTGTCCAACAAAATAAATGTTTGATGGAATTCAGATGTAAACGTCATCAGTGGTAGCAATGGCAAACTACAGAGGGACATGTTTCGTGTGTACACTACCCATTAAAACAGTTTCCATTCCTTGAAACCTTACGGTCTCTGGTATACCATCATTTTTGAGACATTAGCTGTGAGTTTAAATGTCACGCTTTTCTTTTTATTCACTTTTCTTCGTTAGTGCTACGCAAATCAATCAATCCATCAATATGAGGCTTATATCGCGCGTATTCCGTGGGTACAGTTCTAAGCGCAGGGATTTTTTTTTATTTTTTTTTATTTTTTTATTTTATGCAATTTATATCGCGCACATATTCAAGGCGCAGGGATTTATTTATGCCGTGTGAGATGGAATTTTTTTACACAATACATCACGCATTCACATCGGCCAGCAGATCGGAGCCATTTCGGCGCATATCCTACTTTTCACGGCCTATTATTCCAAGTCACACGGGTATTTTGGTGGACATTTTTATCTATGCCTATACAATTTTGCCAGGAAAGACCCTTTTGTCAATCGTGGGATCTTTAACGTGCACACCCCAATGTAGTGTACACAAAGGGACTTCGGTTTTTCGTCTCATCCGAAAGACTAGCGCTTGAACCCACCACCTAGGTTAGGAAAGGGGGAAGAAAATTGCTAACGCCCTGACCCAGGGTCGAACTCGCAACCTCTCGCTTCCGAGCGCAAGTGCGTTACCACTCGGCCACCCAGTCCTCTCGAAGAAGAATAGAAGAGAGAGAGAGAGAGAGAGAGAGAGAGAGAGAGAGAGAGAGAGAGAGAGAGAGAGAGAGAGAGAGAGAGAGAGGCAGGCAGGCAGGCAGGCAGGCAGACAGACAGACAGACAGACAGACAGACAGACAGACAGACAGACAGACAGACAGACAGACAGACAGACAGACAGACAGATAGATAGATAGATAGACGGAAATTTTATTTTTAACCAGAAAGCTACAACTACAACACCAACAACAGGGAAGGCGAAACACGACAACCGACATCTACTTCTGGAAAACATTTTACGCACCAGCACATTACGCCTGAAGCGTAAAACGTAAACTCTGCGGTCCACGACCCAGGAAAACGCAGACAAAATATTCTGTGAAAAACTATCCCGGCACGTTTGTTGATGTTTTCCGAGTTTGTGTGTGGGAGTGTGTGTGTGTGTGGTTTTCATGTGTGGGTGTGTTTTGTGTGTGTGTGTGTGTGTGTGTGTGTGTGTGTGTGTGTGTGTGTGTGTCCGACCGACCGTCATTACCTTAACCTTTCCCGCAGTGGGGCACTGCGGTTATGAAATTAAAGGCCCCTCCTGTTTTTGGAACCGCAGGAGCTTTCTAGTTTGCTGTTAGGTAGATTTTTGGTTCCTCTTTCCTGTCATGCTCTCTTTTTCTTCATGAATTCTTTTCTTTTTTCTGCCTTCTTGCTCATTCACCTATATTTTTTCCAAAAATCTCTTCTCTTGCCGCTTGTCTCGCGATTCATGTATAGTTTAATCTGTTAGTGTTCTGATGTAAGTCCAGCAGTAGATAGGTTAAGCCTATTTTAACATACTGGAAACTGGTAATCTTCCAGTAGGTATTAATTTAGTTTTACTAAAGCCTGCTGGGACACAAGTAATGGGTTAGTGCATTTGTAAACAGGAATCGCTTGACAAGTGGCCCCCTTCATCCCCCCCTTCCTCGTCCTGATATGGCTCTGCGTAGTCGGCTGGACGTTAAACAACAAATAAACAAACAAACAAACAAACCTTAACCTTGATATTGAACCTTGTCATCGCAAACTTGTTTTTTTACGTTATGCGGTGTGCATTTGAAATATGCCTGTTGTTGTTGTTGGTGTTGGTGTTGTTGTTGTCGTTGTTGTTGTTGTTGTTCTAAGCATACAAACAAGCAAACATAACAGTCAAAAGACCAATCATCTTGTACACAGCAGAAGTGTTGCACCCGATGGTTCAGGCGCACCAAGACTCCCCTCACCCTCCCTGAACCCGGTGTTCCTTCCGACAGGCTGTAGCTATTACGTCGCTAGGGGAAAAGGTTATCTGCGCTTACGCCACCAAACAACGCCCTCTTTAGGCTATCGCTACGTGTCCGTTAGGAAGTTCGGAAGTGTGTAGCCTAAAGGGCGCTCAAAGCATTTTTCGCCTTCTTGTTCTCGTTTTGTTGGTGTTGCTTATTAGGGTCTGGGCGAGCCATTACTGCACTGTTGCGTTTTGACAGGAACATGGTAAACGGTGAGATACTTTAATAGTCTCGGTGATTTTATTGTTGAAACATGTTTGTGTTATCCAGTTTGCTTATATTAGTAATTTATGTATTATCATTTTATAGTACCATGTGACTGATTTGACCAACCAGGACTGCCGACTCATGTTCATATAGATCTATTTTCTCAACCTGTCTGTTATGATATATCATTTGCTAACAGTCAGCATGTTGAAAGCAAGTCATACTATCGTTTTCATTGACAGACAAACAACTTCGCAATTAGATACGGATTAATGAAGCCAATACCTCTTTTTTTTAAGTGATATGTTTTTGGTCGAAACGGGTTCGGTCAAACAAAAAAGTTAAGATGAAGGCAGCCATTGGAATAAAAAACAAGTCGCGTAAGGCGAAAATACAACATTTAGTCAAGTAGCTGTCGAACTCACAGAATGAAACTGAACGCAATGCCATTTTTCAGCAAGACCGTATACTCGTAGCATCGTCAGTCCACCGCTCATGGCAAAGGCAGTGAAATTGACAAGAAGAGCGGGGTAGTAGTTGCGCTAAGAAGGATAGCACGCTTTTCTGTACCTCTCTTTGTTTTAACTTTCTGAGCGTGTTTTTAATCCAAACATATCATATCTATATGTATTTGGAATCAGGAACCAACAAGGAATAAGATGAAAGTGTTTTTAAATTGATTTCGACAATTTAATTTTGATAATAATTTTTATATATTTAATTTTCAGAGCTTGTTTTTAATCCAAATATAACATATTTATATGTTTTTGGAATCAGAAAAGGATGGAGAATAAGATGAACGTAAATGTGGATCGTTTTATAATTTTTTATTTTTTTTACAATTTTCAGATTTTTAATGACCAAAGTCATTAATTAATTTTTAAGCCACCAAGCTGAAATGCAATACCGAAGTCCGAACTTCGTCGAAGATTACTTGACCAAAATTTCAACCAATTTGGTTGAAAAATGAGGGCGTGACAGTGCCGCCTCAACTTTCACGAAAAGCCGGATATGACGTCATCAAAGACATTTATCAAAAAAAATGAAAACAACGTTCGGGGATTTCATACCCAGGAACTCTCATGTCAAATTTCATAAAGATCGGTCCAGTAGTTTATCGCTCTACACACACACACAGACACACACACACACACACACACACACACACACACACACACACACACACACACACACACACACGCACATACACCACGACCCTCGTCTCGATTCCCCCCTCTACGTTAAAACATTTAGTCAAAACTTGACTAAATGTAAAAACCATATGGTAAGAATTAAGCCTCTTCAGGATTTGGATTATGGAAAGTTTCAAAACAGCGCTTGGATAGTTTTCTTTGGGAAGAATTATCGACAAAAGGTAACCTCCAAACAGTGTTGTAAAAACGTGTAAATGCCAAGCTGTGTCACATCAGTCATCACTGTTGATACAAATGTATTAGTGTATATCAATGTAACCTTGTTACGCGGGCTATACACATGCAGACTAAAAAAACAACATCGGTGTTTCCGATTCCCCGACCGATTCCTTTTTTTTTCCTGCCGACCCTGTAAGTTTTGTTAGTGTTTTTGTGGGGTTTTTTACCCCTTAAAATAAAAAGAACTGGACATGACAAAACTGAATTCTACAGACTTTATAAGGAGAATTAATTACTCATCTACGACATTCAAGAAACACTGCTCACACGATTGCCGGCCAAAAAAAAATCACATACGCCTGTGTAAATTATTAAAAAAAAATCGTCCATCAACAACAACCAAAAATTAAAAAAAAAACCTAAACATTTGCCGACCCTTTTTACATTTAGTCAAGTTTTGACTAAATGTTTTAACATAGAGGGGGGAATCGAGACGAGGGTCGTGGTGTATGTGTGTGTGTGTGTGTCTGTCTGTGTGTGTGTGTAGAGCGATTCAGACTAAACTACTGGACCGATCTTTATGAAATTTGACATGAGAGTTCCTGGGTATGATATCCCCGGATGGTTTTTTTCTTTTTTTCGATAAATACCTTTGATGACGTCATATCCGGCTTTTTGTAAAAGTTGAGGCGGCACTGTCACACCCTCATTTTTCAATTAAATTGATTGAAATTTTGGCAAAGCAATCTTCGACGAAGGCCGGGGTTTGGTATTGCATTTTCGCTTGGTGGCTTAAAAACTAATGAGTGAGTTTGGTCATTAAAAATCGGAAACTTGTAATTAAAATTATGTTTTTATTGAACGGTCCAAAAACAATTTCATCTTATTCTACGTCATTTTCTGATTCCAAAAACATATACATATGTTATATTTGGATTAAAAACAATCTCTGAAAATTAAAAATATAAAAATTATGATCAAAATTAAATTTCCGAAATCGATTTAAAAACAATTTCATCTTATTCCTTGTCGGTTCCTGATTCCAAAAACATATAGATATGATATGTTTGGATTAAAAACACGCTCAGAAAGTTAAAACGAAGAGATGCACAGAAAAGCGTGCTATGCAGTACAACGAAACCACTACTGCGCTAAACAGGCTCGTCACTTTCACTCCGTTTTGCACAAGCGGCGGACTACGGTCATTGTAAAAAAAAAATGCAGTGCGTTCAGTTTCATTCTGTGAGTTCCACAGCTTGACTAAATGTAGTAATTTCGCCTTACGCGACTTGTTCTTCTTGTCAACGAAAACGTTTGTTTTATTTTGTTGGCCTTAACGGTGTGAAACATGATCATTGTTATCAAACGATATTCGTATTGTTTTTTGGTTTTTTTCTTTGTTATTTATATATAACATGTTGCCCGACACAATTTAGCTGGTGGCTTTTCCGTGCAAAGATGAAGAGATCGAGGGACTCACCCACAGACACACGGACAGAGAGAATATGCAGACAAGCAAACTCTCTCGTATTCTATTCGGCACACTCCATACTTAGAGAGAGAGAGACAATGACAATGACAATGACAATGACAAATCTTTATTTTTCGAGGGTGACAAGAATAAGCATAGATATGCTTTTTTGCATCTGGCCCTCGCCCTAAAGAGGGACTAAACTATTTTACTATAACTATGACTAGGGAAAAAAAGGTTACATAAAAACATTAATGGTAGAACATATAAGTTTATGTACATGAAGCGCATTATGTAGAAGCATTGTAGATCATAAGGTAGTGTTCAAAATTGGGTGTAAAGCAATGAAGATAAACGGAAAGTAACCCAACAATACATTAGCTCAGCAAAACAATGTATTACAGAGCCAAATCTTCGTGATTTTGTCACAATAAACCATAATTCCGATAATGAACAACTGTATACAAAGAAAACATACCAATCAAGTTTATTTGTTCATAGAGTTCATTAAATGGAAAGAATATTTGGTTCTAAAAGAATCTGTGTTGGTGGATTGCCGCAGGGCGTCCGGAAGAGCGTTCCAGAGGCTGCTTCCTGAATAAACAAGACTTGATTTAAATAGGTCTATCCTAGGAAGAGGAGTGTTTAGTTTTATAAAGTGGTGCGAATTCTTCAAAGAGAACTTTGAGCAAATGGTTTCGGGTGCATTTTCTGTCATAATTTTATGCATCATTATTCCTTTGTTGTAATTCATTCTTGACTTCAGAGGTAGGACCCCTATGTTGATGTAGTCTGAGTCGGTGAGAGTAGTCTGTTTGAGTAATACTACTTTTAGCGCTCTTTTGTGTAATCTGCTGAGTAGCTTTAGGGAATTATCACTTGCAGAGTCCCATAGAGTGGATGCGTAATCAATAAGAGACTGAATATGAGCAGTGAAAAATAACTTCCTGGCTTGACAATTAAGGAAGTGTTTAATTCTAGATAAGAGGTACACTTTCTTTGACACTAATTTACTAAGTTGTTCAATGTGAGTTGACCAAGACAGGTTGTTATCGATGTGGACACCTAGAACTTTGTGATGGTCGACTTTTTCCACTATATTGCCGTCAATCATTAAATCGGGACCAGTTGAGGTAAAATTCTGTCGTTTTTGTCTAGTTGTAATTATCATATATTTGGTTTTCTTTGGGTTAAGAGACATGTGATTTAGGTCAGTCCATTCTGTCAGCTGGTTTAGACTTCCTTGGAGGGATTCTGATAAGCGAGTTAAATTTTTGTTACTGGAGTGAATTGTGGTATCATCTGCAAAAAGTTCACATAAATGTTGAATATAAAGGGGGAGGTCATTAACATATATTGAGAAGAGCAGAGGTCCTAATACCGATCCTTGTGGTACACCGTAATCTACAGCTTGCATGTTCGATGCTCTAGCGTTAGTAAGAACTGTCTGTTGTCTGTCAGAGAGAAATGAACTAACAAGATTGATAGTATCAGATCCGACGCCATACAAACCGAATTTTCTAAGCAATAAAGAGAGAGAGAGAGAGAGAGAGAGAGAGAGAGAGAGAGAGAGAGAGCGTGAGAGAAAGAGAGAGAGAGAAAGAGAGAGAGAGAGAGAGAGAGAGAGAGATTGCACTGCGGACTTTCGGAGTGGGATCTGGGGGGGGGGGGGGGAGGGGTGAGGGGTATAGGGGGTGGGGGTAGGGGGAGGTCGAAAAGGTCACGTGTGTTTACTGGAGACACCTGCCTTCGTTCGCCAGCATTCTGGTCATACCGGGGGCAGGACCTAACGCGCTCTCCACAATAGCGGAAATAGTCCACATCCCGCAAAACGAACACTCTCGTCAATCCTCCGCTAACCCACTTGCACTATACAGACTACACAGTTCGTCGTCAGTCCTTCTTACTGGACATTCTAGTTGCTTGCACCGTAGTGACTAGTACTAGAATGTATAGTGCAAGTCAAAGCTAAAGCTAATCTGAAGTGTGGTTGTTGTTGTTGTTGTTGTTGTTGTTGTTGTTGTTGTTGTTGTTGTTGTGTGAATGAAGTTGTTTCAGTAAGAGACGTAGCCTTATTAAAGCGTTTCCTCCTTTTGAATGGTTACCTTCAGCTGCGCAGTATTTTCAAACTGCGAAGTTTTAAAACAGCCAGAAATGTCAAACATCCCATGTAATTGCTCTGAAGTGCACCGCTAAACACACATATTGTCGCGGTCTTTGAATTTACCTATTTTTGGCAAAACATTTCAGACCTCTGAATACATTTACGTCAATGGCAGTGAGACGTCGTTCTTTGGCGGTTACAGTTTTGCAAATAGCATGAACTATTTTAGAAACGTCTCACTACAGAGAGGAAAAAGTCAAAGGTTGACTTCAAAACTTCGGAAGAAAAATGTGGAAATATAACGGCCACAACATTACTAAAAGGTTGCCAGCCATACTTTCTTATTGCATATTTGGTCATTGAACCTATTTGAGGAGGGAATACGAACTTGATATTTTTTTTTAAAAATAACTGGCCTTTGTTGAATCTGTTAACGCTTCTGTTTTTGGTGCTACTTCTAAATCAAAGGGCTTTTGTATTAAAATGAGAAATTATTCTAATTAATGATAAGTTATAATCTTCCCAGCATTTAAACAAAAAATCGAACACGACTGTAAACTTGTCAAGTCGCAGCATTTACGACAATCACTGCAAATCAAGGGAAGGAAGATCATACAAATACCGTTGTAAAAATACACACACATAATTTAGAAAATGGTTTGACATCTGCGACAGTATTTTGATTCTGGTATGCATTGTCAATATTGGCTCACCGCGATAGAGAATCGGTTGAATTTTAACCACACTATTTGAAATTACCTTCATTTAAAATGTGCTAATCGCTGCTACTTTTAGCTGAAATCAGAACGCTTCCAGGCCTCATATCTGAATGAGCCTTGCTTGGTAACTGACAACCGTACGCCGCTGAGCGTGTACTTTTAACCGATGTATTGTACCTAGCTCCAGAGGTTCAGGCTACAGACTTTGCCCCTCAGTTTGTTTCTTGCACAAACAATGCGTTAAACCAGAAACGAGAAGACAAAAAAACAAATCATATGGTTCTTCCTCTTTTGCTTGTAATCCTCTTTGAAGCCCGTCGAAACAGCAGGGCTGCGAACAAGAGCTGGGCTGGATGAGACTACTGAGCAAAGGAGCTTGGGACGAGATACAGCAAAGAACTGCTGGGCCAGCAGAGACTAAAAAGCAACCGGATCCCGGCCGAGGCTTTTCCGCTATCTGCGAGAGATCCAGCGGTGGGAGAAAGAAGATAAAGCATCTCTAATAGCATGGGGGAGCCCCGATGGTTGTTTGTGTTTCATGGTGTCGGTCTGTTTATTTTCCCCATGACTGCTTGACTTCCAACCCAGCTTCTGCTGCTTCGTCGCCTCCAAAATAGATCCCTTGCTTATTTGTTTTGGCCTTTTTACAGGCCTCAGGCATAAATGGGCAGGATTTACTTTTATTGCACCTACCTGGTAGATGTACTGTGTTTATGGCATGTGTGTGTGCTTGCGTGTGTGTGTGTGTGTGTGTGTGTGTGTGTGTGTGTGTGTGTGTGTGTGTGTGTGTCTCTCTCTCTCTCTCTCTCTCTCTCTCTCTCGCTCGCTCGCTCGCTCGCCTACCCCCCTCCCCCACCCTCCCCGCCACCCTCATTCCCAGTTATTTTGAGAAACCTGAGAAAGAAAAAAAGTGCCGTCGAGCTTGGTAGTCTTGAAACGTTTACCCCACTTTAATTGCTTGGTGAATCTACCTAAGCCCTTTTCATCTCTCCCGTGATCACCCTATCAATTTTTGGAAGCCGGGACTCGGAGTTGGGATCGGAGTGTTTGTTGGGTGGGGGTGTGGGTTGGTAGAGGCGATGGAGAGATTGGGAGCGGCAGATTGGTATGAGACTCTGGACTAAACATTACTACAAGCCCAGACAAAAAAACATGTGAATAGACATTCTACTCTCTCTCTCTCTCTCTCTCTCTCTCTCTCTCTCTCTCTCTCTCTCTCTCTCTCTCTCTCTCTTCTCTCTCTCTCTCTCTCTCTCTCTCTCTCTCTCTCTCTCTCTCTCTCTCTCTCTCTCTCTCTCTCTCTCTCTCTCCTTAAAGAACATAAATTCCAATAAATTTTCTGCAGCACTGTTTGGCAAAGGCCTTTGATGTCTTTGATCATTCTCTTCTCATCAGGAAATTGTCAATATATGGCATGCAATGCACCACCATTAATATTCTTAAATCTTTTCTTTTAAATAGAAAACAAATTACATTTACTAATGCGTCATATTCAAATGAAAGTACTTTGAAATATTGGGTCCCACAGGGATCTGTTTTAGGACCATTATTGTTCTCTATTTATGTTAATGATTTACCACTTTGCATACGTAATAACTGTGAGTTGTTTGCAGATGATACTACTATACATTCCAGTCACCATTCCTTAGATTATTTATCAAAAACTCTCCAAGAAAGCATTAATGCACTACTGAATTGGTCAGAGTTAAACCATATGTCTCTAAACCATACAAAAACAAAATTTATGCTCATGACCACAAGACAGAAACGACAAAATCTATTATCGAGCATTCCACACCTTTATATTAAAAATCAAGTATTGGAAGAAGTGTCTCACCATAAAGTCCTTGGTGTAAAGATTGATAATAATTTGTCATGAAATGACCACATTGATTACATCTGTAAGATTGCTTCCCAAAAAATATATCAGTTATCAAAAATTAAAAACTTCTTGAATCTCCACTCGCGAAAGATTTTTTTTACAATCACATCTTGTCAAATATTGATTATGCATCCACTGTATGGGATTGTGCAAGTGCTAATGTTTTGAAACCTTTAGCCAGTCTTCACAGAAGAGCAGTTAAGCTAATAATGCTAACAAATCACACTCCTTTAGAATCTGATTATAAACATTTGCAAGTATTACCATTTCAAAAAAGATTGATGTATAATAAAGGTGTTGTAATGCATAAAGTGATGTCAGGGTATGCAACGGAGATATTACGTGATACTTTTATTTTGAACTATAACAGACTAAAAATCATAACACCGATTCCACGTATTGACCTTTTCAAATCAAGCCTTCTTTATTCAGGTGCGGTCCTATGGAAATCACTGCCTATTTTTCTTAAACATAAAACAAACACATACAGCTTCAAAAAAAAGTATATGTCACACATAATGCAACTAAACATGTGCTGAATGGTTCGTCAATGCATTTAAAATGTATGTGCATGTTAAACAAAATTATAATAATATTCAGATCTAGATTAAGTTATGTTAAAAATTGACACTTTTTATCATTGACAATTGTACTTAAAATGCAGTATGACAATTTATTTTTAAATTTGTATCTGTATATACAGTTATACCCCCCGCGGGTTAGGGGGAAGAATTTACCCGATGCTCCCCAGCATGTCGTAAGAGGCGACTAACGGATTCTGTTTCTCCTTTTACCCTTGTTAAGTGTTTCTTGTATAGAATATAGTCAATGTTTGTAAAGATTTTAGTCAAGCAGTATGTAAGAAATGTTAAGTCCTTTGTACTGGAAACTTGCATTCTCCCAGTAAGGTAATATATTGTATCTATACTAGCGGAAAAAAGTTAAGGACGGTTCACACACGCAATCACAGCAAAAGAACGAATGAACATATCGTACAGAAATTTGGAACACGTTTACTTCAGTCAATGTGCAACGCAACTGCAAAATTTGGGTTTATTTCATCGAGCCGATTCGGTTATTCATGTCCACAAACAGCAGAGGGGTCACAAATAAACTTAACAAGTCTTTCATGAGGTCAATAATGGGTGTGTCCGCCACGTTTGCGCTCAAGTTCACCACACCTTGACCGCATAGAGTTCATAAGCTTCGTGAAAAAGGCCTGTGGAATGGCCTGCCACTCCTGTTGGAGCATCTGCAGCAGCTGCTGCAGGTTTCTGGGAGGCTGGTGGTTGGCCCTCACCTGCCTGTCCAGTTCGTCCCATACATGCTCTATGGGGTTCATGTCTGGCGAACAGGCAGGGAAATCCATCCTGACGACCCCGGTTTGCTGGATGTAGTCGTTGACAAGCCTGGCCCTGTGAGGAGTAGCATTGTCATCCTGAAACACGGCGTTTGGGCCAATCTGCTGCAGGGTCGGCAAGACAATAGGGGCGAGAATTTCGTCCCTGTAGCGTTGACCAGTGAGATTCCCGACCACATGGTACAGGGGGGTGCGTTGATGAAGGCTGAAGCTCCCCCAAACCATGACAGAGCCCCCGCCGAAGGCCACCCTCTCATGCACTGTGTCGTCTTCATAACGCTCGCCCTCACGCCTCCAGACCTTGCGCCGGCCGTCAGAATGGTACAGGTTGAACCTGGACTCGTCACTGAATAGGACCTGAGCCCAGTCCCGGCGCGTCCATCTCAAGTGGCGGCGACTCCAGGCCAGACGAGCCCGGCGATGAGCCTGTGTCAGCAGGGGACGCACAGCAGGACGACGACTCCGCAGCCGGGCGTCATGCAGGCGGTTGCCGATGGTCCTCTCACTAACGTTGATGTTAGTGGCCTCCCGTAACTGCCCTCTGATGACCTTGCAGGTGGTGGCCCGGTGCTGCAGCGCCTGCCGTTGGATGAAACGATCTTCCCTAGGAGTAGTCTTTTTGGGGCGACCCGACCTGGGCCTCTCCTCGACATTGTTTGTCGTCTGGAACGGTTGATTCAGCCTTACAATGACTGAATGCGATACCCCAAGTTGCCTGGCCACTTCGCACTTGGATACGCCGTCGTGGAGCCAGGCAATTGCTCTTCCTCGGTTGAATGTTGTCAGCTTCCGTCTGGCAGGCATGGTGAGGAGATGGCAGCTCGCAGAAAATCGGCGGCTTATAAAGCCGAGTTCGTGATCACAATTCACACTCGAAGGATTGTCCTTGCATGTGCACAACAATTTTGCCATGTTACCTGCCTTATTCTACCCGTGCGCACGCCAAACAACAGCCTACTTTTTGGCGATTTTGCTATTTTAGTCACGTGCTGCAGCTCTGCGCCAGGGAGTCTCGTGCAGTTTTCCTGCTAACACAGCATAACCTACCCATTGGTGTGTAGCATGCGACAGCCATTTGATTTTTCTGACGAAAGAACAGGGTGTTTTAAACAAATGAAAGTCAGCGGGGAAATCAGTGGCCCGTCCCTAACTTTTTTCCGCTAGTATACGTTGCAAGCCCCTGGAGCAATTTTTTGATTAGTGCTTTTGTGAACAAGAAACAATTGACAAGTGGCTCTATCCCACCCGCCCCCCCCCCCCCCCCTTTCCCCGTCGCGATATAACCTTGAACGGTTGAAAACGACGTTAAACACCAAATAAAGAAAGATATACAGTTATGATGTGTTAAGTTTGATGTGATAGTTCTTTGATTATATTGTTTTCTGTTCTTGTTGACCCTATTTTAGGGCGAGGGCTGGATGTAAAAAAGCAATATTCTTGCTTATCTATTACCCTCGATAATAAAGATGTTGTCTTGTCTTGTCTCTTTCTCTCTCTCTCTCTCTCTCTCTCTCTCTCTCTCTCTCTCTCTCTCTCTCTCTCTCTCTCTCTATCTCTCTCTCTCTCTCTCTCTCTCTCTCTCTCTCTCTCTCTCTTTTCTCTATGGTTTTGTTTCTCTCTATGTTTTTCTTCTCAACTCTCCTCCGCTCTTTTTATCGCTAGTTCAACTCTGCCTTGCACAACAGTACATCACACACCCAAACCACAAGAACAGCTTCCGTTGTAACTGACCAGCAAGCCGTCAGTCAAGCAGCCAGACGCCGAACTGGACATGTCTGACCAGACGGACTCCCCCTGAGGGGATGTCCAGACAGAGAGGAATGCAGACGAGGCAGTAAATCAAAGATAGTACCTGTCGATCAGGTAGCATCAGTCTTGTCCGAGATTGTACAGGCCTGGGCAGCGGTCAGACATCACCTTTCAACACCTGTAGGGAAGTGCAAGGGGTGCCTGAGGTGTTAGGTGTGGGATGGGGAATTGGGGGAGGGGAACGGTGGATAGGATGGGGAGAGGGGGGGGGGGGGTGCGTCAATTACTTGGCGATTCCAGACGGGAAAGTGTAACTGATGAGTTTTCACAATCTATTGATGTCTGCGTCCTTTCGAGAAGTACCTTCCGTGTAGTGGTCAAGGTCTCAACATTTCATAAAACGGGTCAAGTTCCAACGATTTATTTCTGTTTTGAAAGAGGCATTGGAGGGAAAGTATATGGTGTAAAGCTTCGCATGCTTTAATGTCAACGCTGTGATGTCACAATCACAGTCCAAACATGATGTCATGAACGTCTAAGAGTCACGGTAAGTTAAGTCATCATCATCAGAAACTATCTTCTTCTTCTTCTCGATCGCTCAGACAGGGACTCCGGAACTTCTGATGAAGTCTGCAGTACAGCGAAGACTCTGCAGGGTGCCGAAGATCTTCTCCTGAACTGGTGTGCCAGCAGACCATGTTTCTGCTCGTAGTTTCTGGTGGATATGACATTTGAAACACACTTTCCAATGACATACATCTGTTTTTCGTACTTCTTAACCGAAATATGGTGACTATATCCTCCTGAAACATGCATCCGTTGTTGTTAAATTAATGTGCTATTTGAAAAAAATTTGCTCACAGAAAATTCACGGTTTCGCTTTCGTCGGCAGGACATTCTTGCAATCACGGATGAACTGTAAGAGCAACTCGAACTGCCGAATCGAAAGGGTGCATTGCCGCCGGTTCTGCGGGTTATCTTGACTTTGGGTCAGTTTTTACGCGTGCGGATCTTTTCAAGATGTGTGTGGCGAACTGATCGCGGTACATAAGTAATAATGATAATAATAATAATAATACGGGAATTTATAACATCAAACACAGCATGCAGAACCAGCAAGAGAGTGACTTATACCTTTATGGCGAGGGTACCGGAATGGATATAGTTTCCAAACCACGAAAGCCAAGTTTTATCAGGAGACGGGCTTTCCAAACTGTCTGCGGCAAATGGTGTAAAACTGACCCGCCGCGAAGCATCACAAAGCTTGACGCATGCGCAGAGACACAGGATGACGGGGAATCCCTTCCACTATCTACGTGTTAAAAATAGAGCCGCCCATAGCTATGGCAGGCACTATTTGACCTCATGCATGCGGACCGCTGAGTTCTATAGTGCGTTTCATAGCTATGCGCTCCACAGCGCTATGAAATCCTAAAAGTATGGAGGGGCTATGCATTCAGGCCCTGGACAACATCTGCTAAACTAACTTTCTTACCCTGATATCCGATTGCATTCTCTATAGTCTAGTGCAATAAGGTAGTGTGACAGGGAGACTACCGTCGCCCTTCACAGCAGACTCTGCAGAGTTGTTCGCCTTTGAAGTAGGCAACACCTGTGGATTGTAGAGTTCTGTTTGTGATGGGGTCTGGCGGCTTTTGTCTCTCTGTATGTTCATGGATTCCTTTGCGAATGCATAACAGTGTTTATAGGGCTTAGAAATAAGCTCTAAAATTCTCAATCCTGTTTGATTGGACTTCGCCTCCAAAGGTGATTGTGGTGTTTCGGCACTCGGTTACAGTAGGATGCACGATTAGGACTTTGGCTTCTGGATTCCTTATCAATTTCGGACAGACATGATTCATTACAGCCTAATTAGGAGACGGTCAGTGCATAACAGAATCGTCTAGACAATGATCCCAGAACTAAAGTCCACACACAATGAACTTTCAGTCGCAGAATTCTGTTCTGCGTAGTGTTCATTGTAAATCATTACCCATGTGGTGGCTTTGCGACTCGATCATTATCAGCTCCAGACACTGCGGATTCTTTGTACTCTTGTATACTTAATTGCTTCGATGCAGGGAATTGTCTGGACGATTAGATAGTCCCAGATCTCAAATCAAGACAAGCAGGCTTTGCAGTTGTAGAGAGTCATGTTGAGAAGGATTGCCATAGCAAGTCATTATCCAGACGCTACAGACTGCTGGACTATGCTCCAGACGTGAAGAAATCTCCGAATTCTGTTGGTCACGCTGGCCATTACAGGACATCTTCTGGACGATATAGTCTCAGGCATTGTCTAGACGAAAGTTCCAGAACTGAAAATATTTTGGACAGAAAGACCTTTCAGACTTTAGAATCCTCTTGCGCAAGATGGTCATTGTACATTATTATTCAGACGCTAACAGTCTTTACTCTACTCACGAATTAAAGACGTCTTTGAACTGTGTTTGACAAGACGGTTATTGACACACATGGTCTACACAACAGTCCCAAAATTAAATCCAATCACGGAAACCTTTTGATTATACAAAAAAATCTGCTGTGCAGGATGGTCCATGCAAAACATTATCCAGCGGCTAGAGTCTGGACTCTGCTTCAGAATGAAGAGGTCTCTAAACTCTACTGAACAAATGCAAGATGGTCATTTCAGGAATTGCCTAGACGATGTCTTGCAAGGCGTAACCTAGGTGACAACTTCAAAGTTAAAAAAAAATGTTTAGATTATGTGTATGTATTTTTTGTTTATTTAACCGAGCGTTTGAAGAACGATGCACTGTTGTAAAACTGACATTAGAATATATGCGAACAACTTAAGCATGTAACATATTCGAGAAGTTATACAGTGTTTCTTGTTAATGTTGTGACAAACATGTCTCCTGCAGCGGGTGATCAGACGGATGCTTCCTGGTCAAGACTCTTCACCTTCCGTCATTTAAACTCCTTCTTCCTGTGGACGGTTGTTTGAAGAAAAGCTCTGCATGTAAAGCAGTAGTCTTGGAAACGTTTATTTACCACACGTCTGACAACACATGCAGGAAACACAGCAATTAGCGCAGAACATGTATAGGTAATAAAGTCTCTCAAGAAAACAAGCAATTATGTCTTTATCCTTCACCGTGGTCTTTGCGTTGGTACAGGTCATGCGGTGTATGTTTGACTAGTCTTTGCCCTCATTTGCTTTCAGGTGTACTCTGTCACCTCTTGGAAAGTGTGCCCACTTATTGTATTCGACGATACGGATTTCAGCTAAGATAACAAGTCGCGTAAGGCGAAAATACAACATTTAGTCACGCTCAGTCGAACTCACAGAATGAAAATGAACGCATTGCATTTTTTCCGCAAGACCGTACAATCGTAGCATCGTCTGTCCACCGCTCGTGGCAAAGGCGGTGAAATTAACAATCCAGAAAAGCGCGGTAGCGGTTGCGCTGAGGAGGATAACACGCTTTTCTATATCTCTATTCTTTTTAACTCTCTGAACGTGTTTTTAATCCAAACATATCATATCTATATGTTTTTGGAATCAGAAACGGACAAGGAATAAGATGAAATTGTTTTTAAATCGATTTCGGAAAATTAATTTTAATCATAATTGTTATATTTCTAATTTTCAGAGCTTGTTTTTAATCAGAATATAACATATTTATATGTTTTTGGAATCAGAAAATGATGAAGAATACGATAAACGTAATTTTGGATCGTTTTATAAAAATAAAATTTTAATTACAATTTTCAGACATTAATTAATGTTTAAGCCTCCAAGCTGAAATGCAATACCAAAGTCCGGCCTTCGTCGAAGATTGCTTGGCCAAAATTTCAATCAATTTGATTGAAAAATGAGGGTGTGACAGTGCCGCCTCAACTTTTACAAAATGCCGGATATGACGTCATCAAAGACATTTATCGAAAAAATGAAAAAAACTGTTTGGGGATATCATACCCAGGAACTCTCATGAAAAATGTCATAAAGATCGGTCCAGTAGTTTACTCTGAATCGCTCTACACACACACACACACACACCCACACAGACACACGCAGACACACACACACACACACACACACACACACACACACACACACACACACATACACACACACACACACACACACACACACACACACACACACACACACACAACGACCCTCGTCTCGATTCCCCCCTCTATGTTAAAACATTTGGTCAAAACTTGACTAAATGTAAAAAGCAGACAGAAACACTATAGCGGCATACATATCAACAGTGGTCAAAATGGTGCGCAAACACAAACAACCAGATACATATGAATAGTGTTTGAGGTGTGTCACCTAATGTCCACGGCTAGGATATATCCGATCACGTTTTCGTGGCACAACCACCACAAGCGTTAGAATTAGAGTGCAGACAGAGCATACCAGACAATTCATTCAAAATAGCGTTTTGGCCATCACTGATCAATGTCAGAGGTGATTGTATTTGCCAGTGTTCTCTTGGTATAGTTGGGGCGGCGACGTAGCTCAGTTGGTAGCGCGCTGGCTTTGTAGCCAGTTGATCGCTATCAGCGTGGGTTCGATCCTCACGTTCGGCGAGAGATTTATTTCTCGGAGTCAACTTTGTGCAGACTCTCTTCGGTGTCCGAACACCCCCGTGTGCACACATGCGCACGAAAAAGATCTCACGTTCACAGCGAAAGTCTCAGGGCTTGGAAAACACGAAGACACGCATGCATCAGAAGAAGACAGCCACAGCGGGCTTGTTCGAATCAAAGTATCACACCATATCTTCAGCGTATTACCAATACCTGTCCCAATATAGACCAGTTGGTCTAAGAGGACGTTAAACCCTAATAGTCTTTGGTATAGTTGCCTATGCTCTGTGGTCCAGTGCGTCTCACAACAACAGTCGTGGTCATCTGTAAACAGGACCAATGCTGACCTGTGTCTCGACCGGTCAGTTCCTTTGAGGGGCAGGTGACATTGGTCAGCAAAAGCCGGTTAATTGGTCAGGCGCTTACGTAGTCGCTGGACGCTCTAGTGACAGCGTCAAGGAGCGACTCTTGACTTTCTCAGATAACGAAAGAGGATTCCTGGTATGAGTTAGGGCGGGGGTGGGGTATAGCATTCTGCGCAGTCGGGGGAAAAAAGGGTCTCGTTTGTTGTGTTCAGTAGGTGAACACGGAGGGGACCGGAGTGGGGTGTGAACATGGGTGTTGATTATTGAGTACTTGTCTGTTGCTGACTTTGGAAAACAGGAAAACACATATATATTTAGGATTGTGTGCCTATATGATATTGGACCGAGACCAGAGGTGAGGTGCACGAGGAAGTTAACACCCAAACGGGAGCCACCCGCAGTGTGGATTGGTTGAAGTTGAGATGTGTTGTGATTTCAACCAATCAGACCCTGAGGTTTGTTCTCTCCCGTTTGTGTGGTACCCACTTTGGGTTCGTGCACCTCAGCCCTGGTGCTGGTGGGGGTTGAGAGTGTGTGTACATGTGTGAGTGTGTCTGACTGTCTGTCTCAGTCTGTGCGTCTTTCCCTCCGTCCATCAGCACAGTCCGTCCGTCCATCTTTTTTTCTGTCTGCCATACTTGTATTTGTTTGTTTGTTTGCTTAACGCCCAGCCGAAGGGCCATATCAGGGCGGTGCTGCTTTGACATTTAACGTGCGCCACACACAAGACAGAAGTCGCAGCACAGGCTTCATGTCTCACCCAGTCACATTATTCTGACACCGGACCAACCAGTCCTAGCACTAACCCCATAATGCCAGACGCCAGGCGGAGCAGCCACTAGATTGCCAATTTTAAAGTCTTAGGTATGACCCGGCCGGGGTTCGAACCCACGACCTCCCGATCACGGGGCGGACGCCTTACCACTAGACCAACCGTGCCGGTCAATACTTGTATACGTGTGCATGTTTTAAGGGGGTTGGAGGCTCATACAATAGGTGTCCACTACCTGACTGTGTTAATATATATTCTGACACTGGCAAAAAACAAGAGAGGATGGTCGTTGGTCCAAATCCCCTAAGACAGCCAGACAGTAGTGTGATAGCAGTCTACACTTTTACGAGGGCTACTAATAGTCATGCCCCTGTTTATGGTCTGTCTGTGTCGTGTTTGTCTCGGGCTTCGAGGGAGACAAAAAGTTGTGGTTACGTAAGAAAACTCTGCAGTCCGGACTGACGATCTAACAGCGAACGACAAGAAGAAGAAGTAAGAAAACTCTTTTTTTCTTTTCTTCTTTCTTTGTGTGTTATTTCCGATTCTTTTCGTCTTTTTCCTTCCCTCGCATTTCCTTGAGTACCCCCTATCCCCCACCCCCCAACACACCCTCCTTCTCGCCCCGCCCCAGTAAACAGACCCTGAGTAGTTTGCGTTTGCGCTTTCGTTTACCAAGTACCAACATCCAGTTCAAGTTGTGGGGGCATACGAAGTGATATTTGTTTTCTCCATTTTGGAACGGAAGCTCCATTGATTAGTCCTTAAACCACGGAGGATATTTTGAACATAATGACAAATTATCAAGGATCATTTGAGATGCTTTTCATAGCCCTCAAGCTTCATTTGTGTTTTATGTTTTTCTTCTCTTCTTTCTTTGTCTTTGGCGAAAACATGCATGTTTGGTCACCAACAGCATTAAACTACGACTAATAGTAATTCTTGCATGCACAAAACTAGAACGCAGACTCTCTCTCTCTCTCTCTCTCTCTCTCTCTCTCTCTCTCTCTCTCTCTCTCTCTCTCTCTCTCTCTCTCTCTCTCTCTCTCTCAGCACTCTCTCTCTTTGTGCTGAGATGCATACTGAAAGAGAGAGAGAAAGGGAATATTTAACCTGTTCACTCAGCCTCTGTGTGTGCCAGTGGCCTTGAAATAAGTGGCACAGCAAACCCACAATGTTTATCCTCGACAAGCACCTGACTTCCTCACTTTACACTCGGGGGACAGTGTATGCCGTTTCGCCACGGTTTGTGGACACAAGTTGGCCTTATGAGCGTCATTCAACCTCCACCCTTATGCAGCGTGGTGAACAATATTTCCTGTTGTGTCTGGTCTGTGTGGTCTTCCTCTTCTCCTTCTCCTCTGGACTGGGTGGCCGAGTGGTAACGCACTTGCGCTCGGAAGCGAGAGGTTGCGAGTTCGACCCTGGGTCAAGGCGTTAGCAATTTTCTCCCCCCTTTCCTAACCTAGGTGGTGGGTTCAAGTGCTAGTCTTTCGGATGAGACGAAAAACCGAGGTCCCTTCGTGTACACTACATTGGGGTGTGCACGTTAAAGATCCCACGATTGACAAAAGGGTCTTTCCTGGCAAAATTGTATAGGCATAGATAAAAAAAATGTCCACCAAAATACCCGTGTGACTTGGAATAATAGGCCGTGAAAAGTAGGATATGCGCCAACATGGCTGCGATCTGCTGGTCGATGTGAATGCGTGATGTATTGTGTAATAAATTCCATCTCACACGGCATAAATAGATCCCTGCGCCTTGAGTCCGAGTCTGGAGATACGCGCGCGATATAAGACTTCATATAAAAATTCTTCTTCTTTTCCTTCTTGCCCCACATTCCTGATGGAAGGTGATATCCTCTTAAACAATTGATGCAATGATGACAGCTTGAGCGTCTGTAAATAATACGCCAGAATAAGACGGTGGTTGGGGAAAGATGGGTTAAAAGGTGGTGGGATAGACGATTGTTTCTCTCTCGAACAATCTTTCTGTCCTTTTGTCTCTGTTTTTGACTATGTTGTCTGTCTGTCTGTCTGTCTGTCTGTCTGTCTGTATGTCTGTCTGTATGTCTGTATGTCTGTCTGTATGTGTGCCTGCCTGTGTATCTATCTGTCTGTCTGTCTGTCTGTCCATCCATCTCTTCCTCTCTCTCTCTCTTTCTCTTTTTATAGTCTCTCTTTATAGTCTCTCTCTCTCTCTCTCTCTCTCTCTCTCTCTCTCTCGCTCTCTCTCTCTCGCTCTCTCTCTCTCCTGAAACCGGCATGCCTCTTATTATGTGCACCCCCCTATTGACGTTTGTTTGTTTGTTTTATAACATGGGAAAATGGCTATATAATGAATATGGCGCATAATCTGCTTTCTCGGCGATGTGCAAAGTCGGTCAAGGAAACCGTTTTCGTTAAATACCCCCCTTAATTTGGTCGACGTTACACGCCAACAAAAAACCACCCGTTCTCCTTTCGCACAGGTCTGGCTTTGGCGAAGTACTTTTCAAGAACTCATTTTGGCTCTGACCCGCACAGCAATAAAACTCAGGTAAGGGGGAAAACCCTAACGTCAAAGCCATAGATCAGGCCCTGTCTTTAATGGGAGAACCAGACAGTTGCCAAAACTCCCCCCTCTGTCTCTCTCTGTCTGTCTCTGTCTCTCTGTCTGTCTGTCTGTCTGTCTGTCTGTCTCTCGCTTTCTCTCTCTATCTCTCTCTATGTCTCTGTCTCTGTCTCTGTCTCTCTCTCTCTGTCTCTCTCTCTCTCTCTCTCTCTCTCTCTCTCTCTCTCTCTCTCACACTCACTGTCAGTTTTGTTTTGTGTGAGCTTTTTTGTGTGCGCTGCACAGTTTAGACTCTTTCAGGTGTTAGTGCCAAGCAGCGGTTGAAAGACAGGGTGTCACAAGGGTAGATGGTGGACTTTTGAAGGGTCTTAACACCATTATTTTTCACTTAGAGCCCGGTGAGTGAAACCGGGACTCAGTAAACACTGGAAAGCCATTTTCCACGTTTGCGAAAGGTCCTTTTGCTTTTGATGGATTAACCTCCCATTAAACTCTCATTTGCCCTTTGCGTACACCGTCTTCTGTCGCTGCTTGGAGAACGAGGAGACGGTTTTGCTGAATGGTGGAATCTTCGTCTGTCTCGCGCGCGCGGTTTGTGGTCGTGTGTTTGTGACGTCGATGGGGTTCTTCGTAATCAGGGCAGCCTTTTTTACGAACATGTGTGCTGGTTTTGAGGAGCAGAGTATCGGAGTGTGTGTGTGTGTGTGTGTGTGTGTGTGTGTGTGTGTGTGTGTGTGTGTGTGTGTGTGTGTGTGTGTGTGTGTGTGTGTGTGTATTTTTGACCTTGTTTCTAATTCGATTTTTATTTGGGTACGAAACTGTGACATACATGTATGAAAATGAAATCAGGGCTCGTACTTGGGCATTGGCTTATAATCAGTAGTGAGCCAAACAATACTCCTTCCTTCTTCTGTTTCCTCTTTGGTCCATTATTCATTTTTCGATTTCGATGTTGTTGATTGCATGCGCATTTGATTGCTATTTGAATCGTCATACAGAGAGTCGCATTTGTTGCTTAAAGTATACAATGGTTCCGGTGCTTTCGGCCTTTCTGACAAATAGCCAATCAGACCTAACTAGGCGGGTCAACGATTACTCATGTCTCAACATACACAAATACTTACAACGACAACAACAGAACTAACCAGGCCTGAAAGTGGCGAGTATTTTACTTGCCATGGCGAGTAGAAACATGTAACTGGCGAGTAGAAATGTTCATCTACTCGCCAAATGCGAGTAAAGTTGCTGAAACAAATAGTTGGTTTGGCTAGTAATGCTCGATCTCTGGCTAGTACATTTTGAGAATCACTAGCCAAAGGCGAGTCCACCATTATTTTGTTGGACTTGCAGGGCTGCTCACAACAACTCTAGCAAGAGCAAACACATTATCATCTTCAACAAAATTAGTAAGACACCAAATTAAAACCAGCCGTCCTGAGTAAACATGGCTTGCGCGATACCTTCAGTGGGGGAAAAAAAGACGACGAAATGAGGAAAAGGAAACAAAAAGTGCTCATCAGTGGCACTCACCCGACCTGAACTGTAACGAAACACGAAGACCCAGTGACCGCATTCTTTTGCAGTTTTCTAACGTAAACTTCAGCAAGAAGTAGGGGGAACGAACTGTCCTGGGGAGGAGAGTCGGGGTGGGTGGGGAGGGATCTGTTTCGGAAGGGTGGAGGGGGTGTTGTGGTAGAGAGTGACGGTAGACTTTTCCTTTCAACTTACCTTCTTGCGTGCACACCGACAGAGGGGTCGTGCGCTTGTTCAGTGCAGTGCACATACACAGATACAACATATCGAGAGAGAGGTTCAAGATTGCAACCAAAGTCAAACAAGCTGAAACGCTGAGGTTTTTTATGAGGTGCTGTGCGTTTGTAGACGTTCGTCGCTAAATTTGGACTTTACGTGTATACGTTGACATCACAAGAAAGAACGGTAGTGTTTAGGAAGTGAAGAGTTTTAAATTAATTCCGTTTTAAAACACTGATTATATCCCATAACAGTGCTTTGTTGTACTGTACTGAAACAAAAAAATACAGTGTGTGTGTGTGTTGGGGGGTTGGGTGGTTGGAAAATATATATGGTGTGTTGGCAGACAGAGATTCCAGGCTGACTGGAAAATTGTTGTTGCATGAAATGATATTGAAGATCTCTTTATTTTGTTTTTTGTTTGTTTTACTGAACTGAGTTTGGGAGCAAGAATCGCGTTATTTCTTGATTAATTTATTTTCTCTTGTATTTTAAATGTCTCAAAGTGGTAGAAGTACTCCTCAACCGTCAGGGTAGAAGACTCGTCCACTCATTTTTAGAGACGCCGAAGAGAGAGAGAGAGAGACAGAGAGAGAGAGAGAGAGAGAGAGAGAGAGAGAGAGAGCCTCGGAGAGAGAGAGAGAGAGAGAGAGAGAGAGAGAGAGAGAGAGAGAGAGAGAGAGAGAGAGAGAGAGAGAGAGAGAGAGAGAGAGGTGAACATTCTCAAGGGAAAGTGCAAATGTTGAGGAATTCACGCCACACTTCAACGCGTCAAGCTTGCCAACATTTCAGGATCGTCCAATGTCAACCCAATGGTCCCGATCCGTACGACCTTGGTTTGCTGTCACTTTTGGCGAGTCGCAGTCCGCGTGGAGAGCGCAAACTGGGACGCCATGTTAGCACGTGCGTCCGCGCGGGTGAACCGATTTTGACAGCTTTCTTTCTCTGCAAGGAAGTAGAACATTCTCCCCCAATCAAATGGTTGCCTCTCTCTCTCTCTCTCCCTCTCTCCCTCCCTCTCTCCCTCCCTCCCTCCCTCTCTCTCTCTCTCTCTCTCTCTCTCTCTCTCTCTCTCTCTCTCTCTCTCTCTCTCTCTCTCTCTCTCTCTCTCTGAGACAAGATTGTTTTGGTAACATTTGAACTGTTTAAATATTTTGGAAAATATATATCAATTAAAATGTTCCAAATGCCAAATGTATTTGTTCGGGTTGATCAGCATTTGTTTTGGGAGATATACAGGCTCACTCAATACTGTAAGCGAAAGAACAATAATATAATAGGAACACGCGGTGACCGTGAAAAAGTGGAATATGTTTGAGGGCAGGTAAGTTGAAGTCACAGATCATCTTCAACTGCCGACCATTGGATGCATGTTGTCATTAATCAATTCATGACAGAACAACGCTGATTAACCTCTGTTCTTTTGTGCGTGAAAGCCGTGTATGGAGTTACATTCGGCATTGTGTAACATGCCCGCCCACTGATATTAATGATCCTACCTGTTTGGGTAGCGTGTTAATCACCCGTGAAACTGCTCCACCCGTTTCTGCATGTCGTGTGCAAGCCGATCACTAACAAATCACCGGAACTGTGCCATGCCAGTTACGCATAATTAGTTCTGATTCGTTTTAGCAGTTCCATGTATTTCATTTTGCATGTGTGGTTGGATGGTCGGGTTGCGGCAGGAATGGGATGGGAGGAAGGGGAGAGTGATTGTGGTGGCTAACTTTTTATCATATACTTCTTAGCAACTTCTTGTCATGAAATGCCTGAACTTGTATTTAAAATCGTCTTTAGTAGTAGGCGAGACACACTAATCAGTATAGAAAAGATGCTTGTCTACAGTTCGTACCCGTTAAAATGGGATTCAAACAGGGTGTTTTTGTCAATAATGTTTTCAACAACAACAAATCAAAAGAAAACGAACGAAAGCAAAATACAAACTACACAAAACAAAACCCACAACAAACCCATGTGCCCAGCGTATAAAACAGACAAAACAAACCAAAACGAACGTTACAAAAATATCTTCAAAACTCCCATTTTCTTGGCTTCAAAACAGAGCCGAGGTGAACAACTTCACACTTTTAGTGCAGGCAACTTGCCGTTCTTGTCGCACAACACTTGAGGAAGAAGCCAGCCAAAGACGCAGCGAAGATCGGGCAAAAAACGCACGGCAGGTGAGTCGTCACGAAAGTTCAAACGGTTCAGACCCCAAATCGGTGTGTACCACTCGACCCTACTTCGCTTCTTCTTCTTTTTTTCTTTTTTCTTTTTTTGTGGTGCTCTCTGTTCCCCTTTGCCTTAGGGTGGCACAGGCGGCGATTAACTATTCTGTCTGTGCATTCAAGACCCACTCCAGATTTGCTCAATGATTGCATTGTCCGAGCGTTCGCTTGCGTCTTGCCTTCAATGGGGAGAATTGACGGCGCAGTTTGCCTTCATAAATTATAAGTGTACCCAGAAGTTTCATGCTCTTATCCACCCCACCCCTACACCCGCCCCGAACCCCACCCGTCGCCTACTCCCTCCTACCTCTTCCTTTTTTCTTGAAGACCTGCTTGTACCCGATAAACTCAGCGGGGTGGATTTCGTTTGACCTTCTTTACGATCTGGAAGCGATCTTTGCAGCTCATTTTCGTTTCCTGAGTTGTGTGTACTAAATACACTCGATTTGGGAAGGGGGGGGGGAGGAGGGGGGGCAGTTATGGAGGAGAGTAGAGGTAAATGTTTACCCTGAGTAAGTGTTGATCACAAAACATAAATAATGTGTTACTTGTTGGCAACAAGTTTGCCACTGATTGTGGTTTCATGTTGCCTTTTGCAAGCACGCCTGTGTATATATACTTTGACAATTTCAAAAGGGGAATGAGACAAACAGATTGGACATAAAAGAGAATGTATGCACTTCAGTTGGATTTTTTATTTTGTTTTGAAAACATAGTGAAACATTCAAAGCCAGCACAACTCGAGTTTAATTTCCATGCGATACAAAAAGTTAAGTTAATGATGAATAAGAATAAAGAGAAATGTGGTGTATTTCACAATCTCGCAGGAAAAAAGGTCGTGGGCAGTTGTGTATAAGGTCGCAGCCATTGTATTGTGTCCGATGCTTTCTTAGAGAACACACACATGTATTAAAGCAAAACAAAAAGTGTCTGTAACGTAACGATGATTACGTGTTAAACATTACTTACTACGTTATGAATATCCTAACACGATACAGTGCAGTTTGTTCATTGTTACCATCTACCATAGACCTTGAAGTGTCCAGTCCTTAATTGTGAGGGACACGAGTCTGTCTGGCGCCCCGCCGAGAACTTTTGTTTTATGTCCTCCTCGAGATGGGTCACGGCTTTTGTTTCTCGCTTTTAGGGCTTGCAGGGGCATTTAGTTTATGGGGACACGCGTGAGTGCTTGTCGGCCAAGCGTGTCGGACAGGGGTGAGAGAGTGTGTGTACGTGTAGGTATAGCAGACTGAGGAACCCTACGATACATTTATATCTTTTTTGTGTGGATGGTGTGTTTCAGTTGATGGTAAATTGTTTGAGGGTGGGGTGTGACTGTCTGTATATGCATATCTGGGTTTCTGTCCCATCCACCTCCTCTCCTCTTACTCTGCCTGTCTTTCTATCTGTCTGTTTGTATTAGTTTCTTGTCTCTCTACCCCCTTCCCTTTCTCTTTTCTCTCTCTCTCTCTCTCTCTCTCTCTCTCTCTCTGTCTCTCTCTTGCTCTCTCTCTCTGTCTCTCTCTCTCGCTCTCTCTCTCTCTCTCTCTCTCTCTCTCTCTCTCTCTCTCTCTCTCTCTCTCTCTCTCTCTCTCTCTCTCTCTCGTCATCCCTATTCCTTGACCACCCATTCCTTTATTCCCACCTTCGACTGCTTGATTCAGTTCCGCTCATTGTCAACTTTCAATCAGAAATAGCTTTGCGAAATGAAAAAGTTACATAGACAAAACACTCTTGCTGGCCAACACACACTCTGATTTACGTATACAGTATGCCTTCGCTTGGCCGCCGACAAGTATGCCCAGTATCACAAAGGCCTGTAGTGACCTCAACTGGGACTTTTTCTAATGATTGAGATGAAGATAGAGCATGTGAGGATGTGCAGAGTCATTCCGGGGCAGGGGTTCTTTGCGGGGTGATGTATCCCCTTCCTCTGTCTTCCCCTTGGTCTCCCCAGGGTCACATTCTTTGGGATTTGGACGATGGCTGCAGATGGGCAATGATCTTTTCATGTGGGTCGTAAGATCCTCGGTATTCCGTTGCATGAGCCTGCATGAATATCGTTTTAGCTTCATCTCTCCGTCTGTTTCTTGATGTTTCTTTTTCTTGTTTTCTTCATCATTTTCGCCAGTCTTTCTAGCTTCATCTGTCCTTTTCAATGTGTATGACTGTTCTTTTGGGGGATTCATCTATACCTCTGATGGTTGTTGTTGTTGTTGTTGTTGTTGTTGTTGTTGTTGTTGTTGTTGTTGTTGTTTGTGTGTTTTTGTGTGCTTTTCTGCATCTTTTTCTGTCTTTTCTGCCTTTCTTTCTTTCTTTCTTTCTTTGGTGTTTAACGTCGTTTTCAACCATTCAAGGTTATATCGCGACGAATTTTCTGCCTTTGAGAACAACATTCTCGAGTTGTTTGTATGACGAGTTTAGTTAGTGTGTGATTATTGGTTAGGACTTAAGTGGGCAATGTATTTGTCGTTTTTGTGTGTGTGCATATCTTATTTCTATAAATGTCTCAACAAAACGAAGCTACGTTCTTTCATCTTTGATATTCCAGACAGTCGGTCACCTTTGATCGTAGTAATAGACTCACGTGTTCTTTTAACGTTTACATGTTCTTGGTACGTATATATTAAGAGGTTACAACACGAGTGGGTTTTTATATGGCTTGTATTTCAGTCAAGACCCAGCGGATGAATATCAAGGGACTCACGAGCCTCTGAAAGTCATAAATAGACCACAGCTTTAAGTCAGTCATGCATCATACATGCATTATGTACGGGATTTAGATGGCGTGTTTCGATAGCAAGACCTTCCATATTTGACTCTTCACTTCGCTTTTTCTCTTTCCTTCATTTTTACATTTAGTCAAGTTTTGACTAAATGTTTTAACATAGAGGGGGAATCGAGACGAGGGTCGTGGTGTATGTGTGTGTGTGTGTCTGTGTGTGTGTGTGTGTAGAGCGATTCAGAGTAAACTACTGGACCGATCTTTATGACATTTTTCATGAGAGTTCCTGGGTATGATATCCCCAGACGTTTTTTTCATTTTTTTGATAAATGTCTTTGATGACGTCATATCCGGCATTTTGTAAACGTTGAGGCGGCACTGTCACACCCTCATTTTTCAATGAAATTGATTGAAATTTTGGCCAAGCAATCTTCGACGAAGGCCGGACTTTGGTATTGCATTTCAGCTTGGAGGCTTAAACATTATTAATGACTTTGGTCCTTAAAAATCTGAAAATTGTAATTAAAATTAATATTTTATAAAACGATCCAACATTACGTTTATCGTATTCTTCATCATTTTCTGATTCCAAAAACATATAAATATGTTATATTCGGATTAAAAACAAGCTCTGAAAATTAAAAATATAAAAATTATGATTAGATTTAAATTTCCGAAATCGATTTAAAAACACTTTCATCTTATTCCTTGTCCGTTCCTGATTCCAAAAACATATAGATATGATATGTTTGGATTAAAAACACGTTCAGAGAGTTAAAAAGAATAGAGATATAGAAAAGCTACCGCGCTTTTCTGAATTGTTAATTTCACTGCCTTTGCCACGAGCGGTGGACAGACGATGCTACGATTGTACGGTCTTGCGGAAAAAATGCAATGCGTTCAGTTTCATTCTGTGAGTTCGACTGAGCTTGACTAAATATTGTATTTTCGCCTTACGCGACTTGTTTTTCTTTCTGCATGAAAAGCATCCTGAGGGATTTTGACGTGGGGCGAGATAACCGATCGTAAAGACCACGAACTGCGTGCGAAAGTCAGTCAGGATTAAGTGGAATTAAGCCCCTGCGGTGATAGCAATCTGCCGTTCGGCCCAAAGTGTAGTACGTCAGTCAAGTGTGTGTGTGTGTGTGTGTGGGTGAAGGAGTTTTGTTCTTGGAACTGATGCAGCGATAGCCCAATAACAGTGCACTGGTTTGAACCTGTACTGGCTGCACTCTCTGTTCAAACAGTGCGGATTTGACGCTGATGTTGCACTTTTGAAGAACATGTTTCATCGTTGGGGTTTGTGGGTTCTACGTGTAAGAGAGAGAGAGAGCGAGCCGGAGAGAGAGAGAGAGAGAGAGAGAGAGAGAGAGAGAGAGCGAGAGAGAGAGAGCGAGCCGGAGAGAGAGAGAAGAGAGAGCGATAGAGAGAGAGAGAGAGACTAAGAGAGAGAGAGAGAGCGAGCCGGAGAGAGAGAGAGAGAGCCGGAGAGAGATAGCGAAAGTAGGGGTGAGTTTGAGCGTGAGAGAGAGAGAGAGAGAGAGGGAGGGGGTAGGGGTGAGTGAGTGAGAGCCAGACAGACAGATAGTAAGAGATAAGTTTGTTGTTACTTAGTTGTCAAGTTGATATATTTGTTGTCAAGTTGATATATTTGTTGAAACTCCGTTTTCTAGCTTGTGCATAACGCATCACAATTTCAGTTCTATAGGCTCTGTTTCGTCTTGCTGTTGCCGTTGTTGCTGTTCAAGAAAAAGAACCGAAACACAAGAACATATATATCTTGCAACTTGAAACTGAATGCATAAAAGCTACTTTTATTAACACCAATAACGACAAGTACATTTTTAGGGGCATGTGGAATTTATCATCAAAATAAACTTTCCGGCAGAGTGATAAATGTACGTGGCATAATCTTGCACTTTAATGGTAGGAATCTGCAGGCCTTTTTTCACAGGTGTCACAGCTATGTAATAACAACATGTCACGCTACTGATAGCCCCGCCCCCTCACCCTCATTGTTTTTCTGTCCGTGGTCTTTCATAAAGAAACAATGTAAATGACTAGACCCTGTGTGTGTGTGTGTGTGTGTGTGTGTGTGTGTGTGTGTGTGTGTGTGTGTGTGTTTGTGTGTGTGTGTGTGTGCGTGCACATGTGTGTGTGTCTTTGTGAGTGTGTATAATTATGTACGTGTTTGCTTGCGTGCGTGCGCGTTTGTGTGTGTGTGTGTGTGTTTGTGTCTGTGTGCGTGCGTCTGTGTTGCCTCTGTACGTAACCCTTCAGTCTGTGAGCGTGCCTTGTCTTTCTTGTTCTACAACCCCATCCTGCTGAGTAAAACGCAGCATGCACATCCTCACAAGATAACAGTAAAGTTTAC
>NC_090245.1:31246292-31338792 GCF_037325665.1 Littorina saxatilis | reverse complement strand
AAGAATCCAAAAAACAGACGGACTGCTAACGTTCGATAATCAGAATTTTAAAAAAAAGAATTGTAGGTTATTAGAATGTTTTATTATTGGAGAAAAAACACACGTTACATTTACAGTACGTCGACCCAGTGGTATTTCAAGCAGACAGACAGACAAACACGTATGATACAGATAATGAACTTATCTCAACACCGTCGATGAAACTTGCTTGCAAGATGCCGTCAAGGTGGATGATGTAGATTGATGGTTGATGGTGGGGTTAGTCTTGATGGTGGTAGTGACAGTGTGTGATAATCATTTTGGTGTCCGTCTGCTTGCTGAGATGGGAATAAAGAAGCATGTTTTTTTTTCATTTTTTTTTCATACTTTTTGTTTCAACGAGCAAACTATTGTTCTTCGTTTGCCCTTAGTGCTTACCGCCCAGTACCATTCAGACTCGTGCACAGGCAAGATAAATGGAAAATAGAGCTCACATGCATGCATATATGTCAAAACTCGATTATAAGGCAGATGTATGTACCTATACACACACGGACTTAATCTGACGCACGCAACAGGATAGATAAAACACTCGCATACGCGCACTCAGAAGCATGCATTGACATACACGAACAATCATGAATTTAAAAAAAAAACACGACTCAGGAAGCAAGCGACAGACACACAGCTAGACAATGAGCAAAACAATAACGAAGGTAGAGTAGAACGAATTGGAGGGGGGGGGGGGGGGTGCAGGTAACATCCCCCCCCCCAAAAAAAAAAAAAAAAAAAAAAAAAAAACACCCACACACTCACGAAATGAACAACAACTTTAGCGTACCACTAATAATTATCATCCTCAAACGAAGAGAACAAGGAAGAGATACAAATCGCAGGGTTACACTGCACTAAACACACGACATGACCTCCAAGCGTACACAGGTGTCGCCATAACGATCGCAGGAGGTCGCTTCGTGTATTTGTGTTGTTGCCTTAGTTGTTGTTTGTCACCGACATGCAGGTTTTACTTCTCCATGTTTGTTGCACGTTGTCATGCTTTTTGGCTTGCGAAACCCTTCGTTTTGAGTGTACGTTGGCTTCCATGCCGGCCGCTGAATTCTTTGCACCTTCCTGGTTTATTCTTTAATTTAATAGTCGTCTTTGTTCAGCAGCACTGTGTGCATCTTTTCTGAGCAGTATTGTCACAAAAGTGTTTTTCTAACTGTCTGTCTGTCTGGCTGTCTGTCTGTCTGTCTCTCTCTCTGTCTCTCTCTCTGTCTCTCTCTCTGTCTCTCTCTCTCTCTCTCTCTCTCTCTCTCTCTCTCTTTCTCTCTCTATCTTCTCGTCGGTGCTGCGTTATCGATCCCACCCCACCCTCCCCCCCTGCCCCACCCCCACCCACTCACATATGTCTCTCTCCTCCTCCTCCCTCTCTCCCATGTTCTTTTTTCACAAAGGAATTTCAGGGCCGTAACGGACAGTCAGAGGTGGGTAGGTGTAAATCGCTCAAGACATCGTTAGGCTAAAGAGATTTATCTCACAATCTACAGCTGCACCACGGACTGAAATGTTCATTCAAACGTATTCGTACTTGACATCGCTCGCTTTTGAACTCAGATCCGATGACTATCTCAAGTCTTACGGTGTGTTGGTATGCACACCGGGTGTTGCATTTGACGCAGGTGTGTTTTTATGTCTTTTTATTTATATTTTTTTGGTGTGTCCTTGTTTTATGCATTTTACATACAATGAAGGCTTTTATCTTTGCCAAAGGAATGGGTTTTTTCTTAATCGCTCACTGTTCGTAAAGCTCCTCATATCTTGGCTCCTGCAGCCGCACACCTGTTTTACGATGTTCTAACGTGAAAGCACACTTGTGTGAAACAGTGTTGATTTTTAAAACCTTTGTCATTATGTTATGCTGCTTTTTGTCATCAGCACACCTTTCAGGTTTTATGATGAATTTGTAAAGAGTTTGTTTTCTTTCTTTGTATGTGATTGTGTCCTCTTTCCCAGGTGTAACTGTTTTGGGTTGACATCCTACCGAGCAATCGACCAATGTCAATGGACACTCGCAGCAGCAGATACAACTCCCGTGGCGAGTTTTGCACATTCATACCTAGCAGAATCGTCAGTTTTAAGCACTGTAAGGAAGCTTAACGGTATTTTGCAGCAGTTTTTATTTTCCTTTGACAGACAGAAGGAGGTGACAATAAATATATGATGATACAGTAGCGGATAGACATTGTGAGATTTTACGACGAGTGGAGGCGTTAAGAAGAATTGCTGCATCCCTCGAAGGAGTCGACGTTGGGAGAATTACTTGCCCGTAAAAGAGCATTTTTATAGCAATTTAGTACCTTGTTTTCTCCGATGTTTTCTGAGTGGGCGGCGTAATACAGAACATAAAAAGCGCATATAAAAGCGGGATTCAAAGAAACAAAAAGAAACAAAATAACTTTTGAATTGTATCATCCTCTATTTTATTGCTCGGAAAAATGTTCGTGTTATTGATAGATGTCATATTTTTGTGTAGTGCACCGCAACATTAATATCTGGAATGAAACTGGGCGAAACTCACTTGATGCAGATGTATACGGGAAATAAAAAGTGCACATACAAAGAATGCATTGAAAGAAAAGAGAAAAATTATCTTAGGAATTTAGTTACAGCTCGGGAGAAAGGTTTCTATTAACGATAGCTGAATGTGTCTTCGTGTCAAAGTTAATAGTTGTAAATCTACTGGGTGTTTTTTTTATATAGTTTAAAAGTCTGGATACAGAAAGAAGAAAACTGGTCATATAAAGAATACAGATCGTAAAATAAGTGTGTTTACAACTGTCTCATTGCTACCAAAGAATGTTCAGCGTAGTCCTTCTGTTACAGATGTTAGGAGTCTCCAGCTATGAAATAAATATGTTTTTCATTCCTAATAAGAAGACTATTTTATAGTTTTCATGAGGTCGCTCCTTTTCAAAATCAACAAACAGAGCCATAAAAAAAGGGGTAAACATTCAGGGCTTTTTTGTTAGTCAGGGAAAATCAGTGAATAAAAAATCCAACCTTTTTTTGCTCAAGTAAGTGCAAGGGTGGAGGGAGGGGACAAAGGGCCACGTTCATGTCGTCTTAAAAGTCTTATCCACGTGTATGTCCTCCTACCCTCGAGGCGAAACGACAGACTAACACTCACAACATGATATTGAGAGGCCGCGGGAGTGATTTGAGTCAGACTAGCACAATTAATCCAATACGGTGTGCAGGGGTTGGCACTGAACCGTTGGTTAAGGTTATAGCCCGCTGGCTCCAGAACCCGTCTACCCGACCCAGCAGGGGTGGGTTCCTTGTCTGTACCCGAGGTGGGGGTGGCTTTTCTGACTGTCATTTGTTTTGCCAACGAGAAGAATTTTGTGTTACTCCCTCGTCGTCGTCGTCGTGTTTAATGGTTGCCGTGCCTTTGTCGTTGTTGGCGTACCGTAATTGATAGAGTTTGAGTCTTCTTGTCAACGGTCCCCCTTTCTGAGTTTTATGTGCACTCGTTCCCCAGATGGCGCCGTGGTGTTTTGCTCCAGCGGATTTGCATTCAGTCTTTTTGTTCCGGGGTTCATACTTGTACCTCACCAGACGATGTTTTTGTTAATCTTGCCCAAGATATCGTTCAACCGTGTTGCCACACAGGTCGCGGGATTTGCTTGCGCGATCTTCTTATACTTCAGAAACTGTTGAGATTAATTTTAAATGATTTTTAGAAAGAGGATGAACGTCGTTTGTTTATTTTAAGTGCTTTTTTTATCTTTGATATGGAGACAGTTCCGCATTGAGTCTCACTTACTCTTGTTGTCTTTATATAGGGCACTCACGTCCTTTTGTTTCTTATGTCTTGTGATGTTTAGGCCAATACTACTTCGCGGATATTTTCTTAGATGTTGTTGTTGACGCTGCTTCGTGTCCGACAGGCTTTTTTTGTTGTGTCTTTAAAGCACTAATCTATAATAGAATACGATAGACATTTTCTTAGACTAGTGAGTTAGTTTTTGTTGTATACCTGTCTGTACCTCCTCAACTTTCCCTCCTGTTCCACTCTTCCTCTTCCATCTCTTCATATGTTTCCCCTCGTTAGTTCCGCCTCTTCTTAAATCCTTCTTTGACAAATATATTTCCTAATATTAAATACAAATGTGAAGATTTCATATTAATAATAATAATAATAGTGGCAAGCTTATATAGCGCGAACCATGGGGTTAACCCACGCTCTCCGCGCTTTACATCAAACTGAACAATGCAATACATGTTTACAATAAATAGTATCCTAGTTCATACAGTAGTGTAAATGCCATAATGCATTAATTATACAAACAACAACATCCAAAGAAAAACACACACTCACACAAGTTAAAGCTAAGTACATAGTAAGAAAAATAATATGTTAAATCACTATATCATAGTCATAGCACACGCACACACACACACACACACACACACACACACACACACACACACACGCACACACAGCGCAGTCGATCACACCCACACACACTAACACAAGCGTGAAGCGATAGTACAGGGTATTGAAAAAGCGGATCAGGGATCTAAATAGATTTTTAAAAGATGGCAAACATATTATTTTGTCGACTTATCTTAATAGAAAACAATACACAAAGGAGAGGGGTCAAAGCAGGATTGAAAGAGGCATTGCAAGCCAGATGGAAGTGTAGAGGTCCATGCTATGGAGTAAGGTGGGGCTGCAAACAAAATGGAGGAAGGCTGTTTCCTTCCTCGTAGGTGCAGGTTTTTCCCACGAACCTCGCATAAAAACACCCAATTAGTTACTGAACAACAAAAGAATGACTCGCCATCAGTAACAGCCTCCTAGCTCCCAACCCTCCCATCTTCCTCTCCCCCCCCCCCCCCCCGTCCCCCCCCTCTCTCTCTCTCTCTCTCTCTCTCTCTCTCTCTCTCTCTCTCTTTCAACGTCCATCATCTGAGCAGGTGCGCTGGATCAAAGGAAACAAAATGTAACCAGCAACAGGTTCAGGAATCCCAGTAATATTCGGTCACGCGATGCGATGCGATGGCGGGATGCGTAGAACGAGGTGACGAGCCATAAGTGCAATTTTCTGCGCTGCGAAAACATATCGAATTAGAAATCCGATTATTCGACCTCTTGACGAAGGATTGTGTCTCACACATGCATAATTGTGTCCTTGTTTTGCTTTTCCTGTGCGCAGTATTTCCGATGTTTTCGCCATTGTCGTTGCAAGCGATGTGTGCAGGAATTTATTGGACAGTCCGGCCGTTTCGAACAGATAAACATGTAAAGTGAAAGCAAAATCGACACGTCTACTCGTCTCTCTCTCTCTCTCTCTTTATCTCTCTCTCTCTCTCTCTCTCTCTCTCTCTCTCTCTCTCTCTCTCTCTCTCTCTCTTTCTCTCTCTCTCTCTCTCTCACTCTCCCCCTCTCTCCCCCTCCCTCCCTCCCTCTCTCCCTATCTCTTACTCGCAAACACCATAAATATTATATATGTATTCCCAAACGGATTTTTGTTTTGATGTACAATTTTCATTCAATTTTCTTTTCATGTTTGCAAGCTTTTCATTTAAACTGTACAATAGCCGCCATTTATATTATATGTAATTTTCTAGAAATAGTGAACACCACTATAAGCATTATGCTTGTTGTTGTTTACTCAATATGCGTTTTTTGTAAATAATGCACAAACGTTAAATAAAACAGTTTAAACCAAGCGATGTGTTGTTTTGTTTTACTGAAGTAACATCATAATGATGTCTTCACAATGGGGTCAACAGATTGCATTTCGAGATATGAATGGTTTTGTTCCTTTGTTTTCACAAAACACGATCGAAACAGCAGTGTTTTGCTTTTCCCCAGAGACACACGGATAGCTATAAAGGGAAAGAAAATTAAAGATTGAAGATCTCTACATTTAATCATTGCTGCAATCAAAGCTAACATGAAATCGATCATGTCATCTTGTTCATGACCGTGAGGGTGAATAGTTCAGCAAACCAAACCTCATCTCTCGAGAAAGAGTGACAAAGAAGTACAGTGAAACCTTCCTTTAACCCCCCCCCCCCCCCACACACACACCACCCCGATCTAGGACTTCCCCAAATTTAAGATCGTGTTTCCTCAAATTTTCTGTCCATAAGGTCTGAGAATTGACCTCAATCCTCTATTTTAAGATGTTCTTTTCTCAAGCTCTGTAAAATAATGTACCTGTCTCCTCCATTTTAAGACCTTCTTTTCTCTCTCACTCTCAGATTTTCTGTTTATAAGGTCTGTGAATTGAGCTCCCTTTTTAAGACTCCTTCGCCTGATTTGTTTACATTTGTGGAGGTCTAAACAGTCGGGTTCCCTCGAAGTAGCGGCCTGCTTTCTTCCGGGGGCAAGCAACGTGCAGAGAGTACTATAAAGCGAGGCTACAAGATGTCGAACGAGAGGTGACCAGCTTGCTCGCTTGTTTACAACGCGCACTACACGGGTCAAAGGGGAGAGCGTACAAGTTCGGGACGTGTTTCGCATACCTCTTCTTAAAGGCACACAATCTGTTGCCTTTGATGCTCGTCAAAAGCTTTTGCTGGACCGCTTCAGGACACAGTTATTAGCCGCGTTTTGCTTGTCGTTTGCCGTGTGCTCTTGGGACATAGTTATTTGCAGTGTTTTGCTTGTATTTTGCGTTCTTTAGGGGGATAGTTATGAGCGCCCCATTGCTTGTAGTTTGCCGCGTGCATTATGGAAATTGTAATTAACAGCATTTCGCTTGTAGTGCTTTAGGGATAGAGTTGTTTGCGTGCGGATGCTTTCATAACTGCTGTTAACTGCTGCGGTCTTAAAAATAACCTGTTCATCCCTTTGAAACATGGCAGATTGATGAGGTAAACATAGAGTGTACCGATACAGTACAGATGCACGCATTGCGCTGCCTACGAAAGGTGTTATTGAGGATTGTGGGGACTTGCAAAGAATAAGGACACGTTGCATCAGTGTGGAGCCAGTACAGTAATTATCGTAAGCGCAGAAGTTTCGTCGCAGATTTGTTCTCTTTTTACATTTAGTCAAGTTTTGACTAAATGTTTTAACATAGAGGGGGGAATCGAGACGAGGGTCGTGGTGTATGTGTGTGTGTCTGTCTGTCTGTGTGTGTGTGTAGAGCGATTCAGACTAAACTACTGGACCGATCTTTATGAAATTTGACATGAGAGTTCCTGGGTATGATATCCCCAGACCTTGTTTTCATTTTTTTGATAAATGTCTTTGATGACGTCATATCCGGCTTTTCGTGAAAGTTGAGGCGGCACTGTCACGCTCTCATTTTTCAACCAAATTGGTTGAAATTTTGGTCAAGTAATCTCCGACGAAGCCCGGACTTCGATATTGCATTTCAGCTTGGTGGCTTAAAAATTAAGTAATGACTTTGGTCATTAAAAATCTGAAAATTGTACAAAAAAATGTTTTTTTTATAAAACGATCCAAATTTACGTTCATCTTATTCTCCATCATTTTTTGATTCCAAAAACATATAAATATGTTATATTTGGATTAAAAACAAGCTCTGAAAATTAAAAATATAAAAATTATGATCAAAATTAAATTTTTGAAATCAATTTAAAAACACTTTCATCTTATTCCTTGTCGGTTCCTGATTCCAAAAACATATAGATATGATATGTTTGGATTAAAAACACGCTCAGAAAGTTAAAACGAAGAGAGGTACAGAAAAGCGTGCTATCCTTCTCAGCGCAACTACTACCCCGCTCTTCTTGTCAATTTCACTGCCTTTGCCATGAGCGGTGGACTGACGATGCTACGAGTATACGGTCTTGCTGCGTTGCATTGCGTTCAGTTTCATTCTGTGAGTTCGACAGCTACTTGACTAAATGTTGTATTTTCGCCTTACGCGACTTGTTTTTTTTGCGACAGAAAAGTATGTTACAAGCAGGTATTTGATGTGGAATTTGGCGAAAGGAGGCGACCGTTCACACCTCCCGTCACTCCCGTATTAATGACGCCTTGATTGCTAAATCTGGATATTTTTGACGGTTAGTAAATACATAATGGTATCATTTTGGCATTTTATCATCAACAACAGCAACAACACATGCTTAGTATCACTTAGAACAGCTTCGTAGGGCAAACATGTCCGCGAAACGATCTGTTTAACTCTTACTTGCAACGATATTTTAAACTCCCCTTTTGACGTAACCTAAATCATGCTTCAACAAAGAGGGTTCTGTCTGTTAGAATTGCTTCGTTGGGTGGCCATGTTCAGAATAGTTTTCAAGTTCATTCTGCAGTCATGTTCATGCAATGCAGTTGTTTGCAGCATTGTTCACAAAATCTTTGTTGTGTCGCCATGTTGCCACCATTACCGGGTCGTACCTTCCAAGCAATGCACTAGCGCGGAAGTCCCAGCTTGAATGACGTAGCATGACGTCTGCCGGATATTCATTTTTACCCCCCAAGCCCCCCTGCGGAGCCGTGCTAATGATTAGGCTTTGACCGGCGAAGAGATTCCATTGAAGCTTGTTATCAATCGGCCTGAAAAGACCCGTACGCAACTCACTGCGCGTCCTATGGGGGCTAGATCGGTGCATAAAGCCCTGAGCGTGAATATGTTTGGCTGCGAATGTGTGTCAATGAATTTCGTTCCCCGTGTGCATAATGAGGTGTATATTGCGGGGTCTATGCTCGCTTTTTAAGTGCTTAAATGTTGCAAATGTCTGTGTATGAAAAATGTTGTTTATGACCTGTGCCACCCGTGAGAAGTGTGTATTTTTTTTAAACACGATGGCAAGGCAAAACTATTTTTGTTAAGTGTCAAGATGAGTCTCGATCAGATTGAGCACGGCTTAGTAAAGGGTGGGAATTGCGTTATGCTTTGAGCAGTCAGCGTGTGTAGAGCATCGATGAAGAAAACGGGATTATAACAAATTTGATGTGCTTTCTTTGAATCACACACACATTTTAAAAGAGGCTTGTACGGTTGCAAACAAGGACATGACAGACAGGCTGTCTAACAGGCAAGCACACAGATAGAAAGACAGACAGATAGACAGACAGACAAAGAAAGCTGTTGCCTCAGCGGTTTAAAAGCATATGGTCATATCAGTGCAGAGAAGGGAATGTGGAGGAGGGGGTGGGGTGGGGGGAGGGGGGGCACAGACAGCCCGACAGACAGGAAGTTGAAGAGCAGATTCATGAAGAATAAAGTACGTTCTTTGCCCCCTGGACCTACAGGACATTTTCATACTCTTCAGACTTCATGCGTCATCCGTAGCCTCGCTGAAGAGACCCCTTCTGGCAGTGTCGTTGTTGACCAAATCTTGCTCCCGGGAACATGTAAACTTATCATTACTAGGACAAAACTGAGAGCGCGAAGGTTAGTCGGAGAGGGGTTTTGGGTGTGTGTGTATGTGTGTGTGTGACTGCGCAAAGAGAGAGAGAGAGAGAGAGAGAGAGAGAGAGAGAGAGAGAGAGAGAGAGACAGACAGACAGACAGACAGACAGACAAACAGAGAAAGAGAGAGAGAGAGAGACAGACAGACAGACAGACAGACAGCTAGACAGACAGAGAGAGAGAGAGAGAGAGAGCGGCAGACAGGCAGATCCCAGGTCCTCGTATGATGATTAGTAGAGTTGTGTACTGAGTCTAACTCATCGCGTCATTTCAAAATAATAATATCCTGTTTATTAGAGCACATCTGTTGCATATAGATTGACCGCAATGATTACAATATATGCAGCATTCACTCGTATTAACGCCACTTAAAACGCAACGGAACCGTATCTTAGTTTAATCACTGGTTAAATTCCATCAGCGCTGCTTTATAATTATATTGGACCGGTGATACTTATAAGGGTGCAAAAAAACCCAGGCAAACGCGACGACACTTCCTTACTCTTTTTCTGTAATAAAAAAAACAAGTCGCGTAAGGCGAAATTACTACATTTAGTCAAGCTGTGGAACTCACAGAATGAAACTGAACGTAGTCCGCCGCTAGTGCAAAAGGCAGTGAAAGTGACGAGCCTGTTTGGCGCGGTAGCGATTGCGCTGTGCTTCATAGCACGCTTTACTGTACCTCTCTTCGTTTTAACTTTCTGAGCGTGTTTTTAATCCAAACATATCATATCTATATGTTTTTGGAATCAGGAACCGACAAGGAATAAGATGAAATAGTTTTTAAAACGATTTCGGAAATTTAATTTTGATAATAATTTTTATATTTTTAATTTTCAGAGCTTGTTTTTAATCCAAATATAACATATGTATATGTTTTTGGAATCAGAAAATGACGAAGAATAAGATGAAATTGTTTTTGGATCGTTTAATAAAAAAATAATTTTAATTACAAGTTTCCGATTTTTAATGACCAAACTCACTCATTAGTTTTTAAGCCACCAAGCTGAAATGCAATACCAAACCCCGGCCTTCGTCAAGATTGATTCAATTTAATGGAAAAATGAGGGTGTGACAGTGACGCCTCAACTTTTACAAAAAGCCGGATATGACGTCATCAAAGGTATTTATCGAAAAAAAGAAAAAAACTTCCGGGGATATCATACCCAGGAACTCTCATGTCAAATTTCATAAAGATCGGCCCAGTAGTTTAGTCTGAATCGCTCTACACACACACAGACAGACAGACAGACAGACAGACAGACACACACACACACACACACACACACACACACACACACACACACACACACACACACACACACACACATACATACACCACGACCCTCGTCTCGATTCCCCCCTCTATGTTAAAACATTTAGTCAAAACTTGACTAAATGTAAAAAGTACACATTTTATTTTATTGCCGACATTTGAAACTCAAGTTTATGGCGCTGACGTGTCAAAAGTATTTGATCAAATCTGATCGTTTTACATCATGCCGTGTCTCTCTCGCCTTTTGTCGCTGAATCAGCGGCGCAGCTGCGCAATTTGCATAATGTTCCAAGGCCCGTAACTCCAGTTATGCTTATGATAAAGCAGACGACACTTATTGTCAATTGAAGGCGTGAAGCGATCTGTGAGATTGTATTCTACTGAGTCAGCTGGATTGTTCAGTAAAAATCCAGTAAGTTTTTTTCCCACGTAAGAAAAGTCGTTTGGGGTGTGAAAATTATGCGTCGGGGGAGGGGGAACGGTGGAGACAGTCTGTGCGTGTAGACGGCCATTGCAAGAGGCACGTTTTCGATGTGAATTTTCGTAAGTGAATACTTAGACATCTGTTTGCAAAGTGCTCTCTCTCTCTCTCTCTCTCTCTCTCTCTCTCTCTCTCTCTCTCTCTCTCTCTCTCTCTCTCTCTCTCTCTCTCTCTCTCCCCTCTCTCTCTCTCTCTCTCTCTCTTTCTCTCTCTCTCTCCTTCTCCTCCTCCATCTCCTCCACCTCTCTCTGTCAACACCATCAAAAACAACTTATTATTTCTCATTCTTCCTCTTTCAGTCAACACTGTTACGGAAGCCCGCAGCATACAAGCAGAGTATGTATACGTACGGTACCTTGCGGGGCAGTGATTTCTTTCATCCAATAACTGCATAAATTGTATCGAGTGTATGCTTAGCTCGGGGTGAGGCCAGAGCGGTCCGTGCCCCCTGCTGCTTACTCTCCACATTGATTACAAGCAAATGAAATTCAATTGAGGGAACGTGGCCCCACTTCATGGGGCCAGGATGTTTGGCTGGGACGACGAAGAGTTGGGTCAGTCGGTACAGAAAGACACCCTCCTCCTTACCTCCCTTGTCCCTCTCCTTCCTCTGTCACCTTTCCTTCCCTCTGCGCCCCCCCCCCCCCCCTTCCTACGCCCCTCTCTACACCCTCTCCCCATAATTGTTTGAAGTGCGGTGTGTGCAGAAGAGGGTCTCCTTCCCTCTCGCCCCTTCCACCTCTGCCTTCAATCCCACTCGTTCCCAAAGCAAATGAAAACGATCGGAGTTGAAATATTCTTTGCCAAGGGCACACAAGCACTTGAAAGTGAATTATGGAATGTAGCGGCGCGACGATCTCTCTCTCTCTCTCTCTCTCTCTCTCTCTCTCTCTCTCTCTCTCTCTCTCTCTCTCTCTCTCTCTCTCTCTCTCTTTCTCTCTCTCTCTCTCTCTCTCTCTCTCTCTCTCTCTCTCTCTCTCTCTCTCTCTCTCTCTCTCTCTCTCTCTCTCAAATTCGTTATTTTCGTCGTATTTAATGTTTTAATTCTTAACATTGACGTGACCCAGTGTCTCAGTCTTTATTGTCGTTTTTACTTCGATAACATCTCCCAAATCTCCCTTCTGTCCAAAATGACATAGTTCGCCTTGGCTTCGTTTTCTTGTCTGAGTCCTGAGGCTGTTAGAAATTAATGAAAAAGAAACACGTACGCTCATTCTTAACTGGTATATAGGTTCTTCCCTTCACCACAATGGACACAGGGTTACCGTGCTGGACAGAGAAAAGAAAAGAAAGCGAAGGCGTACAAGGGAAAGAAAGGGAAAAAGAAGTAGTTTTAATCCGGCCCTCATACCATCTTTACCCTTCATTCACCCAAGCCCCGATGAATGGCTGATTTTAACAACATTTTTCTCCTCAGGCTTTCAAGAACGCGAAAGTTATGTTGACAAAACACAGGCTTTTTCAAACACACCTCCGCGCTGGGAGACTGAGCGGCGCCATTTTTTCGATGCCCCATTATGAGTTGAGGGAAATGAAGAGGCCTGGATGGCCCTCAGCAACTCTCGAGCTCTTTCATAACACCTTACGAGCCAGCATGGGAAAAGCACTGCCGTCAGCGGATCCCTGCTTAGCACACACTGCAGAGTCATATAAAAGACTTCTGCACTGTATACTCGCCGTCGAAAGCACTTGCACTTAGTATAAAGTCCGAGGCTCATTCACATGTCAAGAAGACGAATAAAGAGAAATGGTGTATACGGTTGGTAGTCAAAAGGCTGTGGTTCGCGCGTATGATCGACTTTGGTCCCAGTTAAGTGCACTGGCCGGTCAATATTAGAGGATGAATAGATATTACTTAGCAAAGCGGTTACCTTTTTTGATTTATTTCTTTTGTTTGTGTTTTTTTGTTTGTTAGTGCTGCATGACTTAAAATCAAAAGGGGGAGTGGGTAAACAAAAACGGTTGGGTGTGGTGGGCGATGAAACTGACACCCTGCGGCAACATCGACGACACTGATCGTGAATGAAAAGTAATACAACCGAGACAAACACTTATAAAACTGTAACAGTTAATGGACGCGTGAATAGCACGATAGCTGGTCACAATAAGAAACATAAAACAATAAATTCGGCAAACAAACACCAGTGCAAAATTCGTTTGACAAATGGACATCTCAGTCAATGCAGTTTCACATACAATCGTGCTCAAGTGCAATCGACCGATGTGTAAGAGAATTGTTTGCATAACTCGTGTAGAGATATATGGCAATCGTGTTCAAAGATACAGCACTGTGTGACAAAGTTGGTTGACAGACTTTTACAAGAAATTCAGCTCATAATGTCCTAGCCTTCAAGCCACATTGTCCTCCTCAGATAACATAAGACACTGGACGTTGGTCAACCATGTGCAAGGTACTGACAAAACGTTCTCGCTTGACCTGCACATGCATCCATTGCGATAAAATACCGCAACCAAGCAGGAAAACACACCGCATGTCCGAAATAGTCACTAGAACTGGGACAAAAATACTCAATTAGCACAGCATAATAAAACCAATCAAACCTCACCAAGACCTCCTCTGTTTGTGTTGCAGGCAAGGGGAGTACTGGAAGACGAGCAGAAGGACCCTGAACCCCAAGCTGATGAAGCCCCAGTTCGCGGGAGAGTATATCGAGGGCATGAACAGCACGACAGAGGAGTTCATCACCAGACTCAGGGAGCTCAAGGCAGCCCAAGCAGACGGGCAATCCGTGCGGCAGTTGCCTCTCGAGATCAACAAATACACCATGGAAGGTAAGGACAGCTGCAAGTTCAACTCCTGTAGGGGATGTGATTCGTCTCTTGCTTCTATGCCTGCATTGTTCAAGTGTACAGTGTACAAGCTGGGGATGTACAATGGAATGTAAGGCTAGCTTACAAGCTAGGAGTGTAAAATTGGATGCACGGCTAGCTTAATTACTGCTGGGCTAGTTTCAAGTTGAACTCGTCGAGGAGTGTTCTGATTTGTCTGTCACTGCTGCGTAGTTGTGCTGTGAATACACGAGTTAGATGTTAGTTGCTATTTTTCTTTTTACCTAAGCCATTCACTTTTCTCTTGCGTTCTATCTGGAACCTCTGTTCTGTTTCGGGTTGTTGAGAACGTGCATTAACGATGAACACTCATCTTTATTTATGTTATGTTAAATGGCCAAGCAGTCTTTTGCCTGTAAATAACTGTCCTTTAACTGAGTGCATACTGTATAATGCATCTTTGTTAAGTTTGATATCCAACCACATCTCATTTATACTTTTCCTCAATCCTTCAGCTGTGGGCAAGGTGTTGTTGAACGTTCGCATCGGGACCCTGGACCCAGACATGTCTCCCAAGATCCGAGAGTTCATCGAGGCCATTGGAGTCATGTTCCTCACGGGGCACCAGCTCATGGCCTTTGCCAAGGTCCACCAGATCTTCCGCACCAAGGCCTGGAAACAGCACGTGCAGGCCTGGGACACCATATACTCGCTGTGTGAGTATTGGGGCGGGAGAGGAAGGGAGAAAAGAGATGGGGACAGGAGAAAGAGAGAGAGTGTATGAGTATGTCTTTGTGTGTTTTTGAGAGAGAGAGAGAGAGAGAGAGAGAGAGAGAGAGAGAGAGAGAGAGAGAGAGAGAGAGAGAGAGAGAGAGAGAGGGGGGAGTGAGAAGACGTACACGAGTGTTTTACTTTCAATTAACGTCGACGGTTATTTGCAGTTTTTCTGCAAAATATGAAGTAAGTTAAAAAGAAACTTTAGCTTTTGTGTTTGGCTTTGTGTGAATTAGACACAGTAAGTTCGCAATGTATTACAGTCATTATAATTAGTATTTCCTTCTCAAATAAATGAAATATCTAATCAGTGTAAGGTAAGTCGTGCTGTTTGCTGCTTGTTCAGTTCAGAGATGTTGACCAATATCTCCGTGTGTGTGCTTCGGCTTTGATGTTGTATTAGCAGTTATTCGACACACAAAAAAGCAAACGATTTTCTGTTTTGGCCGTGGTTTTTGACCGTTGTTAATGGGGCTTTGTTCATCAGCCAACGAGCTAATGGCACAGCGGGTGGATGAGGCCAGACAACGGCTGGAGGAGATGACCCCAGACCCTGGAGAGAAGATGGACCTCATCTCTTACATGGTGGCTGCCGGCACACTGACCAGAGAGGAGATCATTGACAACCTCACAGAGACCTTCATGGGCGGTGTTGACACGGTCAGTGGTGTGTGTTTGTGTGTGTGTGTGTGTGTGTACGTGTGTGTGTACGTGTGTTTGTGTGCGTGTGTTCGGGAGGTGGGGGTGTCTGGTAGAGTGCATGTTGTTGGGTGGGGGGGGGGGGGTGTATAATTATGTCAGAAGATGAGAGGATCCCGTTTGTTTTGGAGGATTGTATGTTTTGTTAATATTGTTTTCAGCGTGTCCTTCGCTCAGAAGTTTGATGTTGATATAATTTTATTTGAATCAAGGTTTTGTGGTTTTGTCTTATTTCTGCGTCTTGGTAAATCTTTCTTTTCTGTCTTTTTCTTTTTCTATCTTTCTTTCTTTTTCTATCTTTCTTTCTTTTTCTCTTTATCTCACTTTCTATCTTTCATTCTTGAAAAGAAATGTTTCCATCAACAGCATAAAATAGCTTTTACTGAAAATATGTTTTGATTTCTCCCCCTCAGGTAGCCAATGGCGTCGCTTTCATGCTTTACCTCCTTGCAACCAATCAATCAGCGCAAAACAAACTGCGGGAAGAGGTTGACACAGTGTTGGGTCAGAGGTCGTGCACCGCGGCTGACCTTCAGGCCATGCCCTATGTCAAGGCCGTTGTCAAAGAAACGCTTCGGTTATTCCCACCAATCCCCTTGAACGCGAGGGTCACGCAAGAGGAGCTTGTCATAAGCAACTATAGGATTCCCAAAGGGGTGAGTTTTCTTGTAGCTGATGTTGTTGTTGTTGTTGTTGTTGTTGTTGTCGCTGTTGACTTGCTATTTTTTGTTTGTTGTTGTTGTTGTTGTATTTGTTGTTTTTCTTCTTCTTCTTCTTCTTCTTCTTCTTCTTCTTCTTCTTCTTCTTCTTCTTCTTCTTCTTCTTCTTCTTCTTCTTCTTCTTCTTCTTCTTCTTCTTCTTGCGGCATGTGATAGTGTTCAAGTTACTCGGTGATGGTCTAATATCACACGTGTTACCTTCCACACCCATGCTTAGAAATGTTTAGCCTGTGTGAGCGGGAAGAAAAGAAACCCGGGTCGACTGAAAAATGAGTTAATTATTTCAAAACTTTGCTGTTGGATCTCACCAACAGACAGCGCCACCGTGCACCATCTATCAAACACTGGATCAGTGTTTTCCTCGCGTTTGTGTTTTGATGACCTACTTTCCCCCTCCATATGAACGCGAAACGTAAACTCTCGTCAACGATCAAATATTTTTTTGCAAATACTGACGCCTCAAAGATAACTTAATATATAGCGTTACAGAGAATCAACGCCATCATGCTTGCTTTGCACTTAACGTTAAACCGATTGCCATGGCCCGCCGTTTTGAAACAATAAGCCGCTTACAAGATTCGCACATTCAATATTGTCACAGAGCATTAAGATCTGACATTGACTGTTGGGCGTAGCCTACAAACACTCCAGTAAGTTAGAGAAAATAATGATGAATGTTAGGCGGGAAGCTATTATTATTACTACTGCGCGACATTACACCAGTAGATTGGATTAAAGGTCACACATTACACGTGATCATATGGTTTGAAAAATCTGCATCACTATGTTTGACCTTGAACCCAAACTGACAACAGCGAAAATAATGTTCCTACTTGTGTTTGTGTGTGTTACATAACTACTATACTAGAAAGAAAATACATGTACTCGCGAAGTGCTTTCGTAGATTAAAGTAACACTATTAGTTACCTTTGCATATTATGTTAATCTTTAAAAGCAACATCAGCCCGCAAAAATCAAGTTTAGAATTGATACAGTCAAAACAGCCATAGTCGAATTTGTGTGTATCGCTACATCATAAACTAAGCCACTGCTTTTGTTACTTTTTCTATTTCTTTACTGGTATTTATTTTTGTAACCTGATATTTTCTTTACTTCTTCTCTTACTTTTGAGTTTCTTAACAAATATTTGTCATGGAATTTGTTTGTTTTATCTCGTACAGACAATCATCATGTTGAACAACTACACAATGTCACGCGACGAGCGTATCTTTTCTGACCCCGAGATGTTCACCCCCGACCGCTGGCTGAGGGCCGAGGTGGCCTCCTGGCACCCCTTCTCAGCAATTCCCTTCGGCTACGGTGTGCGCAGCTGTGTTGGTGAGTAATCGCTGTGTGCTTGATGATGACGACGATGATGATGATGATGATGGTGATGATGATCATGATCATGATCATGATGATACCAGTCAAAATATATAATGCGAAACGTTTTTCGTTTTAGATGTTCTGATTTTTTGTCGGTTTTAACGCCAGAACCTTGCTTTTTTAAATTTGATTTGTGAAACGTATCTCCCTATTTTATTTGTATTGTTATGACGGGTAGTACAGTTTGCCATCACCATGTAGTTGTTGTTGCCATATTGATACTATCTTTCGACATTTTGATAATTAACTTTTTAGTTGTATTGTTCTTCTTGTCGTATTTCTCTAAATGAAGGTTATATAGCTTTGTATTATTACTGAAAAACCATCATTACTAATTAAAGTTTCTGATCTAAATCGGTGTGTTTGTGTTTTCAGGACGGAGGGTGTCGGAGAACATGATGTACGTCGCTGCCATCCAGGTAAACACTGAGTCTCATTTTATTGTGAAGCCACGATTTTCCTCTAAATTCTGCTCTGCAACGTAATGACTCAACACTTCACATCAGTAATACAGATATAAATCTCAAAAGAAAAGTACTCCAAGAGAGTATAGCAAATATGAATGATTGGTGTAATTGTAACAGAATGGCACTGCATCCTAAGAAAACAAAAAGCATGTTAATAACCACAAGACAAAAACACCAGCGACAGCCTCTGAGCCTTGATCTTATGCATGGTACAGTTAGCATTGCTCAAGTCCATCAACACCGTGTGCTTGGAGTTGTAATTGATGATGAACTTAAGTGGCGCTCTCACATTGATACAGTTTATAAACGAGTTTCTAGGAACCTTTTCTTACTTTACAAGCTCTGGTGCGTTGTTTCTGTGGATGCCCTCAAAATGTTTTTCCACGCACACTGTCTCTCTTACATTTGCTATGCATCTACTGTCTGGTGCAATGCCAGTGATGTTCATATAAAGAAAATAAACACACTTCACAAGAGAGGTGTAAAGTTATTAAACCGAGATCCCAATATGACTACTCAAGAAAAATACACTCAACTGAACATTCTTCCGCTACAACAGCAGTTCTTTTTAAATGCTAGTGTTTTCATGTTCAAAATGTACAACCCCTCCTGGTAGAGCGAGGCTTTTGAATTATACGCTACCGCTCCCACGCATTGATTTGTATAAATCTAGTTTATCCTACTGGGGATCGCTTGTGTGGAATTTACTTCCAATGTACTGTAAAACATGTCAAACCCTTTCGTCTTGTTTGAAAATATCTTTGTCAAAAATAATTCTCTCCCTACACTTGAAAATCATAACTGTTACTGCATCACATCTTAATCATCATTGTATTAATCCATGAACCACGTTATTATAGCTAGTGTTTTTGTTAGTTTTAACCTGATTACAAATTCTTAGTTAATTAGTTATTCGTTTGGCTGTTTAAAACATGTTATATAAATATATAAATGTGATGTATAATGTCATGTATGTCTAAAAGGGACAGATTGGAAGATTAGGCATCGCCTAAAACCTTTATCCCTTTGTATTAAAGTTTTGAATCTGAATCTCTCTCTCTCTCTCTCTCTCTCTCTCTCTCTCTCTCTCTCTCTCTCTCTCTCTCTCTCTCTCTCTCTCTCTCTCTCTCTTTTCCAAGGGAAATGAACGTTCTCTGGAACGTGTTTTCAGCAATTTGAATCGAAAAGGATTTAACAGTTTCAACTAATAGTTTTGTGTTCAATTTACATTGATTTTCTGAAGTTTTCTTTCATTTGGGAACTTCAGTTTAATACTGGCACTTTTGCCTTGAGAGTAGCTCAGGACAGAGAGAAGGAAACACATTGTAGCGCATTAGCTGCAGCAGGAGTTAAAATCCTCTGTCATGCTTAATTTGCGTCCGTGACAGCCGTCGGCTTTTGTCTGACAGACAGTGTACGCTTGGTTTAACTGCTGATGACGAGAAGTCAATTAAATGTACTTTTCACCATATGGCGCAACCCCCCTGTCCCCTCCTTTCCTTCTCTCCTCCTATGCCCTCTCTTCCTCTGCCCTCTCTTCCCCCCTCTCTTCTTGCCCTCTCTCTCTCTGTCTCTCTCTCTCTCTGTCTCTCTTTCTCTATGTCTCTATGTCTCTATGTCTCTCTGTCACTGTCACTGTCTCCATCTCTCTCTCTCTCTCTCTCTCTCTCTCTCTCTCTCTCTCTCTCTCTCTCTCTCTCTCTCTCTCTCTCTCTCTCTCCGGCTTCCCCTTGCGTTTATGGTACCATTCCCCTTTTCAATTTTCCTTTTTACATTTAGTCAAGTTTTGACTAAATGTTTTAACATAGAGGGGGGAATCGAGACGAGGGTCGTGGTGTATGTGTGTGTGTGTGTGTGTGTGTCTGTCTGTCTGTCTGTCTGTCTGTCTGTCTGTCTGTCTGTCCGTGTGTGTGTGTAGAGCGATTCAGACTAAACGACTGGGCCGATCTTTATGAAATTTGACATGAGAGTTCCTGGGTATGATATCCCCGGACGTTTTTTCATTTTTTCGATAAATACCTTTGATGACGTCATATCCGGCTTTTTGTAAAAGTTGAGGCGGCACTGTCACACCCTCATTTTTCCATTAAATTGATTGAAATTTTGGCAAAGCAATCTTCGACGAAGCTCGGGGTTTGGTATTGCATTTCAGCTTGGTTGGCTTAAAAACTAATGAGTGAGTTTGGTCATTAAAAATCGGAAACTTGTAATTAAAATTCTTTTTTTATTAAACGATCCAAAAACAATTTCATCTTATTCTTCGTCATTTTCTGATTCCAAAAACATATACATATGTTATATTTGGATTAAAAACAAGCTCTGAAAATTAAAAATATAAAAATTATGATCAAAATTAAATTTCCGAAATCGTTTTAAAAACTATTTCATCTTATTCCTTGTCGGTTCCTGATTCCAAAAACATATAAATATGATATGTTTGGATTAAAAACACGCTCAGAAAGTTAAAACGAAGAGAGGTACAGTTAAGCGTGCAATCGCTGTCGCTACCGTGACAAACAGGCTCGTCACTTTCACTGCCTTTTGCACTAGCGGCGGACTACGTTCAGTTTCATTCTGTGAGTTCCACAGCTTGACTAAATGTAGTAATTTCGCCTTACGCGACTTGTTTTCTGTTTCTTCCATCTTTTCTTCAAATGTTTGACCCTACGTATACCCTGTCCGTATCTTCACTTTCCGCTTTTATTTCTCCGATGATCATATTCCATTATTTCTTGCTTTCACTTTATTTCTAATTCCTCCACAGTCTCTCCGGTGTTTTTCCCTGTCGCTTTGTCCCTCTGTCCTTTTCTATACCCCCTTCCCTGTCTCTATTTGTTCAAGTATAATTGTATTCGAATTGTTAAGCAAACTGTGGCATCTGACTTTTGCACGACATTCACGATCCTTGGTCCTTAGCAGCGTAAGCAGAACATTTATCACTCAGTATCCTTCCATCACATGTACTAAATTGTATATTATGTTACTGTTTTCAGATGGTGCAGAAGTTTATCATGAAGAAAGACCCTACTTTCGACATCACACCCACGGTACGCACACAGTTCACTCCCGGTCCGGAGTTGCCCGTCTTGTTTGAGGAGCGGTAATTCAAGGGGGCGCTTTCGGCAGCTTCCTAGCATGCCTCGCGACACATCACGTGACTCAGTCTCAATGGCGTGACAAGAATCCTTCATCACACTGGTCCAAGACTGCATTCGTTGCTGAGACAACGTCTCTGGGAACATTACTTTGAAAGGAAGGACGTCTGCGGATGTCTAAAGGAAGGAGAACTCATTGTTGCTGCTTTTTTTTCTCTCAATATCGTGACTTCGCACTGACTGCGCTGTAGTCCTTGTTGCCTTGGAAACTCATTGATGACAATCATCATGTAATTTTGCCTGTTTTCTGTATCCTTGGATTTTTCATCATCCCGTTGTTTGACTGAACTCAACACAATCATTTCGCACGTGCGACCAGTGTTTCGTTAACTGATCCAGTGGCATGTCAGAGATACCGCTTTACGCCAAGGTGAAATGGTGAAACGATAGCCCGCTTGTTGCAAGCCTGAAGGACCAGTTGTCATGAACAGAACAACAGTAATCCCTTGGGAATCGTAACTTTCGCGAAACAGTTCCTTTCAGGAATATGGGACTACAGTGTTGAAGTGTTCATTTTGTTCATTATGCGTCACTGTGGACGAGCAGTTACATGTGTAAACGCAACTAAAGATGGATCATAAACTCATGTACACACTTACACCTGGTGGGTTGCAAATGACACAGGATAGTATACGAATGTGTTGCAACTAATCGTATGAATTATTTTAGTGCATGTAGCTTTTCAGACATAGTAAGAAGACAAATATAGGCTTCCTCTGACATTGTTTAGTTTCAAGTTCGCAGAGACAATCGTCATTGGAACATTAAAACGGGGTTACTCGTTGGGAATGATTTACCTCTGCAAACTCTGCGTGTATTGGTGGAATTCAGAAATACATTGATTGCCTTGGAAGGCAAACTGAACACCAACAACATTTTCAGTGTCTAAAACAGAGGAAGAAAATAAATGCTCTCAGTTTTCGAGTACAGTATAACTATAGAAATGGAAAGGCGAGGATGTGCTGTTAGTAATAAAAAGCTATTCCCTGTCATTAGGCAACACGTATGTTGAACCTAGTGTGCCTAGAGTTCGTACGAGATGGATTCTGCTGAACAGAGTGCAAGGACACAAGAGAACACAAAAAAAAGACCGAAAGAAGAAAAAAAACATTTCAACATAACAAGCTGGCCAGTCAGACATCTCGGTGCTTTTTACAGTGTCTTGAGACAGACAAACTGACGTTGCAACCTGCGATGTCTGTGATCCTGAGGAGGGCATACACAGAAACGACCTTGACATTCACCTCGTGTATTTATATCATCCAATCATGACGTGACCCGTGTGTAAAATGTATATACTGTTTTGCATTTAACCGGCACGTGTTTTATCGTTTTCAGATTGTTCTGTAACGTTGCTGCAATATACAGGTGTACAAACATATTCAGTAAACATTATGTTATATATGGCGGTACTGAATTACTTTATTTTCAAATATCAAATTTCAACGTTAATTTTGATGATAGTTTTGTGTGTAAATTGTGTTGATATGCCACGGTTGACTCGGTTCTTACACATTATCAGAGGGGGTGGTGGTGGAGAAATCTACGAAAATAATGCTACCCCACAGAAACGTTAACATTGAACAACTTAAGATTGATAATATCTTTGCAATTTACACACGTTTCTCTCTTCACAAGCCTTGGCTGCATTTTGTAGCGGCTCATAGAGAAAGTGGACATTTGTCAACAGACTGTTTTGTTTTGGGGCAACTGTGAAACTTTGAGGGCGAGTGGACATTATTATCTACGCACCTACACCTTTAATGTACGTTTGTTTATTTCCTTGTAAATACTTAGTCTTTGGTCATAGCCTGTTGCGTTTGTATTTAGAAACACATTTTGCACGAATCAGTTCAAAGGTTAGTTTTCCAGGTACAGGTCTAAGGGGGGATTCTTACATTGACGTGAAATCCATACTTCTCTTCTTCATACGTTTTAAGCAGTCAAATGACAGCCTTCCATCATGGTCGAGAATCTCAAAGAAGACGGTCCTCGGTAGTTCGTTGTGGGACTATGGTGGTTCTTTTGGAAACGCCGACTTAAAAGTCTGCCCAAAAAAGCACCGAGAACGAGTGTACAATTTCCGACCAGGTGTTTTGTTTATTTTGTTTATTTTTTAAAGAACATTTCAAGGCAAAGTAGGCGTCATTGTTAAGGATACAGTCCTTCCCCTGTAAGGGATGACGTGCACACATTATGATCTGTCCAGACTTTAATGCGTGAGAAGAGCATCCTTCTACTTGAGCACAAGCCAATTGTTATGATTGTGTTTTAGTTAAAGGACGCTCTTATTCCATGTATATATTAAAGCCTGAACCGATCTGTAGCTATGGGCATGATCGTGTACACGAGAAGGACAGTGCCTTTAACGAAGAAGAAAGAGGAGAGAGGAAAAAGGGTGTGATCACATCATTAAGGCAAAGTGTACATGGCACAGTCAGACGAGAGATGTGATTTAACTGTGATGCGATGTGAGGTGTGCCTTTTGTGTGCGTCGACTGTGTTAATGTTACCAATACTCAGGGTTTTACTCTCTTTTACTCTCTTTTACTCCAGCTGGTTGCACGTCGGATCGGCATCTAGAAGAAGCATAGCAATGCCGAAAGAGGGCAGAGATGGTTGGTGCAGTGATTCTTTTGATATACTTTTAATTTGTTCTGTAGTATTTTCAGTCTGTCGCATTATCTTCTTCTGAAGTTATCACGGGTCAGTTGGTTTGTGATAATCTTTTCGGTTTTGTTAAAGCAAATATCTTGTCTTGAAAACATTGAAGACCCCAAAACAGTCCGAACCAGAAATTCTTATAACTCCTTTTAGGTCTTTGGAAAGTGTTTTCTTTTCTGTATTACTCGCTACTCTCGAAACACGCACTTCATTTTACCAATGTTTCCATTTATCGATTTTAGCTTCTAATTTGTGTTAGGTTTTGGTTCGTTTCTCGATTTGTTTTATTGATTTTGTTTTGTTGGGGTAGGGGGGGGGGGGGGGCGGGTGAGACGTGTGTCAACCTATTTCTATGCCCTGCCCGCTCCCTGTTGTGTATACCACGGTGTCTGTGTTTTGAGGCCGTTGTGTGTTACGTCACGTTTACCTCATAGTGTGTATCCATGACACCACGGCCACTGGAGTCGTGTCGGATCAAACTACATTACAAGGTGATGACAAGAGTGAGTCATGCTGGTCATGAATCAGCAATACTTGCTTTGTATGATTCCTTCTCAAGAAGCCATTCTAGTTAATACTTTTTTCAAATGGCGTTTAAAAATATGCCTCTGGGTACTTATTCTTACAAGTCTCTATTGCACAAAAAAAAAGAAAAAAAAAGAAAGGTGCGCAACTACCATTTACGACATAATGCAATTGGAACGTTCAGTACAAAACACTCCACAAATATGGTAGGCAAGACATAGGTTTCAAATGCCTTTTCATTGTGAAGTTTGGACGTAAATACAAGTTCCTAAGACACGACAGATGCATTCTTAGATCCTTGCACAAGATATCGTTTCTCACAGACAGTGTGCTGAATTATTACACACACACACACACACACACACACACACACACACACACACACACACACACACACACACACACACACACACACACACACACACCATACACACCCCCCCTCCAAGGCCCACACATATTTTCCAAACTCCTAGTAGGCTTACCCTTCGCGATAGCGGAAATACAAAGTTGGAATCACAATGTTTCATCTACGGCTGTCTCACTCTTCTTATCATCATTCGTGTCACTTGTAATTCTTGACGTTGTTGTGTTACACTATCGTACGTTGTCTTCATTTGTTAAATACAACACTACTCTACACGGATACAGTTTCACCTCGCTGGTCTTTGGCGTTGATGTCACGATGAGTGCATGCATTCAATGTTATCCTACTTTGTATAATCTTAATGTTGTTGATATTTTGTTACATAGATCGCGATTGTTGGATTTGTTCATACTACGTCTAACAAGGATTATGGCCAGTTTGTTGTTTGTGCTTCGTCGGTATTTATTTGTCTGTTGAATGTGTTGGTATCTTGATATCTCGATAAACCTGTTTAACTTTTCCACTTTTATTCTCTTCTTTTGAATTGAACCTGGCGAATTGTTTTCGACCGTAACATTCTAATGATGTTTCTTCATTTTTGTCAGTATGAGCCGTTGAAGAACATTTTAGATAATTGAAAGTTAACAAAATGGTGCTGGAACAGTGTTGACGCTGCTTGTTAAAGTTTCTCTCTCTCTCTCTCTCTCTCTCTCTCTCTCTCTCTCTCTCTCTCTCTCTCTCTCTCTCTCTCTCTCTCTCTCTCTCTCTCTCTCTCTCTCTCTCTCTCTCTCTCTCTAGTATTTGTTGCTTTTGGAAATTTGATGACAAATGATGTAATTACAAGGTACTTGTACTCTCTCTTTTTCTTATTTCATCCTCTCGTTCTTTCTAGCGGTTTCAAGAACAAAACGGTATGTTGCATCGTTACTGTGGTAAACCGTGTGTCTTCAAATCACAAACCATGTTTATTAGATGTGTATAAATGTATGTCGTGTATGCCAAAGAACGTTGTTAAACACTTGATCAAATCATGTAACGGGTATATAAGTTGATCATTTCATGACTATGACTTTTTTTGGCGTTTCAGTATACATACACTGTACATATTATCATTGACGTTTTCATGATAAAAGTGTTCATCGGGTTCCTTTTTGGATTTAGAGCCTGAGATGTAATGTTTGTACAGTTGTGCCTACTGTAACTTATTCGTTGTTGACTTCCTCATCCCTACGACACAAATCTGGCTTTTACTATCAGTGTAAATATACAAGCTAAGATATTTTTTTAATTGTTATAAACTTGTTATTTATTTATTTATTTTTATTTACTCAGTGTCATTTTGTTTTGAGTTTTATTTTGGACAAATGAAATTTTTATTTGTTTGTGTAATTCGTGAAAAAAAAGTTTATTTTACCTTTTACGGGATAGTTAGGCCAACTTTAAAGACAAGCACACCTATACTAAGACATACACTTACAACTACACCTGTACCTTCACACACACACACACACACACACACACACACACACACACACACACACACACACACACATACACACACAATCAAACACACCCAAGTCAGCGAATGTATGCATTCTGTTCATTTTTGTATTATTACACTAATCAGGTTTCTTTCATCAACAAAACGAACACAAGAATATTTAGCACTTTAGTGTACGCGAAAAAAGGAGCCAGATTCAGTATTAGTCAGACCCTGTTAGCTCTTCACCTCCTACATACCTCTCTGTGCGTACAGTCATTGGACTCGCGTTGATAAACATTGTTTGTTTTGTTTTTCGTTCACTAGAAATTTGCAGGGAATAAACACAAAACGCTCAAAACACTGCATGCCAGTTTTGGAGTTTTTGGTATTCAAAATGTTTTTTTCTCCAAAAGTCGTCTGTCTGGTCGTCTCTGTATGTGTCTGTCTTTCTATTTGTGTGTGTGTGTGTGCGTGTGTGTGTGTGTGTGTGTGTGTGTGTGTGTGTGTGTGTGTGTGTCTTTCTGTATGTCTGCTTGTCTGGGTTTTTTTTTCTTTGAGTGTGTGTGTGTGTGTGCGCTGAAAGTCAGGGATTCTTGACAGATGTAGTTCAGCGATCACAACAGGTACTTCAATGTTAATTGAAAATCAGTAAAGACACTCACACGCGTGCGCGCGCACTCCCACCCCACCATTATTCACACATAGACACACACACACACACAAACACACACACACACATACACACACACGCCATTCTCTGGAAGCAGTTATTCAGTGTTTGCTCCACTCTCGAAAGAAAAAGAATATACACTTCAAACGCTTTAACAGAAACCGTAAGACTTTCAGCAGACAGCAAAATCACATTAGCCTGATTCCTCAAAATTATACGAGTCGTCTGGCTTAAAAAATAAAATAAAAAATAAAACAAAAGGAGAAGAAGAAGAAGAAAACACGTACTTCTATTAGCTGCTATATATTATGTTTCTTTTCACTGATTGACCGCATACTTAAGGCACAGACGTCTGGGGATTTAAATGCTCATCGCCTACAGCATGCGTCGACATTGAATTCATCGTCAGACATCACCTTTAGCTTCCTTCCGGTATAGTCTGACTCGTCGGTGACGCGAGAGAACACCCAAAAACCACATTTCAGTCAGCAGACAAGCCCAGTAAATCAAACGAGCCAAAGCAGACATTCCATTGGATGAAATATGACTTTCACGTCACTTCCCACACTCAGCAGCAAATGGAATTGTGGGAATGCCGCGTGCGGGGGATGAACACGAGGCTGAGGTGTCGCGCCTAGGCGAGAGAGAGGTGCTAAAATGACGATGAAACAAATAAACCCTGTCGCGTTGCATTAGAGCCGAACGGGCGGAAATTGGGAAGGATGTTTTTCCCACCTTTTTTCTTTGAGGTAGCAGCAAATCATACACCTTGATCGTAGGGGAATATAGTAGGTGAAGGTGTCTTAGATTTGCTGCCGCGGCCCTACCTGTCTGTACGTTATGATTATCCGTCCGGCCCCCGTGCGCAGCTTGTAATGAACAGGTGTGGTTCTGCTTTAGGGGGGGGGGGGGGAGGGGGAGCAGGGATACAGGAGGGTTGAAGCAAAGAGCTTATATACGGAGGGGTACACTCTTTGGTTGAAGTTCGTAGCAAAGACAAATATACGCTGAAAGTACGAAGGGAAAATCAGTGTTACGGCATCCTTTTCCATCACCAACCTCCACATTCTCACACACAGTCTGAATTAGGTGTACTTAGTTTGTTTGTTGTTGTTTTTGTTGTTGGAGGGGGTTCACATAGTAAAGAGAAATCGTGCATAACAACATGCATATGTTTCAGAGTATCATCACTTTTACATCTTCTGATGCCATTTTTGAATGCAGGTTGGTGCAAAACATGACACGGTCAATTGTTTTAATTGTGATTGTGATGTGATATTGTAGACTCTGCGCGGCAATTTGCCATTTTTTGGGTTATAATCGCTCGCATTCTCTTGGAAATATGTTCATGCGAATCGAGAAAATAATATCATTTTAGCCTACGAACACGTCATGAAATTACGCTATTTCCAGCCATATCGGAAAAACACGTTTCAATAATTCCAATAGAAACACATCATCACAACACACACAAAAATAAATAGGTCCTGTGATTATAATTGATTGGACAGATACCCCATACACTTACCCAACCGGGCTCGTTTATATAATTTTCAAAATTCTGTATCATAAAGTCTGTCCGATTGATTTTTCTATTTGTTTTGCCGGTTCACACTTGTCTCAAAACACTCTGATAATATCACAGGCACAATGTTAGCGAAATCAAATGTAAGAGTAATACCTAATATACTGGACTCGCAACGAAATATACAAACAAATGACAATGAACAACGTTTCGACCTAAAGGTCTTCAACAGGTTAAAAAAATGAAAACAACAATACAAATATCAAAACGACTTATCAGAGAAGATGGCGATAATGTCCTCCAAGCGCAAAATAAGGGGGAAAGGGAGATAAATCAAAAAGAAAAAAAACTTTACTAAATATAAAATGAGCAATGAAAAATGAAACCAAAACGAAAGAAATCAGAATAATAACGCTTGAAGGGTCTGAAGTTGAAGAGAGAGAGAGAGAGAGAGAGAGAGAGAGAGAGAGAGAGAGAGAGAGAGAGAGAGAGAGAGAGAGAGAGAGAGAGAGAGAGAGAGAGAGAGAGAGAGAGAGAGAGAGAGAGAGAGAGAGAGAGAGGGAGAGAGAGAGGGGCCCTTCAAGCGTTATTATTCTGATTTGTTTCGTTTTGGTTTCATTTTTCATTGCTCATTACATTCAGTCAAGTTTTGACTAAATGTTTTAACATAGAGGGGGGAATCGAGACGAGGGTCGTGGTGTATGTGTGTGTGTCTGTGTGTGATTCAGACTAAACTACTGGACCGATCTTTATGAAATTTGACATGAGAGTTCCTGGGTATGATATCCTCAGATGCTTTTTTCATTTTTTTGATAAATGTCTTTGATGACGTCATATCCGGCTTTTCGTGAAAGTTGAGGCGGCACTGTCACGCTCTCATTTTTCAACCAAATTGGTTGAAATTTTGGTCAAGTAATCTCCGACGAAGCCCGGACTTCGGTATTGCATTTCAGCTTGGTGGCTTAAAAATTAATTAATGACTTTGGTCATTAAAAATCTGAAATTTATAAAACGATCCAAATTTACGTTCATCTTATTCTCCATCATTTTCTGATTCCAAAAACATATAAATATGTTATATTTGGATTAAAAACAAGCTCTGAAAATTAAAAATATAAAATTATGATCAAAATTAAATTTTCGAAATCAATTTAAAAACACTTTCATCTTATTCCTTGTCGGTTCCTGATTCCAAAAACATATAGATATGATATGTTTGGATTGAAAACACGCTCAGAAAGTTCAAACGAAGAGAGGTACAGAAAAGCGTGCTATCCTTCTCAGCGCAACTACTACCCCGCTCTTCTTGTCAATTTCACTGCCTTTGCCATGAGCGGTGGACTGACGATGCTACGAGTATACGGTCTTGCTGCGTTGCATTGCGTTCAGTTTCATTCTGTGAGTTCGACAGCTACTTGACTAAATGTTGTATTTTCGCCTTACGCGACTTGTTTTTCTTTTTGATTTATCTCCCTTTCCCCTTTATTTTGCGCTTGGAGTACATCATCGCCATCTTCTCTGATAAGTCGTTTTGATATTTGTATTGTTGTTTTCATTTTTACATTAAGTCAAGTTTTGACTAAATGTTTTTACATAGAGGGGGGAATCGAGACGAGGGTCGTGGTGTATGTGTGTGTGTCTGTCTGTCTGTCTGTCTGTCTGTCTGTCTGTCTGTCTGTCTGTCTGTGTGTGTAGAGCGATTCAGACTAAACTACTGGGCCGATCTTTATGAAATTTGACATGAGAGTTCCTGGGTATGATATCCCCGGAAGTTTTTTTCTTTTTTTCGATAAATACCTTTGATGACGTCATATCCGGCTTTTTGTAAAAGTTGAGGCGGCACTGTCACACCCTCATTTTTCAATCAAATTGATTGAAATTTTGGCAAAGCAATCTTCGACGAAGCCTGGGGTTTGGTATTGCATTTCAGCTTGGTGGCTTAAAAACTAATGAGTGAGTTTGGTCATTAAAAATCGGAAACTTGTAATTAAAATTATTTTTTTATTAAACGATCCAAAATCAATTTCATCTTATTCTTCGTCATTTTCTGATTCCAAAAACATATACATATGTTATATTTGGATTAAAAACAAGCTCTGAAAATTAAAAATATAAAAATTATGATCAAAATTAAATTTCCGAAATCGTTTTAAAAACTATTTCGTCTTATTCCTTGTCGGTTCCTGATTCCAAAAACATATAGATATGATATGTTTGGATTAAAAACACGCTCAGAAAGTTAAAACGAAGAGAGGTACAGTAAAGCGTGATATAAAGCACAGCGCAATCGCTACCGCGCCAAACAGGCTCGTCACTTTCACTGCCTTTTGCACTAGCGGCGGACTACGTTCAGTTTCATTCTGTGAGTTCCACAGCTTGACTAAATGTAGTAATTTCGCCTTACGCGACTTGTTTTAACCTGTTGAAGACCTTTAGGTCGAAACGTTGTTCATTGTCATTTGTTTGTATATGTCGTTGCAAGTCCAGTATATTATTAGGTATTACTCTTAGTTTATCATCTCGCATGCAGTCACTCCCTGTTTACTCCGAAATCAAATGTGTTGGTCAATCGGTGTCCGATCTCTTTAGAGGCACAGTCGTTCCCATGTGAACTATTTGGATCGCCATCTTAAATCTGTGGATGTGTTTTGGTATCCGTTTCTCCACCAAGACTCGAAGCACATATACAACGCCTGCCTGCTTCCAGTGTAGAGTAGGACTTGTTGTATGAAATCACTTTGCTCATTAGCACTAGTATCAGTTACAAAAGCACTTCATACAAAAATCCCCCCTTACACAGAAGGCAGCCAGGCAATTGATATTTTGGTAAATGTCAAAGTGGAGGGACGATCTTATCCCAAGTGAAACCCTCGAAAGATCTGAGATACTGACGCTAATAGTTTACACGGAACATATTTGTGACTTTAATCCTGACACATCATCTGCGACAGAAACGTGTTTTTGTTCTTGTTCTCTTACTCAGTATAGCTAGCGGAGCTCATATTTATCTTTTCTAAAAAGCGAATAGTCATGACCTGTCCTGCAAAAAATAAAGTAGCAAACTGAAGCAGCTGCTTGGGACTCATACGTTGAACATTACGCTCCACTGATCGGTCTGTGTCCAGCTCAGAACAAACAATCTTTCTCGATGTAAATCAGGGCACAAACCTTCAAATCTATACAGTAGACGACCCCCCCCACACACACACACACACACCCCACCGACCCCCTCTCTCTCACGCACACTCACACTCACACACACATACATCCTCCTTCCCGTCAATTGTAGGCAGTTCTTCACTTACAAAAAGTGTGCCAGCCCACCATTACCATCCCCCAACCTCCACCATCCTTACCCCACCCCCACACGCATTGTCCATGCAACTCCCTCCAGACTTCAAACCCCGCGTTTCCTTGCAGTTTTTCATTGAAATAGTCAGTTTGAGACCCAGACGCCATTGTGCAGCAAATCTGAAACTCAAACATTGCTGACAACTTTGCTGACGAAGCCACGACCTCGAGGACTAAGCAGACTGTCGTCCCGTGTTCTGCACAGCCATTCGTACTGACCTTGACAGCAGACAGTTTACTGGTATCATCAGAATGAATGACAAAAAAGCACAGCGAAGAAAGGATTAGTTTGTGTGTTGTTGTTGTTTTTGGTGGTGTGGTGGTGGTGGTGTTGTTGTTATTATTGTTGTCGTTGTTGTTGCTGTTGTTTTTGCACGCACGCACGCACGCGCACGCACGCACGCACACGCACACACGCACACACACACACACACGCACACACACACAAACCCACACACGCACAAGCACACACACACACGCACACACACACGCACACACACACACACACACACACACACAAATCAATGATCAATCATGAGATGCAATGGAAGACAAGCGACGGTGGAAAACAAAGGTTTGAGTCAGGCTCCGGCATCTCCATCTCGTCTCGCTAAAGACAACAAAAGGGGCTGACAAGGTTTTACACAAAGTGACTGATTGCAAGATGGGGAAAACCAGAGAAAGCGCAGCAGATTATGACAGTAACAAAGACTTCGGAGACGAATCGTCTACAGAACGAAAGCAGTTTTACTTCGGAAAAACCCAGGCACTGACATCGCTGAATGATAGGCATGCGATAATGGTGAGGATGTAATCATCTGTGAAACGCCTGGAAGAAGCAGAACAAGAAAGGAAAATAAGTGAAAGACAATTAATGATAGCTGCCTGTCTATCTGTCTGTCTGTCTACGTCTGTATGTCTGCTTGTATGTTTTGTCTCTGTCTCCGTCTCCATCTCCGTCACTGTCCGCTGTCTGTCTGTCTGTCTGTCCGAGTTCCGCGTGCACAATCATATTCACCTACACATAATATGGCCAAAATAGAGTAAATAAATCCTTTCACTTGCATATATAAGAAGAATCAAAAGTGTGGCTACATTTTGGGTAGGCTTTTTGTTCGTTTGAATCATTTTTAAGAAAATGATTTATGTGTCACATTCGGAATTAAATCAACACACAAAAACTGCACTAGAACTAACCTGACTGTTTGTTTGTTTGCTTAACGCCCAGCCGACCACGAAGGGCCATATCAGGGCGGTGCTGCTTTGACATATAACGTGCGCCACACACAAGACAGAAGTCGCAGCACAGGCTTCATGTCTCGCCCAGTCACATTATTCTGACACCGAACCAACCAGTCCTAGCACTAACCCCATAATGCCAGACGCCAGGCGGAGCAGCCATTAGATTGCCAATTTTAATGTCTTAGGTATGACCCGGCCGGGGTTCGAACCCACGACCTCCCGATCACGGGGCGGACGCCTTACCACTGGGCCAACCGTGCCGGTTACCAACCTGACTGTTGATTGTTGGCTTGTGTTTTGGTCAAAGGGTGCTCTCATACTGTGTCAGAGCCTGAGGGGGTAAACATGATCGTTTACAGAAGCAGGAATGTGCCTTTATTGACAAGAAGGGCAAGAGACATCAGGACAATGCACCCCGGAAGAACTGTGTCTTGTTCATAAGGCAGTGCTGTGGGGAAAACCCCACAGAGTGACTCTGGCAATCACTCTCGCCAGAGCCTGACTGAGCATCAGCAACGCGGCTATCCACACTAAGTTTATTGTCTGTACCTTAAGTGTCTGTCTGCCTGTTCACGTCAAAGATCTTTGGGTCGACGTACTTGTGAATGTTTTGTTTTGTCATGACTAAACGTTCCCGCGGGTTAGGGGGTAGAATTTACCCGATGCTCCCCAGCATGTCGTAAGAGGCGACTAACGGATTCTGTTTCTCCTTTTACCCTTGTTAAGTGTTTCTTGTACAGAATATAGTCAATGTTTGTAAAGATTTTAGTCAAGCAGTATGTAAGAAATGTTAAGTCCTTTGTACTGGAAACTTGCATTCTCCCAGTAAGGTAATATATTGTACTACGTTGCAAGCCCCTGGAGCAATTTTTTTTAATTTTTTTTATTTTTATTTTTATTTTTTTTTAATTCTCTTTTGGTGAAGTTTTTTTTTTATTTTTTTTTTATTTTTACATACATATAATTCTGTACCTTACAGGACATCACTTAACCAAAAGGACAGATCCATATAACCGAAAAACACTTGAACAATTACAACATACATGGGGTGGGAAGATGTTCAGAGCTTGGTGGTCGCAGTATCAAAAGGTTTTGAAAAAGAAAAAAAAAAAGAAATTTTATTTTTTTATTTGTGCTTTTGTGAACAAGAAACAATTAACAAGGGGCTCTATCCCATCTCCTTCCCCCCCCCCCCCCCCCCTTTTCCCCGTCGCGATATAACCTTCGTGGTTGAAAACGACGTTGAACACCAAATAAAGAAAGAAAGAAACGTTCCAATAACTTGTCATCCTTGTTTGTTTGTTTTTAAAATGTATTCCCATACAGTTAGAATGTTTGGTTTGCGTTTGACTTGTCCGTCCCAGTCAAACACAGAGACATAACAGAAGCGGGAGACGAAGGAGAAAGTGTAAGGAGCCAGCAAAAGAGAAAGATCGAAAGAGGAAGAGGAGAATGAGGATGGAGAAGAGATGAGTTGTTGTTGGGCGTCTTCCGTCTTCTCTCCCCTCTTTCCCTCTCTGCTTTTCTCCAGCAACCTCACCCCCCCTCTCTCTCTCTCTCTCTCTCTCTCTCTCTCTCTCTCTCTCTCTCTCTCTCTCTCTCTATCTGGTCATCTTCTTCTTCTCGCACGGGACCTATTTTTGGATGCTCTCTCGCCATAGTTCATCTTGATGACAAGTGTTGGTAATAGAACACAGTGATTTATCACGCTACACGGGTGGGCAGAACACCTAGTTCAAAAGTATCATATCCGTTAAATATGCAGCATCATCATGAAATTATGCTTCCGCCCAAAACTGTAAGAGTGAGGTGATGATGTGCAATATTGAATTATGCTTTTGCGGTGCTTCCCCATTCTGAGGGGAGCAACCCAAATTGCATCTTTATCGACGGACGAAATGGCTTAGTGGTTAAGACGTTGGCCTTCCTTCGGGGTTGAAAACCTGGTCGGTTAAGGGTGGAGATTTTTCCGATGTCCCAGGTCAACTTATGTGTAGACGTGCTAGTGCCTTACCCCCCTTCGGGGGTACGAGCAGGCGCAGAAACCATTACGTACTGTTAAGGCCCTGGAATTAATGTCAGAGTTCGGTGGGTTATAGAAACAAACAAACACCCAGCAAGCATCCCCCGAAAATGGCGTAGGGCTGCCTGATAGACGTTTTCTGGCAATAACTCTGTCAGTATTTCCAGCGGTCTGGAAGAGTAAGAGCCCCTTGTCTGTCTGTCTGTCTGTCTGTCTGTCTGTCTGTCTGTCTGTCTCTGTCTGTCTGTCTGTCTGTCTGTCTATCTGTCTGTCTCTATCTCTCTCTCTCTCGCCCCTCACTCTCTCTCTCTCGCTCTCTCTCTCTTTCTCTTTTTCTTTCTCTCTCTCTCTCTCTCTTTCTCTCTCTCTCTCTCTATCTCTCTCCCCTCTCTCTCTATCTCTCTCTCTCTCTCACTCTCTCTCTCTCTCACTCTCTCTCTCTCTCTCACTCTCTAACAAACAAGCAGCCTCCAACCCCCTCTCCCGTCTCATCGGAACATCTCCAGTCCCCTAGTTGCTCTTCTAACCTGTCAAACGAAAGTGCAGCTGTGATTTCGATGTCTGCATGTGATGAACAACAATGTGACGGTGAGTGGCCTGAGCTGTCATCAATAGATTCTGACACTTCCACCCTCATCATTGGTGACTCAGTTGTGTCAGGCCTCCATCAGGCAAAGATGAACATTGACAATGAAAGATCACAAGTATTGTCTCTTTCTGGCCTTGACAGAGAACAACTTATTGGGCTTCTAAAAGGAACAGCAATACATCCCAACGTCACCACAGTTGTCCTGCATGTAGGGATCAACGACTGCAAGCGTGGTGGCGTCCTTGGAAAAGGAGCATGGCGCTCGATCATTGCACACACTCGGCGCTGTTTTCCAAAAGCAAGATTAATCATGTCTTCAATATTGCCCCACCGAGATCAACATGAACATATCACAGCATGTATAAATGAATCAAACGACAACTTAATGCAGCTCTGTCATCAACAGCACATTGATCTTGTCAACAATGACGTCAGCTTTTTCACCATACGAGGGGACATCAAAACAAGATGGATGAGGGATGCTCTACACCCCAACAACAGAGGGACAAGTGCCTTAGCTATCAACATCAAGCGTAGTTTCTCTGGCAACATCCCTGAAAACAAACATTCAACAACATCAAGACAATATCATAATGATGTTGGACGATCAGAAAAACGAGGAAACGATGATATATCATCATGGTGTGATAAGACCCAACCACGTCCTCAAAGGCAAGCGACTGCATCATTCGTTGGACGTCACTACGGACCCAAAACTTCAGGCCCGCCACAACACCAACAACCTCCAGGTCAAGTTCCTCAACCTTTAATGGCATTGTCAACTGCTCCGGGAGTCAGCCAACAACCGGGTGTACATGTATTTGCTGAGCCCCACCCTCGGATCAGCGCAAGAAACCTGGATCAGCACCTCGGATGGCACTCACAGGAACAAAAACCTCCTCTCTTCCATTTCCCTAATATGCCACGTCAACAGCTGCCAGAATTGTATAGACCTGAACATATGTCTCTGCATCAACAGAGCATGAGATCAGCGGCTCTGAGTGCCCTCGACAAAAAGTTAATGTTTGATCTACTATCTAGAGCACTATCTTCCATTTAAACCCAGCGGTGTGCATCTGTGTCGCTTTTTGCAATATCAGTTATTGTGTTAGGATATAAACGGTTTCGTTTTAACCGAAGTCCTGAGTCTGAGTCAGCTGCCTCTTTTCAAATAACCTTGTAAGTTAATTGTGTTCATTCTGTATAAATATGCGTTCAAAAAGTGGATTAAACATTGGACACGTGAACGTATATCACTTGGGGAACAAACTGCATGATGTCAGTTTACTTCTCAATACGTCACCATCGCTTCATCTACTTGGGTTAACAGAGACAAGACTGTCAAACCTAAAGCATAATGATGATTCTGTTGAGATTCAGAATTATTCTTTTATAAGACGTGATGCTGCTCATCCAAATCACACGGGAATCGGTGTGTATGTGCACAACGATTGTTTTCATGTTGTAAAACGCCGGCATGACCTTGAACCACAGAGTGTAGAGTGTATTTGGCTAGAAGTAAGGCCAAACAATTCATCTCCTATTCTAGTTGGATTCTTATACAGAAATCCCGCCTGCACGGATGAATGGTTTGATGACTTTATAGATATGATGGACAAAGTCAACGTGTGCAATTGTAATATGCTATTATTGGGAGACTTTAATATTAACATGTTAGTAAACCAGTCTCAATGGCTTGACAAAACTGAATCGCTAGGTATTACTCAACTTATAAAAGAGCCCACAAGAGTAACTAGCATGTCTTCAACTCTTCTGGATCATATATACACGAACAATGATAGCATGGTTCTAAATGCTTCAACATCTAATATTTGCATGAGTGACCATAAACCGATCACGTGCACTTGGTCGTGTAAACGACCAAAGGTAATGTCAAAAGGTCATACCTATATCACGTATAGATGTTTTAAAAAATTTGACAAGTCTGCGTTTTTACTTGACTTAAGTTTGGCAAATTTCCAATTGGTGTCAAATTGTTTTGATCCTGAAGAAGCTGCATTGTTATTTGTCAGAACATTATTATCTGTTGTTGACAGACATGCTCCAATCCGCAGGAAAAGAGTTAAATTTTCGACTGTACCGAACTGGATGACAGGTGAAATTAAAGATGCTATGTTAGTTCGAGATTTTCTAAAAAAAATTAAACAGTTTGAACTTTACAAAAAAATGCGAAACAAAATTTCTGAATTGGTGAAACTTGCAAAAAAGAAATATTTTCAAAATCTTATAATAGATAAAAATGACATATGTCAAATTTGGCGTGCAATGAATGAACTGACTAGTAAATCACGCAAAGCCCCATCCTGTATTAATCCTAATATAACTGCTGATGATTGTAATAGTTACTTTCTATCTATGACCGACAATGTTCTTGATTCCTCAGCCAGTTCTGATCAGATTGGCTATAAGGTGCCTGAAGTACTCAGTCAATTTTGTAATGAGAAACTTTTGCCATCTGACTCGTTTGATATACCTGTAATCACAGTCGTTGAAGTTGGTGCACTAATTTCTAACAAAAAAACAATGGACACAAACAATCTTAATTCACAAATTGTAAAAATGTCACTTCCTTATATTGTAAACAGTTTAACCCATGTATACAATCTCTCTATCAGGAAGAATGTCTTCCCATCAGTGTTTAAAACGGCTAAAGTTATTCCAGTACCAAAGTCAAAAGACACCGATAGCCTTGACAACTACAGACCGATATCTATTCTCTCTATACTGTCTAAACCCCTGGAAAAGCATATACACACCCATCTCCTTAAATATGTTGAAGAAAACAATATTTTTCATCCTTATCAATCAGGTTTTCGTCCTAAACATTCATGTCATACTGCCCTTACCCGGCTCTGTGATACCTGGCTAAAAGCAATAAACAATCGTGAAATGGTTGGAGCGGTATTCCTTGATCTCAGGAAAGCATTTGACTTAGTTGATCACGCTATTTTGTTAGACAAATTACTTATTTACCTGCAAAATAGCTCATCTGTGTCCTTTTTTACATCATATCTGTCAGATAGGAAACAAGCAGTCTACCTAAACGGTTCATATTCATCACAAGGCACTGTAAAATGTGGAGTCCCACAAGGTTCTATCCTTGGTCCCTTACTGTTTGGACTATACATTAATGATTTACCATTACACCTCAAACAAGAAAATGCTGTACTTGATCTTTTTGCGGATGACTCAACACTTCACAGCAGTAATACAGATATAAATCTCATAAGAAAAGTACTCCAAGAAAGTATAGCAAATATTAATGATTGGTGTAATTGTAACAGAATGGCACTGCATCCTAAGAAAACAAAAAGCATGTTAATAACCACAAGACAAAAACACCAGCGACAGCCTCTGAGCCTTGATCTTATGCATGGTACAGTTAGCATTGCTCAAGTCCATCAACACCGTGTGCTTGGAGTTGTAATTGATGATGAACTTAACTGGCGCTCTCACATTGATACAGTTTATAAACGAGTTTCTAGGAACCTTTTCTTACTTAACAAGCTCTGGTGCGTTGTTTCTGTGGATGCCCTCAAAATGTTTTTCCACGCACACTGTCTCTCTCACATTTGCTATGCATCTACTGTCTGGTGCAATGCCAGTGATGTTCATATAAAGAAAATAAACACACTTCACAAGAGAGGTGTAAAGTTATTAAACCGAGATCCCAATATGACTACTCAAGAAAAATACACTCAACTGAACATTCTTCCGCTACATCAGCAGTTCTTTTTAAATGCTAGTGTTTTCATGTTTAAAATGTACAACCATGAAACACCTTCATACATCCAAGACCTGTTTGAGCGTCCTCCTGGTAGAGCGAGGCTTTTGAATTATACGCTACCGCTCCCACGCATTGATTTGTATAAATCTAGTTTATCCTACTGGGGATCGCTTGTGTGGAATATACTTCCAATGTACTGTAAAACATGTCAAACCCTTTCATCTTTTAAAAAAAATGTTCGAAAATATCTTTGTCAAAAATAATTCTCTCCCTACGCTTTAAAATCATAACTGTTACTGCATAACATCTTAATCATCATTTTATTAATCAATGAACCACGTTATTATAACTAGTGTTTTGTTACTTTTAACCTGATTACAAATTCTTAGTTAATTAGTTATTCGTTTGGCTGTTCAACACATGTTATATAAATATATAATTGTAATGTATAATGTCATGTATGTCTAAAAGGGACAGGTTGGAAGATTAGGCATTGCCTAAAACCTTTATCCCTTTGTATTAAAGTTTTGAATCTGAATCTGAATCTCTCTCTCTCCCTCTCTCACTCTCTCTCTCTCTCTTTCTCTCTCTCTCTCTCTCTTTCTCTCTCTCTCTCTCACTCTCTCACTCTCTCTCTCTCTCTCCCTCTCTCACTCTCTCTCTCTCTCTCTCTTTCTTTCTCTCTCTCTCTCTCTTTCTCTCTCTCTCTCTCTCTCTCTATCTCTCTCCCCTCTCTCTCTATCTCTCTCTCTCCCAATCGCACATGTATACAGAAATGAAGTTAAACAGCCTTAATTTCCTTTCCCTAAAAACCCACCTTGCATACAATAAGGCTGTCTTGATGTATAAATTAGTTCATGGCGATGTGCCCAGTTATGTGCAATCCTATTTTACACATGTTACGAAGAGGTATGGGTCTCAAAATTTACTTCCTCCAATTCCTCGTATAGATCTTTATAAATCCAGCTTAGCTTTTTCAGGATCATATCTGTGGAATTCTTTGCCAATAGAAATCAAACGATCCGCATCCTCAAAGGCCTTTAAAAGGCAGTTGCACACACATTTGATCACACTATAAACTGCCCCTGATGTTTAGTTTCCATTGTGTACTCGGATAATGTATGCAATGCTCTTAAGTGTTTGTTTGTTTTTTAAATATTGTATATGTAGTTAATCTGAATGTGTAATCCCTCGTCCCCCTCCCCCTTCTTCTTGAAACTTTAGCTGCCTGTATATGGCCCTGTTCGGCAATACATTGCTGTACTTTTTAAAGAAATTTTAAAAAACATTTCCGTTTGTTTGTGTCTGGTTTTGTTTTATATGACTTTGTGAGTCCAATATTGTTTATGTTTATACTCGACCATTATTTTGATGTTTTATTAGTTTAATACTTTGAGGAGGTATGTGCGCAGTCTTTGCCTTTGTTTACAATTATTCTCTGTATAATTATGTTCCAAGGACAGGTTGGAAGATTAGGCTAAGCCTAAAACCTTTATCCTTATGTAATAAAATTCTGAGTTCTGAGTTCTGAGTACTCTCCCCTCTCTTTCTCTCTATCTCTCTCTCACTCTCTCTCTCTCTCTCTCTCTCTCTCTCTCTCTCTCTCTCTCTCTCTCTCTCTCTCTCTCTCTCTCTCTCTCTCTCTCTATCGTTTTGTCGTTTAAGAACACGTTTTCTTAAATTGCATGATTTAATAGACAACTCCTCTCCGCTTGGCCAGGGAGTTGTGGTTTCCAAAGAGGGAAACTATTTCCGTCCTTTAGACTCATTACAGAAGCATTACAAATAGACCTTCCACAGAAATTACGCAAAATCGAATTAGCCAACTGATGAAAATCACATGCAGGCAATAAGATAATAGAACGCAAGCGACGCATGTTTGTGATGTGGAACGCTTTCTTGTTCCTTTGGTGCCAGCCCAGGTGTTACATGAAAGAGAATTACCTGGGCAATTTGTTTTTTACACTCTTTACCTTTGCCGCTAAGTATGTTAAAACACAATTAGGAAGGTGTTTCCAATATAGGCCTAGGACGGGTCGAAAGCACGGCGGGCGCTTTGATCGACCTTTCTTACGTCCGCGTGCACTCCCGTGTATGATAAGACATTAGTCATAACACATTAGTCTTAAGACAGGGCTCCCGAGAGTGTGCGTCCCTGCGTCTTATACGGACAAGAAGCCGAAAAAAACGTACTAGAATTTCTCAAAAGGCCGCCTGTTTTGGGGATCCTCTAGAGTTCGGATGAGCCGGTCCTAGGACTCTCTAAACATTAAAATTGGGGGTCCCAGGACCCTCTAAACATTAAAATTGGGGGTCCTAGGACTCTCTAAACATTAAAATTGGGGGTCCCAGGACTCTCTAAACATTAAAATTGGGGGTCCCAGGACCCTCTAGGAAGAGCATCCGCGGGGAGCCCTGCTTTAAGACATAGGATTGTTGTGTTTATTTCCCACTAAATACGGATGATGTATTGGGAAGTTGTCTCAAAAATTAGTCTAGGACGAGTCGGAAGGTTAATCAAGGTAGGATCGGGGAGGTTACGATCTTTCTTATGAAGGCGGGCACTTCTTTTTTTAATGATGAGATCTAAAACATAAGACGTTAGATTTTGGATTATCCACATTCAGATGATGGATCAATGAGTTGTTTATGAAGGTCTATGAAGTTGAAAGTATAGGAAGACGCGGTGACCTTTCTTATGACCATTCTTATGAACATCGGTCTACACACATTACTTCTATACATAAAAATAAAAGAGGGTGTCTGTCTGTCTGTGTGTGTGTGTGTGTGTCTGTCTGTCTGTGATCGCCATACCTCAGAGATGGCAAAAGATAAGCACAAGATATTTTGCATGCACACTGCCCTGGACCCACAAATGTGCACCTGGGTTTTAGTTTCTCCAGACATTGTTTCCTTCCTCGGATAATTACCCTCCCCATCTATCAATACAGTCTATATAGTGCAAGGGAGGTAAGTCATGCTTTGTCACCCACGGAAGGGAGGTAACTCTCATCAAACCAGTATACCGTGTCATTCTCAAGGGTTACCCCCCGCCCGCTATCATCCCGCCGCCCCCCCCCCCCACACACACACACACACTAACCCTGCCCCCTGCTCCCCCTCCCTGCCTTCCAGATCATCGCGAATAATGTTTACGAAACGATCGCCTCAGTGGAAGATCACGAGAATTTACAGATTTCTCTCCCCTGTTCAAAAAGGTATGACGCGCTCACTCATGAGGTATGCGTGCTTTGATCAGACGGCAACAACAGTGGGTGTGAGAAGGGGTAAACAAATCACGAAGAACACGTTGAACCAAATAGAAACTTGCCTTGCCTATACATCCAAATGTATGAGCTCACACTGTCATTTTTCTTATCCACATTGGAATAAGATTCGAGAGGTTTCTGAGAGAGGGGAGAGCAGAAACACCCGGGCGAAGCCGGGCCTGACTGCTAGCTGTGTAATAAGACACACGACAAACGACGTCAAATTTTTGTTTTTTAAACTTTCACTAAATACAGCTCATGTATTGGAAAGTGTTATCCAAAACTGGTATAGCACGAGTTGAAATGAGAAGGGCGTAAGGACCCTTCTTATGACAACGGACATTCATTTGTACAAGTGACATAGTTATGACATAAGGTATCACAGTCATGTTTTTGGTGTCCAGATGATGTATGAACAAGACAGTGTCGTATGTCTGATGAATCAACACATACATGCATGAATAAGTTAATGAATATTTAACAATGTATGTACAAAAGAAGCGTGTTTGTACTGCCTGTGTTGAAAGCACCGTCTCTACAAACTCTTTCTGTCCTGTGTACAATATTGTTCTGCTGTTCTGCTGTTCTGCTGATGATGAGAAAGGGGTCAAGGGGAAGGAAGGGGACAGTGATTTAGAAAATATGGAAGAAGTATTAACGCAGTCGCAAGTAGACAATAGTATGTGCAAACTACTTGTTCACCTTCGTGTCTCTCATTTTCGGAGGGTGGACGAAAGTCCTCAACTGTCGGCCTACCATTGATTCAGCAAACTTACGATGACGTCTGAGAAGCGCGTGTTTCGTCCAATTTATCTTCACTTTCCGTTTGCTGCGCTGACTGTGTGTGTTCACTATTTCATCTTTGCACATAGTAAGTCAAAGAAGTGGCACACACGATGAAGTGGGGTGGGGGTGGGGGTGGGGGTAGGGGGTGGGAGTGTGTGTGTGTGTGGGGGGGTAAAGTGTAGAGGGTGTCTGAGGCTTGTCCTTTTTGCACTCAATATAGCAAGAGTATTTGTTTGTATACTTGTTCTTTTCTGTTATACTGTCATCGACACTGTTAACGGGGGAGAGAGAGAGAGAGAGAGAGAGAGAGAGAGAGAGAGAGAGAGAGAGAGAGAGAGAGAGAGAGAGAGAGAGAGAGAGAGAGAGAGAGAGAGAGAGAGAGAGAGAGAGAGAGAGAGAGAGAGAGAGAGAGAGAGAGAGAGAGAGAGAGAGAGAGAGATGATGATGATGATGGAACTTTATTTTTCAAGGATAGAGGTTTAAGGCGACGCCTTTTCTTACAACCGGTCCTTACTTCTAATACAAATGTCTAATAAATGATAAACAAGAAAAGCAACATGACAAATAAACAAATTAAACGAACGACCCAGCAAACAATCGACAAGTAAGCAAACAAGCAAATAAACACAAACAACAAAATGACAAAGTAAGCAACATACAAATCAAAAGCTTAAAGCGAAACATGCAACATGTTAATTGAGGTTACACATGTAAAGTGATCGACGGTAAAATTCATACAATACCAACGTTTACACTAATGAGAGAAAGAGAGAGAGAGAGAGAGAGAGCTAGAGAGAGAGAGAGAGAGAGAGAGAGAGAGAGAGAGAGAGAGAGAGAGAGAGAGAGAGAGACATATCGACCACACACACACACACACACTCACACACACACACACATACACACACACACACACACACACACACACACACAAACATACACACTAAACTCACTATTGCCGATTTTGCGGAATGGGCAACTTACCCATTACGCGTAATCGGCTGCCGATTCCGCGTAATCGGCTGCCGAATTCGCGAAATAGACAAGTTTTAGAGGCCTTTACTCGATTTCGGCAAAACGCTGCCGATTCCGCGTAATCGGCTGCCGAATTCGCGAAATAGGCAAGTTTTAGAGGCCTTTACTCGATTTCGGCAAAACGCTGCCGATTTCGCGTATTGGACAGCGTTTTGCCGATTACGCGAAATGGGCAAAAATGTTGCCGATTACGCGGAATCGGCAATTACGTGAAACCGGCACGACATATACATGTAGTAAAGTTTGTTTGTTTTTTATCTGGAGGGCAAAGGCGTGCCAAACACGTTGAACTATGAGGTTAATGCATGCTATTTGTATCGTGTTAAAATATCACAAAAGAATAGACAACCAGGCATACGAGGATTGATAAACAACTTACTGATACTTTGTTAACTTGGAAAGTCAAATCATGCGCATGAAAATCGAAAGGTCATGCTTTGCTTAATTGTTGTGCACCTAAGTCAGCTGATGTTCACGTACGACGTCATATAAAAAAGATATGCAAGTAACTTCGCTTGTACTAACCGGGACTTAAAAAGGAACAATGTAGGTTCAGTTGTTTTTATATGTAGTCAGGTCGCGTTTTGACTGAAAACATTTCAGATAGACTGGGACTCAAGACGAGGGTGATGGTGTCTGAATGTGTGTGTTGGTGTGTGTGTGCGTGCAACGCGATTTCTAGAACACTACCTGACAGATGTTCGTGAAACTGTGTATGTGACTTCTTCGAGACAATATCCCTGGGCAGACTTTTTTTTTTTAATTTTTTTTTTATAGATGCCTGAAATGACGTCATATCCGGCTTTTTTGCAAACGTTGATACCGTACTTTGGTGACCTCATTTCGGGAGTATCTTGATGATGACTGATTCCATGTTTTCAGTGTCGGTCTCTTAGTTTTAGGCCGATTGATTGACTAAGAACCACGTTCAAACAAGAGAATTACAAGTACTCATTTTGCAGGAACTTTGTGCTCCTCGATTACTATATATGTCTCGCCTGCAATCAATTTGAAATGCAACTAAGTCACTCAAATTGAATCTTGTTTTTGTGTGTGTGTTTTTGTTTTCTTCCGTTGAGCAATAGATCATTGAACAAGGAACACAGATCAGTCCAAAAATCTTTTTTGTTCAATACAATGCACTTTAGAACAAGGAACAAGTATCAGATGGTAAATAATTGCTCTTCGATCAGTTAGAATACCGTTTTGGTGCCAGACGAAACGAGTCTTCAGGTGGGGACAGTTATTTATCAAATTACAAAGCCACGTGCCTCGTGCGTGAGCGCGTGACGTATTTGGTCTTTCTGTCTCTCTGTCGCTGTCTGTATGGCTGGCTGGCTGTTTGTCTGTGTATCGGTCTTTCTGTCTGTCTGTCTCTATCTTTATCTCTCTCTCGTTGGCTCTTTTTGTCTGTCTGTCTGTCTGTCGTTTTGTCTATCTGTCTGTATGTCTGTCTATCTGTCTGTCTTTCTGTCTCTGTCTGGCTGTCTATATCTCTTTCTCTCTCTCTGTCTGTATCTCTCTCTCTCTCGCTCACTCTCTCTCTGTCTTTCTCTCTCTCTCTTTCTTTGTCTCTCTCTTTCTCTCTCTCTCTCTCTCTCTCTCTCTCTCTCTTTCGTTGTCTCTCTCTGTCTCTGTCTGTCTGTCTCTCACTCTCTTTCTCTCTAACTCGCTATCTCTTTCACACACACTCTCTCTCTCTCTCTCTCTCTCTCTCTCTCTCTCTCTCTCTTCTCTCTCACTCTCTCTCTCTCTCTCTTCTCTCTCCGTCTCTCCCCCTCTCGCTCTCTCTCTCTCTGTCTCTCTCTCTCTCTGTCTCTGTCTCTCTCTCTCTCTCTCTCTCTCTCTCTCTATATATATATATATATATATATATATCTCTTTCTCTCTCTCTCTCTTTCGTTGTCTCTCTCTCTCTTCTCTCTCTCCCCCTCTCTCTCTCTCTTTTGTTGTCTCTCTCTAGTTGTCTCTCTCCTCTCTCTTGTTCTCTCTCTCTCTCTCTCTCTCTCTCTCTCTCTCTCTCTCTCTCTCTCTCTCTCTCTCTCTCTCTCTCTCTCTCTCTCTCTCTATGTTTGCATTCATGACCATTGTGTTTATGTTTATGATGTGTAGCAATACTGTGTGAGTTCAGTTCATGTAACTCAACTCCTGTGAACTTTCATAAACTTAAAAGACATTGACACCAACTAAATGGTATATTCCGGAGCGTGGGTTTATTACTAGACATGGGGAGATCCATTCCACGTATCATGTTTTCATTCTGTATTTTATGATGGTGCAATTTGTTTTGTGTCTAGACGTTTGATTTGCAAAATATATGTTTCAAATAACAAAGAAACGATTTAGTGCGACGCACCAGTTTGGCTCCTCGAACGTAACGCTCCATGTATTTTGCGAGTTGAAAGTAACATCGGGCTAGTGGAACGCTCACTTTGCAAACAAAGCTCCGAAAATTAACAAAAACAAACTGAGTATACATACTCTCACTTCTATAGTACAGATTAGTTTGCTTTATATATATGATGCGATTATCTTTGTTTCGGACACAGGTAAAGACGATAAGCGCAAACTCCCTGTATATTTCTTTAAAACTTTAAAAGTTGCGCTAAAGCACCATCGTGATTTGAATGTCTCTATTGATTGAGATAACCTGATTAGGTGACCCCTTCAGAAGTCTGCAGAAGTCGATTTCAGACCGAACAGGGGGAAGTGTAAAAGAACTCGCTTGGAAAAAGTTGGGTTATTAGCCAAAGTGCCTCCAGGCTTTTGCTGAGACACGTCGATCTGAGAAGTGCCCTGCATTTTGCCCGATTCGGTTAGGTTTCTGTGCACTTGCTTTTTGTAGCGAAATTGTTAAGGGCGATTCACGCGTTTCTTGCAAAACCCAAATTGTATATATTCACGTATTTATTCATTAAGTTACTCCTTTATTTTGTGACTTGAAAAGCAAAATATACTTTGCAATCCGGTCGACAGTTGAAATATTGCTTTTGTGTTTGTATCCGTGTTTCTACTTCCCACGAAGACTCCCTTGCAGACCAAACTATATGGCATTCGACAGGAGTTGGAGAAAACGACAACATTTATCACCAGTGCTGGATTGATCGTGTAACCTCTGCGAACGCCAAGAAGAAGAAGAAGACTTCCCACGATGACAGAATGATTGACATAATTATGTGTCATTTACGAAATAATTTAGCAAGCATTGACAGTCTCCAAAGAGAGCAGTCGGGCTGTTGATTGCTGGTACAGTTCAAGCTGTCTTGGCGACCACCTCTCAACAACGACCAACTGCACACAACGGTCACCCCAAAGCCTCACCGACGAGATGTCCCCCTTTTTACATTTAGTCAAGTTATGACTAAATGTTTTACCATCGAGGGGGAATCGAAACGAGGGTCGTGGTGTAAGTGCGTGTGTGTGTGTGTGTGTGTGTGTGTGTGTGTGTGTGTGTGTGTGTGTGTGTGTGTGTAGAGCGATTCAGACTAAACTACTGGACCGATCTTTATGAAATTTGACATGAGAGTTCCTGGGTATGAAATCCCCGAATGTTTTTTTCATTTTTTTGATAAATGTCTTTGATGACGTCATATCCGGCTTTTCGTGAAAGTTGAGGCGGCACTGTCACGCCCTCATTTTTCAACCAAATTGGTTGAAATTTTGGTCAAGTAATCTTCGACGAAGCCCGGACTTCGGTATTGCATTTCAGCTTGGTGGCTTAAAAATTAATTAATGACTTTGGTCATTAAAAATCTGAAAATTGTAAAAAAAATACAAATTTATAAAACGATCCAAATTTACGTTTATCTTATTCTCCATCATTTGCTGATTCCAAAAACATAAATATGTTATATTCGGATTAAAAACAAGCTCTGAAAATTAAATATATAAAAATTATTATCAAATTTTTTTTTTTCGAAATCAATTTAAAAACACTTTCATCTTATTCCTTGTCGGTTCCTGATTCCAAAAATATATAGATATGATATGTTTGGATTAAAAACACGCTCAGAAAGTTAAAACGAAGAGAGGTACAGAAAAGCGTGCTATGATCCTTCTCAGCGCAAGAACGAATACCCCGCTCTTCTTGTCAATTCCACGGGCACTGCCTTTGCCACGGGCGGTGGAGTGACGATGCTACGAGTATACGGTCTTGCTGCGTTGCGTTGCGTTCAGTTTCATTCTGTGAGTTCGACAGCTACTTGACTAAATATTGTATTTTCGCCTTACGCGACTTGTCTTCATTTAAGAATGTATCTGCCCATTGTGATCATTGCACCCCTGTCTATAACAACGTTCCGCTTTCGACCAGTCCCGCTGGTGGTTGTTATAGACATGTTTGACTGTATGTGTTGAAGCGGTAGAATGCTTTTATTCCTTGTAAAATCCTGGGCAGATTTAAAGTTGTGTATACAATCGCTTACACGTGAAAGACGGTATTTTCACCCTTTGCACCCTTGTATCTCAACGGATGCAACTGTCTGAAGTCGCAACATTGCTTAGCCTTGTTTAATCAAACATGACTGTTTTCTGTGGTGAGTATGCAGAGCAGAAAATATTGATTGCTGAGATACTAAAATTATGTTTGCAAAACGCTAAATAAAACAAATAAATAAATAAATACATAGATAAATAAATAGATAAATAACAGACAGCGAATGAGCCCATTTTGCAATCAGATAGTTTATCTTTGCCTGAGTAAGACTGGACATGATTTTCTGCTAGTGCGGAACGTTTACCAATCATTTAAAAAACTAAATCTGCCGAGAAAAAACGCTTTCTCAAGTGCCCAGCTCTTATCGCAAAGTTCAAGATTATTTAGGTTAACCGATTTCTCTGACCGATCATCTAAACTTCCGCATAAATGACAAGAGGCCCCGCAGGAATGACTCCGCTGGAAGATTGCTGTGTCAGCGATCTTGCTGTATGCGACAGGGTCTTGATTTGTTGCACATTTCAGTCTTGGCTCGCCTCGTGCTATTCGATCCCGTGTCCCACGCCACACAGAATGGTCAAGCGGTCTTTTCTGACTGAATGAGACATACAGAGAATACTGCATGGCTTACTGTGTGATACTAAGTTTACAGGAGTTTTTTTTTCTTCCTTTAATATTGAAATGCGAGCGATCGAAAACGAGCTTTTCAGTATTTGAAAAAAGCTACCTCAAACTTTCCGGAATCGAAGTGACCAAATTGAAGACGCGTCTTCTTGAACCTCGATCTCTTCCAAAAGCCTAGCTCGTGAAATCTCCGAGGTCAAAAGCAAAAAGACTCCGTAAAAAAATGTTTCGAGCATGAAGCTTGTCTCGGTGACTTTGTCATCGTGAACAGTGAAAAAGTAGGTCCCAGTCTGACTGTATTTTGACCATGATATACACATGTATGGAGATGGTTTATTAATCTCATGGGTTGTCTCTCTCACGTATCATGTATGATAAAGGACCTTACTTTGTTGCGCATCGTAGCCTCGTGTTGTTTGATAGATTGCCTCAACTCAAACCGAACGTTCCAGCTCTCTTGCTGTATCAGATAGGGTCTTGTTTTTCTTGTCTATCGTAGTCTTGGTTAGCCTCGTGTATTTCAATATCGTGTCCAACACTAAACAGAATGGTCCAGCGGTCTGGCTGTATTGGACAGGCTCTTGTTTTTTGTGCCCATGATAATAGTCTTGGCCGGTTAGCCTCGTGTATTTCAATATCGTGTCCAACACTAAACAGAATGGTCCAGCGGGCTGTATTGGACAGGGTCTTGTTTTTCGTGCACATCATGATAGTCTTGGCCGGTTAGCCTCGTGTATTTCAATATCGTGTCCAACACTCAACAGAATGGTCCAGCGGGCTGTATTGGACAGGGTCTTGTTTTTCGTGCACATCATGATAGTCTTGGCCGGTTAGCCTCGTGTATTTCAATATCGTGTCCGGCCAACAACAGACAGAATGGTTCAGGTGTCTTACTGTATTGGACAGAGTCTTGTTGTTCGTGCCCATGATTGTCTTGGTTAGCCTCGTGTATTTCAATATCGTGTCCAACACTATACAGAATGGCCCAGGGATCTTGCTCTATTGAACAGGGTCTTCTTTTTCTTGCCGATCATATAGTCTCGATTAGCCTCGTGTATTTCAATATCGTGTCCAACACTAGACAGAAGGGTGCAGCGGTCTTGCTGCGTGAGACAGAACGTTGGTCTGTTGCACACCATAGTATCGTGCAGTACTTGCCTCACGTAGGTGGAACGGTCGAGCTGCCGTTAATTCGCGTTGGCAACTTTTCTGGAAGTGTAAGAGTTGCTTCAAAATCAGTCGTTGCACATTAGTTCGTTGATTCTTATTTAAATCAAACATCTGTCAACCATGTGTGTGTCCACAAGATCACACTCTTAGTCAGGTCTCCCTCAAAGTGCGCGTCTCTGCGTCCTATACGCATTAGAAGCCAAAAACACGTACGAGACATTTGTGAATGGGTTCCCATGACACACTAAACCTAACAAGAGCCGGTCCCGGGAGGCACTAAATATCTGTTATTAGTACGTACTCTAGGCACTGTTTTCAGGCTGTAGTCATTAGCTCAGTTTGGTGCCAGGACCAATGCCAGTTTCACGCGGGAACAACATCGAATAGGAGGTTGAAGCAAAGTTGAAGCCGATGCAGATATTGTTGTGCTCGGCAAAAGTGTTAATCTAAAATGCTTTGCTTGTTGGCGCATGTATATTGCCCTTGTAAGATATTATTTGGCAAGCAACAAAACAAATATCCCGATGTCAAAACAATGTATTAAGACACTAAAGCAATGTACATTCGGAGTTGTGAAGCTTTCTACAACTCTTTTACATTTGTATGCATTCTCTCACAGAGTGACCTATGATTGGCGAAGAAGGCAGAGATAGCAATCGGAATGCGTGTACCCCACAGCCACCTCTATCCACAACGGTGCCAGAGTGTCCAGTGACCGGCCGTTGACTGGGAGGGACCGGGAGGAAAAGGGAAGGGGAAGGGCAGCGAGACTAAGCTTGAACAGTCACTCAATGTCAGGTCATCGATCAGACACTGCGAGCGGCACGAGCGCCGCCAGAATATCTAGGTCAAGGCCACAACAATGCGCGTTCATATCTGTGTAGCGGTGTTTCTTCTTCCCGTTTAGCGTATTGTTGTGTGTGCCGTATATTGATTATTCTGGCTAACGCTGTTAAAGACGCCTTCCTGATCCTGTAAACGTTTGCATACACCACGACAGATCTTCCCAGGCTTGTATCCGGGTAAAAAGCATCTTTTTGTTTGGAGACATGGCAAAAGGCTACACCCTGGCTGATACCTATGCAAAACTAAATGTAGGCTTAACTGTTTACTCATGCAAGCGATTACATAAACACGACTGGTCTCTCCAGTCTGTTGCATTAGATTAAAGCATCCTTTTACTCTGACACATTTCAATTATTGACGGCAACCTACTTTCTGAGAAGATGTTGTTTCTCCTGAAATAATTTCGCAAATTAGTACAGGTGAGGTATGAATTAATTTCGCAAATTAGTACAGGTGAGGTATGAGTTTTATTTCAGCACCCCGGCCCCCACACACGCCCCTCCACAGAAAGGAAGCAGGCTGAAGAATGTTCACGTGTGTCCAATATGAATGATGCTCTTATCCCATGTGAAAGCCTAGTAGGCTTAAACGTTCTACAAAATAAACGATGTTTGGAAATATTTCTGTCGGGTTTGTATGTGTTGAGAAATAGTTTCTGTTAGAAATATTGAGGTTAGCTTTTAATGTGGATGGTAACCACGTATGGAGACACGCTCCTCGCTTCTGATTGGCCTATAATATCACGTGGGAAAGCTTGCCCAATGTTTCCCAGAGAAACAAGTCTCTCACAGCACATACAAACCCGACAGAGTAATATATATATATATACGGAATGCGTCTGTTGGTCGTACGGCGAGGAAGGTGCCTTGAAGAATTGTGCCGTCCTTGTACTTGCTACGAGACGAAGTTGTAACATGATCTAGTTTATAAAGATGAACTTTCAGGCCTCGTGTTTAATGTGACATATCTTTATTAAAAGAAGGGCTCTTTAATGATAAATTACTGCCGTGATGTGATTGTATACAATAGCACGCTAGCCTGAAAAGTTCATCACCTACTTTGAAGCTGGCCTTGTGCGTTATACGGTATTGAGTAATAAATGTGAGAGTATATGTGTGTGAGTGTGTGAGTGTGTGTGTGTGTGTGTGTGGGGGGCTTGTGTGTAAGTGTGTGGGGGGGGGGGGTACGTGTGTGTGTGTGTGTGTGTGTGTGTGTGTGTGTGTGTGTGTGTGTGTATGTGTGTGTGTGTGTGCGTTTTAAGTCTTCTACTTCATTTGAAGTTTGAGCGTTTTAGAATGCACCATGGAAATGTAAGAGCGCGGCTCTCCTTGATCGAATGTGATCGAATGTGTCTGTAGACAAAAGATATGATATTTGTAAATGTAACACAATGTTGTCGCAACATAATCTACCAACCAACAGCGTTAAATGATTGCAGGATGATGACTTACATCTGTTGATGTGATATTTTACCAGTAACGCACGCCATGTTCCAGATTCTTCTCTGAGATAGCTAAATTGTTGGTTTAAGCGTGTTTTATTCATTTTCTTGGATACACGTTACAAACAATAACAACATTAAGAACGTTAACAAGCAGACAGCTCAGTTATGGACTACGTTCTAAAAATGATAATCAATACACATTCCGATAACAAAACATGGCGAACAAATGATAACTTCAACACTTATCTTTCATAATCTCTCTCTCTCTCTCTCTCTCTCTCTCTCTCTCTCTCTCTCTCTTTCTCTCTTTCTCTCTCTCTCTCTCTCTCTGTCTCTGTCTCTCCCTCTCTCTCCTCTCTCTCTCTCTCTCTCTCTCTCTCTCTCTCTCTCTCTCTCTCTCTCTCTCTCTCTCTCTCTTCACTTTATTTGTATACAAATAGCTGAATTATTCGTTTCTTTCGAACAGCAGACTGAGTTCTCCATGGCGGTTTCCTTTAATAGTTCTTTGATTTTGATAGTTTTTCCTGTGCTTATTTGCTATTTTTTTCCAACTTTTTTTGGGGGGATGGGTGGGTGGGTGGGTGGGTGGAGGGTTGAGGGGTATCACTCAGTCATCATGTAAACGTGTTCGGGGCAGAACGGCGTCTTTCAAGGCAGATTGGTTTCCATCACAAATCGATCCGACAGGAGTGCTGTTTGTTGAAGAGACATAGGGCCACCAGGTCTGTCACCGGTCACTGGGACACGCTAACTGCTTCTTCGGCACGTACATTCCGCGATGACCTACTTTCCGCCTTCTCTCTCTCTCTCTCTCTCTCTCTCTCTCTCGCTCTCTCTCTCTCTCTCTCTCTCTCTCTCTCTCTCTCTCTCTCTCTCTCTCTCTCTCTCTCTCTCTCTCTCTTTATGTTTTGTCGAATATGGATAGACATCTGAAGTTTATTATGACCAGGTTTCGATTCGGCATTTCAGAATTGCTGTGCATGCTTACCGATATAAAAAACATAATGCCGATGATTTGATGTGTCCTCTTTGTAGAGAAAACCAAGAAGATGACGTCCATGTTGTTTTGTGTTGTCCAAACTTGAACAAATTAAGAGACAAATTTATCCCATTTAAATATTATAAAAAAACAAGCATTTTTTGTCTCAGCTTGCTCTTAGCATCACCTCAAGAAACTGTTGTCAGAAATGTGTCCCTGTATTTGTATAAAGCCTTTAAATTAAGAGATGTTGTAACCTCTTAGTTAAATGCCGTGTAATGTATGTGTTGTGCGATTATTATTTTGTACCTTTTTTTGTGTGCACCTGTTGAGTTTAATTTATATGCAATGTTCACCGTTTGTTCACACCCCTTCATAACGGGCTATGGCCTATTGCATAAATTATCTGCGTCTGCGTCTGCGTCTGCGTCTCTCTCTCTCTCTCTCTCTCTCTCTATCTCTCTCTCTCTCTCTGTCTCCCTCTCTCTCTCCCTCTCTCTCCCTCTCTCTCTCTCTCTCTCTCTCTCTCTCTCTCTCTCTCTCTCTCTCTCTCTCTCTCTCTCTCTCTCTTCACTTTATTTGTATACAAATAGCTGAATTATTCGTTTCTTTCGAACAGCAGACTGAGTTCTCCATGGCGGTTTCCTTTAATAGTTCTTTGATTTTGATAGTTTTTCCTGTGCTTATTTGCTATTTTTTTCCAACTTTTTTTGGGGGATGGGTGGGTGGGTGGGTGGGTGGAGGGTTGAGGGGTATCACTCAGTCATCATGTAAACGTGTTCGGGGCAGAACGGCGTCTTTCAAGGCAGATTGGTTTCCATCACAAATCGATCCGACAGGAGTGCTGTTTGTTGAAGAGACATAGGGCCACCAGGTCTGTCACCGGTCACTGGGACACGCTAACTGCTTCTTCGGCACGTACATTCCGCGATGACCTACTTTCCGCCTTCTCTCTCTCTCTCTCTCTCTCTCTCTCTCTCTCTCTCTCTCTCTCTCTCGCTCGCTCTCTCTCTCTCTCTCTCTCTCTCTCTCTCTCTCTCTCTCTCTCTCTCTCTCTCTCTCTCTCTCTCTCTCTCTCTCTCTTTATGTTTTGTCGAATATGGATAGACATCTAAAGTTTATTATGACCAGGTTTCGATTCGGCATTTCAGAAATTGCTCTGCATGCTTACCGATATAAAAAACATAATGCCGATGATTTGATGTGTCCTCTTTGTAGAGAAAACCAAGAAGATGACGTCCATGTTGTTTTGTGTTGTCCATACATGAACAAATTAAGAGACAAATTTATCCCATTTAAATATTATATAAAAAAAACAAGCATTTTTCGTCTCAGCTTGCTCTTAGCATCACCTCAAGAAATGTGTCCCTGTATTTGCGTGTGAAAGGGCATGTGAAGGGATAGATGGAGTGATGAATAGATGGATGACGGATGAATGGTTGGACAGTCAGACGGTTGATTAGATGGATGGAGGACAGAGGGACATGAGATGGATAGAAGGATGGATGGATGGATGGCTGGCTGGCTGGATGGATGGATGGATGGATGGATGGACGGAAAGAGGACAGAGAGACATGAGTGAAGTGCGACAGAGATTGGATTTTTGTGCTGATGCTTACTGTCCTTTTCCAAACGTTTTGCTGTTGTAAATGCCTGTTTTCACAGTCGTCATGTCGACTGTCATTACGATGATGATGATTTATTTTATTATGATTAATATTACAATGATTATTTTTCATGAAGCATGAACGATGAAAATGTGTACACCCCGAATTGAAATGGGCCCAAGGCCCAATCAATAAACCATCCAGACTCCAGACTCCAGACTCTCTCTCTCTCTCTCTCTCTCTCTCTCTCTCTCTCTCTCTCTCTCTCTCTCTCTCTCTCTCTGAGTGCTTCTTTTCCTCTTCTCTGTTACTATATATTTGGTCTGCTGTCCACACTGAGGGTTCATTTCTGCAGGTATTTAGACGTGAAACTGAAAGATGTTATTGCGTCTGGTGTCACAAGTCTCCATAATGCCAAAACTCCTTTCACATCGCCGAAAGTATTACCGTCCTGTCATTAGGCCAAATAAAAATATATGTTGGTTTAGGGTAACCCGACCGACCCTATTTTTTCCCGCCGACCCTAAAACGTTTATTTTTATTTTTCAAAAAACAATTAAACTTTTGGCACATTTTGCGAACTATACCGAGACTGAGGGAATTAACCTCCTTTAAAATGGACTAAATAAAAAATAAAAAATAAAAAAAATAAAAAGTCGACCTACCGACCCTATCTTTTTTGGTCACGTTACCCTAAACCAACATATATTTTGATTTGGCCTTACGGTTAAAATCTGCAGAACATTTCAAGAATACTCAAATTTAAAGGTGACACCATATGGTCCGCCTTAAAGTTCGGAAAGTGTCCGGAATTGTTATGGCCGTTTCAGGAAGAAAAAAAATCAAAATAGATCAATCCTTGGGGTAGTAATGTTTTGATGCTGGCGCCTGGAGGTAAAATTTTTTTAAGGGGCTTATTGTCCGTCAGGTCTTAATTGCCTATATTGGACATGAATTGGTTTATACGATTCGAGTTTTTACGCCCTCACGGCTTTTGATGTATGCGTGTTTAGGTGGAATCAGCCATCTGCACTTATGGTAAAATGACCAAGATCTTTAACGTGCCATTGTGGTGAGAGATGGATACCGTCTCTGGGTCTGCACATAAAGTTGACCCGTGTCCGTCCCGGCCCGGATTCGAACCAGCGCCTGGAGGTTTTGATGGAAAGGGGTATGAGGGTGGGGGTAAAGAGAGAACGGGTTGGTGTGCGTCTGGGTCACACGGGCGTCTAGTTCCAGGGACTGACATTCATTCACACAGTACTTCCCATGAAAACGCTTCTGTTCACTATCTCAGATTATTTTTTTTAGATGAGACCATCCTTCCACTTGGGCACACGTTGCTGTACAAAATTGAATTCATGAAAATAGTTCCACTCTTCGCACAAAGCATCAAGGCAGTTGAGTTTTGGTATGTGTCCAAGTGGAGGGATGACCTTAGCCAGATCTGAGAGGACAAATATTGAAAAGATCGCTTTCGCTCGCAGTTCAATATTTAAAAAAGCAATTCGTGTAAAGCTAGTACGACACAACAAGCCATGTAGTATTCTCTATAACCAACCCTCCTCACCCTCCAGATGTATAAGCAGGAGGAAAAGAAATACACGTGTTTCTGATCTTATTACCTTACATCGTCTGCGTTTTCTACCCTGTTTTATAACGTCAGTACAAACATCGTCTAATTGCGAAATCTACCAGTGACATGAGTACAAAAAGAAATTGGAAGTTGCGAAAATGCTAATTCATCTGATTGCAATGACGTCGTGTCTCGGACTGGCAGACATAATACGATTAGAGCAGACCGCACCTGTGTCGAAAATAACCTTGAACTACCGATTGTCTGGTCATCGTGAGCTGTAAATTAGTCCCCCCACACCACCCCTCCTCATCCCTTCCCCATTAACATAGAAACAGACATTGGAGTCAAACCAGATTATTCAAAGACAGTCCAATGTCAAATGTGCCGAATTCACGGAATTGCCGAATTCGCGGAATCGGCAACATTTTTGCCCATTTCGCGTAATCGGCAAAACGCTGTCTATTACACGAAATCGGCAGCGTCTTGCCGAAAAAGCGTAAAGGCTTCTAAAATGTGCTCATTTCGCAAAAGGGGTAGCCAGTCTTTTAAATGTTGCGTCACCAGAAAATTGAATTAACCTTGCTTTACCTCCCTATTATGGTTTGTATGGTCTGTGTTGGACTGCGTTGAGCATAATTCCGGAAATGCACGAAAACTACACTTGTTGCCATAACTTATCGATTATTGCGATATCTATCCATTCGAGTATCTAGCAGTCTTAGTGTGATGATACCCCTGGCATTTGATAACTCTAAAACCATACAGTGACTGCCGATTTCGAACAATTGGCAAATTATAGAAGCCTTTACGCGTTTTCGGCAAACCGCTGATGTTTTCGCGTAATGGGCAGCGTTTTGCCGATTACGCGAAATAGGCCAAACAAAGTTGCCGATTCCGCGAATTGGGCAATTCCGTGAATTTGGCCCGACACATACACTTGAAATTGGACAGTTTCAAACGTATGCGCGTTAACAGCTGTATAGTTTTTAGAATAGGACCTTGACACACGAGTTGTCTGGAAACTGAACACATACACTGAAGAACAGCACCTACCCCTCCTCAACTCTGTCTTAATTATCCTAGAAACAATCAGGAAATGAACAATCGGTATTGAACCAGACTAATCAAGGTAATTAGAATGTTAGCGGAAATTTAGAGGTGTTCACAACTGCGTCTGTTTGTGTGCTTGTTGGTTTCCTTCTTCTTCTTCTTCTGCGTTCGTGGGCTGAAACTCCCATGTACACTCGTGTTTTTTGCACGAGTGGAATTTTACGTGTATGACCGTTTTTTACCCCGCCATTTAGGCAGCCATACGCCGTTTTCGGAGTAGTTGGTTTCCTTCAATCTGTTTTTGAAAGTGTGCGCTTGTTTCGTTTGTGTGATTGTTTTCAAGGAACGGTTATTTTAGATCACAGCCTTGTGCAAGTTTGATATGATGTAGGAGCTTTAAATGGAAGTTAGAAATATAGATAAAATGGCAATACACCATTGTAGGGTAGGTTTAAAAAAAAATGGTATTGGTTTGTTTTGGGTGTTTGCTTCTTTGTCTCTTTGCTCGTCAAGACCCAGCATTCAAAGTTCTTTCCAAAAATGCTGCACATACACTGATACTCCTTACATATATCAAACAAATTTTAAGCCCGGGGGAAATAATAGCTTAAAATAGAAGCTTATCCGAGACAGTACTCTCTATAACTACGGAATTCAGCCCTTCTTCGTAACGCTTACAAAAACTATACGTAAGCATTCAAACACAAACAAACATGGCAATGTTATCAACACGTCGACATCCTAATTTATTACCATGACCAATCAGAGCCGAATCAAGGTGACCCGCTAAATGCTTTTAGGCCGGGTCCATTTTCGTTTATCACTCTAAAGATAAAGACAAACTATACATTTTGAGTTAAACACATGATTATGATATATTCTTTTTATTTTTAAATATGAAATATTTTAACATGTTAAAATACCAAAAAGCTTACTTCGTCGGTAGGTTTGTTAACAGAATGGCACTGCTACACCCACCTTCTCGGAATGTCATACTCTGCTCAGCTCGATTGGAAACTGCGTGGTCAAAATTCTGAAGAATTCATTTGAATTGCGTAATACTGCTGCGTCGCGAAAATATGACGCCTGGTTACGTGTTTTATTGTGCGTGTTGTTGTTCTTCTTGTTGTTTTTTCGTTGTTGTGTGTGTGTGTGTGTGTGTGTTTTTCTGAATTAATTTTGCATGTGCATACTGGCATCCGATACAAAATTATGTCATTAAAAAATCTTGCAAAGCAAAGAAAGTAGCTGTGTCGTTGATTTTTATTAGTAAACATTTACTATTGCAAACAACAGAGCATTCACATGACTGTATGCAAGTACACACGAATACACACAGATATCTATCCCGTTAAAAGTTCTAATGTGTTCAAGTTGAAAGAAGCTCTTATTCCTCGTTGGAGCCTGGACAGATATAATCATGGTGTCTGACTGACAGGATGGGTCACGTGAGCAGGAGGCAACCTTTGAAGTTCATGTACTTCTATTGAAAATGCGATACGTGTATTGTTCTTTACCCGACGTTTTTAACAACAGTTGTTTTATCCCAAACACTGATATAAAAACCCTAATGTTCCGAAATCGGTTAGAAACTCATTTGAAGAGAGGATAAGGATAAGGTCAATGGACTCAAATATCTCCAGCGAATGTAAATTCTACGAAATACGAGCTGGAAAATGTGCGGATTCTTTCTATTTTAAGTTCAAGTTTTCACAAAGAGCATTTTACAACAACCATTTTGGTCTCATTATTTTAAACTCCAGTTACAACCGTTTTAGATCCTTGAACTTGCGGACGTCAATGGAAGACAAAGGCAACGTTTGTTTGCAAACCATCGTAAACTTTAGCCAGTGTGTGCGTGTGAGTGCGCATTTGTTCTTTAACTGCTTTTTTCTCTGTTGCTGTTGGTGGGTGTGATTGCTTGTGATTTAAATAGGAGCTACAAAAGAGCCCAGTTGAAAATAAACGGATATAAATGCGTACACAATTTCATTTAATGAATGAGTATTTTCTTCTACGACCGTTCAGGGAGAACAAGTGCTTACCATCACCAGCCTTACCCCTATCCCCTACACTACTATAGAAACCCTCATTCCCGCGGATATAAATTCGAGTTGAACTACGCGTACACTAAAAGGAAGAAAAAACGCATGTACTTGCGAAAGCACTACATAGACTTGTTATATGAAGTCTTATATCGCGCGCGTATCTCCAGACTCGGACTCAAGGCGCAGGGATCTATGGGCGTAAAAGTTGACACTAGTTGAAAGCCTTGGGCGTTAACTTGACACTACAAGGGACTTAACCGAGAAATGGTCAGCGACTACAATTGGTCAGCTTAGGGTGACTGACAACTGCCACACGACTTGGCATGGCGGTCAAGTGGTCTTCAGCCATGTCATTGCCTTGCCCTTGTTTTAACATAGAGGGGGAATCGAGACGAGGGTAGGGTGTATGTGTGTATGTGTGTATGTGTGTATGTGTGTGTGTGTCTAGAGCGATTCAGGGAAACGACTAAACCGATATTCATTAAACTTTACATGAGAGTTCCTGGGTATAATATCCCCAGACGTATTTTTCATTTTGTAGATAAATGCCTTTGATGACGTCATATCCGGCTTTTTGTAAAAGTTGAGGCAGCACAGTCACGCTCTCAAATTGGTTGAAATTTTAGTCAAGTAATCTTTAACAAAGCGCGGACTTTGGTATTGCATTTCAGCTTGGAAGCTTACAAATTAATTCATGAGTTTGCTAATTAAAGTTGTCATTAAAATAGATTGTTCGCAAACAGATTTAAAATTGATTGCATTGTATATCGCATCTTCTCCTGAATTAAAAAACATATAGATATGTCATGTTTACTCTAAAAGTGTTCTCAGAATGAAAGTAAGTACAACAGACGCGTGCTCCGCGGCGGCAAACGTGACCCGTCTCGGTCTTCGGTATGGTTAGCCGAGACTATCTGATTGTAGTCTCGGCGATGATTGGTTTGTGGTGTTGATCTTGACTAAATGTTTTTATATCGCTTCACGCGACTTGTTTTATGTGTGAGGGGGAGGGAAAGATGGTGGTCAGGTCAACTCGAAGTACAATAGTTACAATACGTATACATACAATAAATAGATAGCGTATATACCAAACAGTTCATGTAAAAACATGAGTATACATGCCCCAGTCTTTAATTAATAGTACTGTTGTTGTTGTTGTTTTTGTTTTGTTTTGTTCTTGTTTTTGTTTGTACCTCTGTTGCATGCAGGCTGCTTCAACTTTTACTTTTTTGCCCTTGTTTAGTTTACAGGCAGGGAGCATCCTTTTTAATTAGTCCTTTTTCTATTTAATTAAATCCAGATATCTATATATATACATTCTCCTATACACATCAGTGTTCGTACAATTACAATACTTCCTATCTTTAATGTTAATCTAAGTACTGTTGATTTTTGTGAAGAAGGAAGAAGGGATGGGGGAATGGTGCGGATGTAGGTGAGGCAAACGCTTGTATGTAGGTACATCCAACGTAAAGTTCTTTTTTCATGAAACATCCGCCTTCCGCATTCTATAGGTTTTAATATGAATCTCTAAATTTGAAAAACAAAGGAATTCTGTACTCTGTAAGAATCTCTGAATCTCTGTAAGACGTTTCTGCCCGGATGATCAGCTCTTTAAATGCAGAGCGGGGGTAAGTCAACAGGAACGTGGGGTACTGGATTTGTGGTTGAAGGACGTGATGCCTTGGAAAATGGGATAGTATTTCACAAAAGATTACAGGTGAGAAGGTGGAGGAGAGAGTAAAACAGAGAGAGGGAGAGGAAGAGAGAGACGAACAGGCAGACACACGTGTGCAGATAAAACTACGTCAGAACACACTACTGCCAGCTCATTCCCATATTCACACTTACATTTCAGGAGACATATGCGGCTATAAAAGAACAATCCACATTCAAATCATTTGCACGTGAAAGAAGTCATACTGAGGCGTGAACCTTTTTTGAGCTGCTTGTCACCGGACCTGGAACCGTGACCTTGACGACAACGGTGATAAATATGGCTTTTGTGAAACGTTTGTGCAGAAGTGTTATCCCTGATTTTATCCCTGATACCAAAGCTGGTCTAGCGAGAGGGGCATCAGTGAGAGATTAGCATCCCGCTGTGACTGAAATTAAGAGGTTTTGCAATATGCACACTGTTTTCTTTCAAGTGTCTCTTTCCGAGGCTTATTTCCTTGTTCCCAAGCAACGGGGTATGGAGATATGATATGTCGATGTATGTTTAAGCATTGTGGACACTTTTTAGTCCGCGTGTGACGATGAACAGATGCAGTGACATTTGGCTGGCTTCCATTCCGTGACAGCAATTTTCGATTTTGGTCCGACGAGTCCAAGCATTGAGTATTGCATACTAATGTACTTATGCACCTTTCAGTTGCCGTCTAAGAAAAAGCGAATCGTCAAAACAATCAGTGTTAATAATCGCGGATGGGGTTTCTGCCGCCCATTAGCATGAAACGAAGACAAGGTAGAGGAAACAGATTGTGGCCAACATAGCCGATAAAAGACACTTTCCTGCTGACAACGGTCTCGCATGATCCGAATCGTCAAACAATCAGTGTTAATAATCGCTGATGGGGTTTCTGCCGTCCATTAGCATAAAACGAAGACAAGGTAGAAGAAAAAGGTTGTGTCCAACATAGCCAATAAAAGACACTTTCCTCGCGGTCTCGCATAATCCTCCTGGGTTCTCGACACAAGAAACAACACCCAATCCTGTTCACAAAGCGCAAATATACAGCGAGACTAATAGATATAAGCAAAACAGTTCTTTACAACGCGAAGTGGGAATATTTTCAGGACTTTTCACAACCCTGCACTCCTCTCATGAAAGAACTTCACTGGCTTCCTGTGTCTGAACGTATTAGGTATACAGCTGCCTGCTTCTGCTACAATATCATCTCTGAATCGGCACCTGCCTATCTTTCGGAACTGGTCTCCCTCTACACTCCCTCTCGCACCCTTCGTTCTTCTGATGATGCTCGACTTCTCCGTCAAGGTCGCTTTAAACGCAAGGCTCATGGCTTCCGCACGTTTTCGTATTATGGCCCTCAGTTATGGAATTCACTCCCCTTTCAATTGCGTCACTCTCCATCCATTTCATCTTTTTAAGTCCAATTTGAAAACTCACTTGTTCCAACAACATTACGGATAGTTCCTTAGCATAGAGTCTGGGGATGCAAGATGTGCTTGATGTGTTGTTTGAATCTGACAGTGATTGTATGAATTTTGTGTAAATGTATTGTTGTCAAGCGCTTTGAACTTCTGATAAGGCGCTTTATAAATGCCCGTTATTATTAATATTATTATTATTTAAGTTATTGAGACATCCCAGTGCACTAAGGGATTTATAGAGCAAATCGAGAACATTCATTATTGAACGAAGCGCATAGCGCTGAGTTCAATAATTATTTTCGAGATTTGCTCTATAAATCCCTTAGTGCACTGGGATTGTTTCAATAACGATATTGTCAGTACCGCCATAGAAAAAAGAAGATTCCAAGCGCACATTTTGCAACGCGCATTTGAATAGGCATAACTGTGTGGTCAGGTCGTGTACAGTAAAGATCTACTTTTGTGTGGGGTGTCTCAAGTGTGTCGTGCTTTCGTCACACGCATTTTAATTTCTGTTGGTAAATTCCAGTGTAGCGTTAATCTGAACAGTGATGATCTTTCAGAGAGACCTCATTTGAACTCGGAGAAAGGGCTGTGCTCTTCATTATTTGCGATTCGAAACCTCCAGTCGAGCTTCGACGGATTGACTATGCGGAGTGACTCCCCTTGAATTGACTCGAAGCCGCGGGACTCGACGGTTCGCACATTTTCAAAACAAATGTGGCATATTTCTCGTGTTCTATCTTCACTCATCGGGGAGTCTGATACTAAATATGAACGGTAAGAATGCTCTGAACCCTACACGTATTATATCCCCATCGTTTTTTTGTTCACATTTGCCCAACATGTTAATTTGCTGAGCGGGGTTAATGTCGTCTGCTAGGCTACCTGCCAACCTGGGCAATGGAACGACTGCAGTCTGCACTGAGTCTGCACGCATGAGGCAGGCTGGTAATAAGTCTTATATATGGTAAGAACGTTCTGAACCTTACACGTTTTCGATTACGATTGTTCTTGCTTTGAAATAATAATTCTCAAACCATTCATTTACTGAACTGATGTAGTCGTATTTCTGTGTTGTCTGCTACAGAATCGATCGAGTCAGTCTTCCAAACTGGTCTTGCTGGTACGTTATCGGAATAACACTTGTGTTTTCTGCTAGCCGCTGGGAATTGTATATTAACTCATCATTTGGTAATGTGGATGATAAGCTACATGCCACTAACACGATGAGAAGAATCTATGCAAGTCGGCGAGAGACAGCGGCTTCTATTTTTAGATCAGTGGCAGCCGCACTGTGGCACAGGCACATGCAATCTGTCAGAAAAAAACCCACTTCTGCTTTAATTGAGAAGCAGGGAATTTATGGTCATTTGGTATTGTGGAGAATATAAGCTACATGTCAGTAATTAATTCTGAGGATGAGAGCACAGTCTTGCTTAGGTAAAGGGCGTAAGAATACGCTCTGTGGAAAAGTTAGCGCACTCCAAGAGTGCGCTAACAGTTTTAGCGCATCGCCATTAGCCAATCAACTGGTTCACATCAGTCATGTGACACCAGTACTTACTGACAATTATTATTATTATTATTATTATTATTATTATTATTATTATTATTTAAGTTATTGAGACATCCCAGTGCACTAAGGGATTTATAGAGCAAATCGAGAAAATTCATTATTGAACGAAGCGCATAGCGCTGAGTTCAATAATTATTTTCGAGATTTGCTCTATAAATCCCTTAGTGCACTGGGATTGTTTCAATAACGATATTGTCAGTACCGCCATAGAAAAAAGAAGATTCCAAACGCACATTTTGCAATGCGCATTTGAATAGGCATAACTGTGTGGTCAGGTCGTGCACAGTAAAGATCTACTTTTGTGTGGGGTGTCTCAAGTGTGTCGTGCTTTCGTCACACGCATTTTAATTTCTGTTGGTAAATTCCAGTGTAGCGTTAATCTGAACAGTGATGATCTTTCAGAGAGACCTCATTTGAACTCGGAGAAAGGCTCTTCATTATTTGCGATTCGAAACCTCCAGTCGAGCTTCGACGGATTGACTATGCGGAGTGACTCCCCTTGAATTGACTCAAAGCGGGACTCGACGGTTCGCACATTTTCAAAACAAATGTGGCACATTTCTCGTGTTCTATCTTCGCTCATCGGGGAGTCTGATACTAAACATGAACGGTAAGAATGCTCTGAACCCTACACGTATTATATCCCCATCGTTTTTTCGTTCACATTTGCCCAACATGTTAATTTGCTGAGCGGGGTTAATGTCGTCTGCTAGGCTACCTGCCAACCTGGGCAATGGAACGACTGCAGTCTGCACTGAGTCTGTACGCATGAGGCAGGCTGCTAATAAATCTTATATATGGTAAGAACGTTCTGAACCTTACACGTTTTCGATTACGATTGTTCTTGCTTTGAAATAATAATTCTGAAACCATTCATTTGCTGAACTGATGTAGTCGTATTTCTGTGTTGTCTGCTACAGAGTCGATCGAGTCAGTCTTCCAAACTGGTCTAGCTGGTACGTTATCGGAATAACACTTGTGTTTTCTGTTAGCCGCTGGGAATTGTATACTAACTCATCATTTGGTAATGTGGATGATAAGCTACATGCCACTAACACGGCATATGAGAAGAATCTATGCAAGTCGGCGAAAATTAGATGAAACACAGCGGCTTCTATTTTTTTAGATCACTGGCACTGGCACAGGCACATGCAATCTGTCAGAAAAAAACCCACTTCTGCTTTAATTGAGAAGCAGGGAATTTATGGTCATTTGGTATTGTGGAGAATATAAGCTACATGTCATTAATTAATTCTGAGGATGAGAGCACAGTCTTGCTTAGGCAAAGGGCGCAAGAATACGCTCTGTGGAAAAGTTAGCGCACTCCAAGAGTGCGCTAACAGTTTTAGCGCATCGCCATTAGCCAATCAACTGGTTCACATCAGTCATGTGACACCAGTACTTACTGACAATTATTATTATTATTATTATTATTATACTTACACATTGACGCGAGTGTCAATTTACGCGTCACAAAAAACGTTTTCTGGAAATAATTCTGTCAGAATGTTCAGTGGTCTATTAGAGTAAGACTCCATTTACCTCGGACAAGCTTTTCACAACATCCGGAATATTTTCCACGCTTTCAATCGGCTTTAACCTGCCATCGGGACGAACAACTAACTATGATGTGTATGCTATGTAGCGTGCGCTAAATATGATACACATTTCTTTCAAAAAATCTAATCGTCGGAGTCACGAATTGCCACGAATTGCCAACGATGACTTGCTGATCACTGTAAGTGTTCGCAAGTACGTGTGCGTGTGCTTTTTTAAACTCACGTGACCTCAAGCTCAAGCCAAACCCACGTGACCTCGATCAAAACACGTTGTAAGGGATCACTGCGTGCCAGCGATGATTTCTGCAACGAATTGTGAACTCCGATGAACTCGTGAACGCTGATTTTCGAACAAAAACGGAAGCATATTGTGCGCGCGCTGCATAATACACACATACGAGTTAGTTGTTCGTCCAGATCGCAGAATACACTGCCGATTGGAAGCGTGGAACATGCTCTGGATGTTGGGAAAAGCTTGTCCGAGGTAAAGGGGCCCTGTCTCTTTCAGACCGCTGATAATCCTGACAGAGTGGGTTTTTTTTAAATCGTCTACTCCAGCTCTGAACTGAAAGCACCCATGGTGTTGATTGTTGTATGTAAAACCTTGTCCGAGGTAAAGGGGTTCTGTCTCTTCCAGATCGCTGATAATCCCGACAGAGTGGGTTTTTTCTTTTTCAAAAATCGTCTACTCCAGCTCTGAACTGAAAGCACCCATGGTGTTGAGTGTTGTATATGTGTCGAAGAGGAGGGATAGTCCTATTCCCGGCAAAGCCCTGCCCAGATCTGAGAGAGTGAGCCGGATCGTACACGGAAAGGAGTGTGCCTTTACGTTTCTTGACTTACGGACATCAGAAAGCGCCCTCCCTTTAGAGGTGTACCCTCCTTGGAAAGGCACTACATTCCACGTCATAATGTGATGTGGGATTCCCGCCTCCATTCGATCATTCCAAATTATCAATAGGAAACCAGCTTTGTGCTGAGAGGGATGCTTGACAGTTCTGCTTCCTTGGGGGAATTGCCCGTGAGCTGCGTGCCTAGATGAACGATTACTGTTCCCACTGATGCCAGGATACAGTGTACATCAATTCAAAGTCAGCAGAATAATTATCCTGTTCACTATAGTGGTTCATATCACATTCAAGACAGTGGAATCTCGTTTACAAATGCGTCATTTGTTCAAAGTAAGTTAAACAACGATTAAAAAAGAATGCTCCTGTCCTCACAGGGAAAGAAGTCTGTTCGTGGTTCGTGGAAACTATAGGAATTACGGAACATTTGTAAAATCCTAGGACAAATCTTTGATAGCGTATGTGGCAGATGTTTTGACTCGAGAAAGACAGGCTCTTTAATTGTCGCTTTGCTGACGAGATCGCTTACGTAAGAGAACAAAAGCCTATACCTACATCTCTAAGAGATTAATCTGATCGATATAACCCTACCTCGGTTGTTGACGACTCATGTTCCATTTTCGCTAAGCATTTGGTTTTGCTTGGACAATAGTTTTCTATTACAATCAGGCTAAGTGCTACGGTGACGCATGACAACGATTTTCTGTCGTTACTAGAATCGCTTCGTTAGTTGAGAAGAAAAGGGTTTCATGGTGGGAGTCCTGTTACTTTGGGAACAATTTGCTCTCTCTGAAATTTGTATGGCAAAGCTGTGACCAAGCACAGACACGGAACAGCACGCACGCAATCACCAACGCCAGCAAGCACACACACACACACACATACACACCGACACATACCCAAGCTGACACGTCCACACACACAAACACACACACACACATACACACACACACACACACACACACGCCGACACACACACACACACACACACACACACACACACGTACACACACACGTACACACACAGTCATACACACACACACACACACACACACACACATACACGCCGACACGCCGATACACACACACACACACACACACACACACACACACACACACACACACATACACGCCGACACGCCGACACACACACACACACACACAGTCATACACACACACACACACACACACACACACACACACACAGTCATACACACTCACACACACACACACACACACACAAACACACACACACACACACATACACGCTGACACGCCGACACCCACACACACACACACACACACACACACACACACACACATATTATATATATATAGATACACGCCGACACGCCGACCCACACACACACACAAACACACACACACACACAATTACTGACACTTTTGAAACTGATGAGTAATCAGTCAAACACTTGAAGTAAGCCAGGCTTGGACGGGTAGCTGGGTAAAAAGCGGTCACAAATCTTATGCAGAATGTCAACGTCCTTAATTATTTTCACACCTTCCATAACTTGTACAATGATTATGCCCGCGTCCCATTCATTCGTTTGTAACGTGACAACCCCGTACTAAAAAGAGACGATTAAAGGGGGAAAGATGAAAACCTCATGCTGGATTTCTTTTCATTTCCCAGGTCCAACGGTCACAGCAAGAGATCACATTATAGCTTGCGGGGAGCAGACCTACAACGGTTCACCATTTCAAAATGTGTCGAGCGTCGTCTATCATAAGGAGGTACAGTGGAACCCTCCCCCCCCCCCCCCCCATTTTAAAAACAACAATTGTAAGACACCCCCCCCTCCCCCTCCCCCCCTCCCCCACTCTTACCCTGGATATCTGCACCTTAACATGAACATTATCATTATGAAGATGAGAACACCGGGTACACTTCCTGGCTAATTGAATGAAATGGCATGGGAACAAATGAAATGTTTTACTTTGGGTTCAAAAATGGGTGCAATATTATGTGTTGTTGTTGCTGACTTTATTTACGCACGAAGGTAATAAGCTGACATGCACAGATGCTGATACAGAAACCACAGACACAGACAGACAGACACACGCAGGCTAACTGTTACGAAGCGGTTTACTCGTATTTGTGGTAATGTGTATTGTTGTAAATAGAATAGACTATAGCGATGGTCAGACATTGGAAAGGGCTATAGGCTGCATACCGTCGCGTTGACCGCAGTTGAACTTTTGTGTAACTGACAAGGTTTTTCACGTGCAAGTAATGCAGACGACAGCTCACTGGCAATGTCATAGCAAGAACGACTTTGTAAAATCAGTCGCCGTCAAGGAGCCAAGCTCGACTCATGTTTTTCGTAACACTTTAGCAGACGGGCTCCTGTTTTAGGTATCTGACTGAAGAAGGATGAAGACTGACGAACTTTCCCTATCAGCTTACGTGATATCTTCCATTTTCATATTCATGCCAGGCCGGCGACTGTACTAAATGTTGGCTTTACACTCTTTTGAGGTATGTTTGAAACCGGCTATATTTTCATGTCATGTTGTATGTGAGAAGAGTGACTGTTTCTGTGTTTAACGTTATTGTGTAGGCCTAAGCTATTGTGCTACACTGCTTAAACATGTGAGGGTTTTACGTAACGTTTTCTTGGTTTTAGAAAACAGGAATTAACGTGTAAATAATTATATTGGCTCATGCAGCTTAATATGTTGGACGAGTGAGTATTTTTATTGTGCGAGTGAAAGAAACTAAAGACAAGTTGATTTATGGACTATAAACTTTACAGTGTTTCCAACTGGAGGGTTTTCATCGACGGAGGCTGAACTGAACTGGTGACTGCGGCTTGGTGTACATGACCATGGCATGGAGAGCTGGCAGAGTTCTACAGTTAGCCGCCGAGATGAACTGGAAGGATCAAGGACTACGTCAAGCAATGGTTGCGGTGTCGTGAGGACTGGTGCACCCTTGTCAGTCGTCTGAAGGACTTACAGCCATACCAACATCTTGAAAGCCGAAAGATGGCAGTAGGGTAACGTACAGTAGAATACCTATTCGTCTTACCTGTTAAGCTGCTTTGTTTGAGCCAAAAGGTGTCTGCGTCTTGGACTGTAGAGTTTCTTGCGGTGTTGTCGGCCTAGGGTACTGGTCGAAGCCCGGAAATGATTTTGTGATGTAAAAAGCTTTGTAAACAATAATAATTAGTCTTGGCAGTGTCAAGATCCATTTAACACCAGGTTTTTGCGTGTGTGAGTGCGTGCGCGCTTGTGCCTTGTAAGCTACGGTAGCGGACAACTATTCAGATTACATTCAAGTCTGTAAACAAATACTAAATTTATAGAGTTGTGTAGAGGCATTTATGATTGTCTAAAAACCGGGCTATACCACTCCATAACACACAGAGAGGCACCTAAAAAGACAAACAGACACAGATAGACGGACAAACACACACACATACACACACACACACACACACACACACACACACATACATACACACACACACACACACACACACACACACACACGCAGGCAGGCACACACACACACACACTCACACACACACAGACACACACGCACACACACACACACACACACACACACACACACACACACACACACACACACAATTAGGAGATGAAAGGATGAAAACTGTTGCACTTACCAAACGAAGTTGACTAAATTTTGGGTACAATATAAAGTGTCCCCAAGCTATGTAAATTGTACATTTTAAGTAGCCTCTGGACGTTTTAAGGGTGCTACCTATTGTTTCTTTGAGCCTTAAAAAACATTGTTGTCAAGAGTAAAAATATGGCCTTGTTGTAAATAGACAACTTGTCGTCCCTAAAACACAGACAATTTTTTTTTTATATAAATCCCACAAATGTAACCTCATGCAATCAGAGTTGTAAAAAGGTTATCGGATAGATGTACAAACTGATGGCACACAAACACTGGCAACTGAGAATAAATCTGAAGGTGAAACATCCATTGAGAAAACCAGGGATGATGAACTTGATACTTATGGTGACGTTTATGCATCTGACCTTTAGAAATACAATCTTGATCTTCAGAGTGTGAATTCGAAGTGTGATGTCGAAAATGGTGGTTTAAATATGATGGATTTGAAGCACATGCAGTTATCCTTTTTATTACATTGGGCTGTGAGACTGATATCCCGCAAAGTCACAGCTATGGGTCAAATAGCCGGGCAGGATAGGCTCGTCAACCCTGGCAGGCAGCTATCCTAAGAGAAGACCACTCTGAATTCAAAACGAGGGTAGAGGAGGCTCATCATCCATGGAAGGAGTGGAAATGTGTTCCAAAGTCAGTGTTTTCAATGTACGGCTCAAATTGTGAATGTTCTTATTCAAATGTTCATTTTCGGAGACTAAAAGGGAGTGAACTTGTCAAATCCAAATTTTGGACAATTGTTTTGAAAACCTGGTTTGATAACAACGTAGGCTTATGTATTGATGATACATTATTTAATCCGCTTTTATGGAATAACCAATGCTTTTCTTATGCCAGAAATGTACTGTATTTTGAAGATTGGGCAAGAAAGGGGCGGGGATATAGCTCAGTTGGTAGCGCGCTGGATTTGTATTCAGTTGGCCGCTGTCAGCGCGAGTTCGATCCCAGGTTCGGCGGAAATTTATTTCACAGAGTCAACTTTGTGTGCAGACTCTCTTCGGTGTCCGAACCACCCCCCGTGTATACTACATTGGGTGGGATCTTTAACGTGCACGCGTGTGTGTGTGCGCGCGTGTGTGTGTGTGTGTGTGTGTGTGTGTGTGTGTGTGTGTGTGTGTGTGAAGGAAATCACGAATAACACTGTAACAGGCACCTCCCAACGGTAAAACAGGCGGATGAGGAGCTCCCAACGGCTGTTTTAGCGGATGAAGATGCCCCATGTTTTGCTGCTTTCACAAGCGCCGGGTTGGAAAGACTCGTCAGCCCTGATAGGCAGCTTTCCTAGGAGTGTCTACGCATCACCGACAAATATGGTTGTGTCTACAAGATACAAGATACAAGATACAAGATATTTATTCACCAATTTTGCAAAAGGATTTCATCTTGGCACGGCACGGTAAAAATAAAATAAAAACCAACCAGACACATATGCAGACACACATCACCATGCATGCATACATACGTACATTACACTGTCATGCACACACAGACACAACTCACACACACACACACACACACACACACACACACACACACACACACACACAATTATTTACATTCTCACACATAACCAGCCACATATCTACATCACAAATTCACATCGTCGCCTTGTAAAGGTAAAAACCATATCAGTTTAAAAGGGGTGCCAGTAATATCAATACAACATTAGTGAATACTAGAACAATACCTAAAATTTATAATCCATTTAAAAGTAAGTAGTACACGTAATTATTATCATTTAGTCAGATCATCACATAAAATTATATATTCATGATCTAGCCAGTTAGACAGTTTAAAACAACAGTATTAACAGACTATCACAGATCTACTCAAGCACCTGAACCTAGAGTCGCATTGCACAAAACTACTACCATCACAGAACTACTCCAGCACCTAAAAAATAAGGACCATTCCACATATTTCCACTATCACAAGTTATGAGAACAGTAATGGAATGCAGTGAAAGGACTAAGTAACAAAAGAACCCCCCCCCCCCCCAATCCTATAACTACAGTATATTACAACGTCTTCACTACAGGAGTTGTCAGTACAGCATGGGGGATGAAGCTAGAGCGAAAGCGACTAGTTCTGGCTTTCAAAGCTCTGTAGCGCCTACCAGATGGAAGAGGCTCGAAGAAGTGGTTTGCCGGGTGGGAGGGGTCGCGAACAATCTTTCCTGCTTTTCGACCTGAGCGCAACTCAAAGATAGAGGCAACGGAAGGGAAGTCACAGCCCGCGATTTTGGAGGCTGTCCGCACAATGCTCTCCAGTAGCTGTTTCTCTTTCTCGAACGCTGAAGAAGAAAACTGACTGAAACAGGCAAAGTTTGTTGACCGGGAATAGTTGATGTTGTAAATCGCAACTAGGGTATTGTTACACTTTACCACTGTCCTTGGACATTGAGGGGTTGTCCAAGTAATCGGCCGGGAGGGAGAAAGCCCGGATAGTTGCGACAAGAAAGCACTTAACAGGTAAATAGAATAAGCATTCGAATATCGCTAGAGTGTTTATCGCATAAGTTGAATCGACTAAAACTGTAAACATAGCAGACATATATCTAAGACAAGATTTCCGCTATTTATATGTTGTGCAGTGCGTCGTATAACCGGTCTGAGAGGGAGATAGTGTCCAGATGACAAGTGTGAAGGATCTGAGAAGCCGCTGAAGTATCGTAACTCTAGACCAGCATAGCTGAAATTCGACGGGATTTCGCGAAGTTATTGCAAGGTTATGGTTGTCCGTATAGTTGGACCATAGAGGTCACAGGACGAAAGGAACTGAGTAGACCGAGGTCGCCAGTGGAAGGAATTAGTATTCAGATACATTTCCTAGTGAACGGCCATAGACGCTGTGTAATTCTGTGTATGAACAGAGTTAAAATATGTCTATTAGATCTTAATTATATAAGATATAATGAGTGTTTAGTAGGCAGAGCAGACGGTGATTTGAGTCTGCCGGAAGATGAACTGTTTTTTCTGACTACACACGAGCCGTGAGTCGATACCAGTAAATTAGATATCGTGTGCCTGTGAATTCACGGACTGTTTGTGTATTTCTCTACATAAGTGAAGGGTAGAGGGCTTTGTTAGTAAAATTGTGCACGGGATTGTAATCTCGCTTTGTCACGTTTTTGCATCCAAACCTGTGCGTACCCAATTTTTGAATACCTAACATTTATGTTCATGATTGTGTGTATTTGAGTGTATGTTTATTGTAACTGTAGAATACAGTGGAGGGAACCTACATTTGGAGTTGTGTTTGTTCCTGTATGATAGCGTACTAGCGCATTTGCATTCATTCACAGTGTATGTCTGTCTGTGTGTGTGTGTGGGGGGGGGGGGGTGTAAGAAAGATAGAGAGGGAGTATATGTGTATGTGTGTGTATAAATATGTGTGTGTATGTGTGTGTGTATATGTGTGTGTGTGTATGTATGTGTGTGTGTGTGTGTGTGTGCGTGTGTGTGTTTGTATGTGTTGTGTGTGTGTGTGTGTGTGTGTGTGTGTGTGTGTGTGTGAGTGTGTGTGTGTGTGTGTGTGTGTTCGTATGTGTGTGTGTGTGTGTGTGTGTTTATGAGTGTGTGTATGTGCAAGCATGCATACACACACACCCACACAAACACACACACACACACACACACACACACACACACACACACACACACACCACCTAACCCCCGCACTCTCTCAGACTGATCTGCACCTCTCTTGCTTCATTTGTCAGCGTTTCTCATTTGCACGGACACAGGCCACTTGATTGCAACGTTCAGTTCAATATTTGGATTTATTCAGTTCTTTCATAACAAACATACAAGCATTTTTCGACTTTCGCAAAGCAAGTTCACGCACATTCACGCTTCAGGGATCCTGAAACATACACACAAAAATGCATTTCGTTTTTGTTTACACATGCAGGGTCAGCATATTCATATTCATATAAAACAAACATGATCTAATGATCAAACAAAATGTTCAACATTGTGACTCTGTTTCACAAATCTCTCTCTCAAAGGTAAGGACACAGCAAAATGAGAAGAGAGAGAAAGAGTTTATAGTTTATAAAGCTTAGATTTTACACGTCTTTTGTATTGTAATGGAACAATATTTCTGACGCTTGGAAATACAATTGATGTCATGATTCATATTTCAAATGTCTGTTTTTTGGTTGTGAAGTCAATTGTCTTGTTACTTACTAAACCAGTATACAGCAGAAAGACCGACAGATAGAGGCACACAGAGCGGATGGCAAGTCGAACAGACAACCAGCTAACCAGCCTTCCAGCCAGAATTAGATACACAAACAGACACATAGGCAAACAGAGAAAAGTTCTAAAATGTGAATTTCTTACTTGAACAAGGATTTAACCGTAGTATTTTCCGAATCCACCACCAAAACCCATGCCGAGGCCCCTGCCGTATCCGATTCCACCGAATCCCATTCCAAGGCCGCCCAGTCCGTAGCCGCCCAGTCCGAAGCCTCCCAGTCCGTAGCCGCCCAGTCCGAAGCCGCCCAAGCCGCCCAGTCCGAAGCCGCCCAAGCCGATACCGCCCAGTCCGTAGCCACCCAAGCCCAAACCGCCCAGTCCGTAGCCCAGACCGACGGGAGAAGCAGAGGCGGCGGCCACCAGAGCGACAAGAACGAAAACGGCAAGACTGTTCATGTTGAACTGCACAAGAGAGCGTAAACAAATTAAATGAGTACATAAGAAAATACATACATAGGAGGTAAATGAATAAGAATATAGTCACTCATAATTTAAATATCTCCTTTACTCTGCACCACTCCACACAATAAAGGCTTGACAACTTTTAAAGCTTAAAACTGTTAATTTATGAAAACAATAAACAGTTCACAACCAGCCAGAATGTCTCATTTTTCATAAAATACAACATTTTCGGATTTTGGAATTTCAGAATTGTACCGAAAATGTGGTATATAAACGCATAACATAATTAGATAGAACGATGAGTAAATCAAATACTCAATCATACTTTGAGACAGTTACTACATAAATAAATCAAACCAAAAAAGTGCACAAATGAGTAAATAAACAAGTAAATGAAACAATAAATACAATAAAAAATAAATAAATGCGCAACTACAAAAATACATAAACTTAATTGTTTCTGTCTCTGTGGAAATGTACAACTACTGAAGAAAAGACAGCACAACAGGGTTTCAAAGGAAATACCAAATACTTTTCTGTGTGGTTGAAACATTTCGAGAGATTGTGTGTAAAATTGCCGCAAGCGAATGAATGATTATATGACGAAATTATTGTCTCATTTCGTCATATAATCATTCATTCGCTTGCGGCTTCGTGACAGGCGGAAGGAAAAATCAGCCAGATAATTTTTCGTTATTGTTTGTCTGTGCAATTACAAGACTGTTGGGTCGATATATTTGTGAATGTATTGTTTTGTCAATAACAAACGTTCCAACAACCTACCTTTCTTGTTTTTTGATTCTAAATTTTGGAACGTTGGCAGTCTCTTTGTTTTTGGATTTATTTAATGCATCAGATTAAAACATCAATACAGACTTTACAAATTGAAGAAGTTCCGAAGTAAATTACACGCTCACACGGACAACCAGACGCGTACTCACGATTTCAACGAGGAGTTAAGTGTTGAAGATGAGAAGATGATTGAAGCTGTGAATGCTCATCATTTTGCTCCTCTGCTTATATACACAATTTCCCTTAGTTACTTCCTCGTGCATTGCGCATCATCTGACACAACTGATGAGAGAGGAACATGTCCTACAAGGTAAGAATTGAGCAAGATGATGTCACATGATTCAGTACGACCCTTTAAAGGAGATATTTCTTACGCTATGCATCGCTCTAATCGAGGGTTAGAGGGGAGAGGGAGTGGACGAGAGACAGATAATTTAGAGAGAGAGAAAAGAGAGAGAGGGAGGGAGAGAGAGAGGGAGAGAGAGAGAGAGAGAGAGAGAGAGAGAGAGAGAGAGAGAGAGAGAGAGAGAGATAGAGATAGAGATGGATGGATAATTTATTTCATTAATCATTGTATTGATTGTTACAATTTCCAGATCAGACATGGAATCGATGCATATAATCGGAATATAAAGGGTACATGTACAATCAAAAAGTGCATGAAACACACAAAAACATTGTAATAAAGCAAACAATATAGAAAAGCACACACAACACACTCCACACACACACACAGGTACCAGTGCAAACACACACACACACACACACACACACACATACACATACACATACACACACACACACACACACGCACCCTAACACACACACACACACACACACACACACTCACACACACACACATACACACACACACATACACACACACACACACACACGCACGGCGCGCACACAAACACGCACATGTACGCACACATGTAATGCAAAATGTATACATCTGAAACAATCACTGAAGGCAATGAAACACGTACAGGAAATAACATTTCCTCAAGAACAAAAGAACGTCCGCACACACACACACACACACACACATACCCGCACGCACGCACGCACGCACACATACACGCACACACACACACAGACACACACACACACACACACACACACACACACACACACACACACACACACATGGGTTTCTCCTTCAGCAGTATCCGGGCAGAAGGGACAGTCACGACTGGTGTCAGAGTGAGAAAAACGATGGCGATGGGCATTAAATGGGGAGACCCCCAGTCTAAACCTGGACAAAGCAACTTTATAAATGCTTACATTAATCATATCTAAGTATTCTTTGTGCCCAATGCAGCGTTTGAAACTGTGGTAAAATTCAAGGCGTGTACTTTCTGACAGACGTGAAAACCATTCCTATGAAAACTGGTGCCTCAATGTCTCCTTCAGATCTTCCAGAAATAACATTTCATCTGCCACCCAAGCACACAACCAAACGAAACCATAATCAGACTTGCACAAAAGGTCTTTGACATGCGTGATCCAGTTTGTTTGCCTTCTGTCGTGATTGCTAAGAAGAGACAGATATGCCATCTTTGAAAGTCGAGAGCATGATTGTTTTAACAGCCGAAACCAGTATTACACACATTTGCGGCAGCATCAATGTATAGTGGATATCTTCCCAGCTCGCCGTATATCATATTGTTGAGAGATAAACCCACAAACAAACAACAACAAACAAAAAAAACAACAAAAAAAACGCCGACATCAAAATCAGGAGTGAACAAAAGTCAATGGTTTATTCCAACACTTCATTTTAACAGACATTTAAGAATGTATTCTTTGTATGTTTGTGCAAGCAAACGTCTTTCCAAAATAGTATCGTAACAAAATGTTTTAAATAATTACTCTTTATGCGAAAGACATGTTTTTTTCTCTCTCAGAAGAGGTTTTTTTCTCATTTGCTCTGTATGACTGTGTATTGCTCCCCTGCTCTCCCTTTCTCTTTCTCCCTCTCTCTTTCTCTCTCTCTCTCTCTCTCTCTCTCTCTCTCTCTCTCTCTCTTTCTCTCTCTCTCTCTCTCTCTCTCTCTCTTTCTCTCTCTCTCTCTCTCTCTCTCTCTCTCTCTCTCTCTCTCTCTCTCTCTCTTTCTCTCTCTCTTTCTCTCTCTCTCCCTCTATCTCTGTCTGTCTCTGTCTCTCCCTCTGTCTCTGTCTCTCTCTTTCTCTGTCTGTGTCTGTCTGTCTGTCTGTCTGTCTGTCTGTCTCTCTCTCTCTCTCTCTCTCTCTCTCTCTCTCTCTCTCTCCCTCCCCCCCCCTTTCTGCATTCTGGTTACCAGTCCTTAGATTGCATGTCTGTCCAAAACACTCCGAGAAAGCATTAATGCACTACTGAATTGGTCAGAGTTTAACTGTATGTCGCTTAACCATATCAAAACAAAATAGATGCTCATAACCACACAACAGAATTGACAAAATCTTTCATCGAGCATTCCGCTCCTTTATATTAAAAATCAACTATAGGAAGAAGTGGCCAACCATAAAGTCATTGGTGTAATGATTGATAATAATTTGTCATGGACTGACCACATTGAATATATCTGGATAAGTTATCAAAAATTAAAAACTTCTTGAAAATTCACTCGCGAAAGATTTTTTTCACAATCACATTTTGTCATATGTTGACTATGCATCCACTGTATGGGATTGTGCAAGTGCTGATGTATTAAAACCTTTAACTAGTCTCTACAGAAGAGCAGATAAGCTAATTATGTTAAAAATTCACATATTCCATTTGCATCTGATTGTAAAAATGTGTAAGTATTACCATTGCAAAAAAAGAGTAATGTATATGTGACAGGGGAGGCTACCGCTCCTTTCACAGCAGACTCTGCACCCGAGTTGTTGGCCTTTAAGTCAACACCTCTGGATTGTGGAATTCTGTTTGTGATGGGGTCTGGTGGTTTCCGATTGTCTGTATGTTCATGGAAACCTTCGGGTTTGCATAACAGTTTTTATAGGGTTAAGAAATTAGCCCTAACATTTTCAATCCTGTTTGATTGCACTTCGCCTCCCGAGGTGATCGTAGTGTTTCGGCACTCGGTTACATCTGGCGCTTGCGAGCAGGGATGGGACTTGGCATGATATGTTCAGGTAATGGCATAATATGACCACTGAACATTTTCGTGCTGTTCCCATTCTGCGAACTTGGGATGGACAGTGGTCCCCCGGTTCGGAACTTCCGGACGAAGTTCATTCAAACGGGGGCGATTGTGACAGGGGAGGCTACCGCTCCTTTCACAGCAGACTCTGCACCGAGTTGTTGGCCTTTAAAGTCAAGACCTCTGGATTGTGGAATTCTGTTTGTGATGGGGTTTGGTGGTTTCCGATTGTCTGTATGCTCATGGAAACCTTGGGGTTTGCATAACAGTTTTTATAGGGTTAAGAAAATAGCCCTAACATTTTAAATCCTGTTTGAATGCACTTCGCCTCCCGAGGTGATCGTAGTGTTACGGCACTCGGTTACATATAATAAAGGTGTTATGATGCACAAAGTAACGTCAGGAAATGCACCAAAGACATTACATGATAATTTTATTTTGAACCAGAACAGATTGAAAATCATAACACTGACTCCACGTATTGACCTTTTCAAATCAAGCTTCGCCTTCTTTTTTCAGGTCCTGTGGAACTCACTAGCACTGCCAATTTGTCTTAAACATAAAGCAAACACACACAGCTTCAAAGAACATTACATGTCACACATAACGCAAAATAAAATGTGATGAATGTGTTCCTCAATTCATTTTAACTTTCTGACAATTTAATCAAAATGCTGTGAAGTGTGTTTTCATATTTTTATCTGCATGTACAGTTATGGTATGTAAAGTTTGCTTTGATAGTTCTTTGATTATATTTGTCTGTTATAGTTGACCCTATCTTACGGCAAGGGCTGGATGGAAAAAAAGCATATGTTCTTGCTTACCTATTACCCTCGATAATACAAATGTGTCTGATCTTCTCTCTCTCTCTCTCTCTCTCTCTCTCTCTCTCTCTCTCTCTCTCTCTCTCTCTCTCTCTCTCTCTCTCTCTCTCTCTCTCTCTCTCTCTCTCTCTATCTCTCTCTCTCTCTCTCTTATCTTTCTCTGTTCCTTTCCCTCTCCCCTTTTACCCTCGATTAGAGCGATGCATAGCGTAAGAAATATCTCCTTTAAAGGGTCGTACTGAATCATGTGACATCATCTTGCTCAATTCTTACCTTGTAGGACATGTTCCTCTCTCATCAGTTGCGTCAGATGATGCGCAATGCACGAGGAAGTAACTAAGGAAAATTGTGTATATAAGCAGAGGAGCAAAATGATGAGCATTCACAGCTTCAATCATCTTCTCATCTTCAACACTCAACTCTTCGTTGAAATCACAGGTGAGTAAGCGTCCATTTGTCCGTGTGAGCGTGTACTTTACTTCGGAACTTCTTCAATGTGTAAAGTCTGTGTTGATGTTTTAATCTGATGCATTTAAGTAACAAAAAATGGTTTAAAATCTTTTCAGAACAATTTTCAATTCAATATTTTGTATCGGCGTTTTAATCTGGTGCAACGAAATAATAATAATGAGACAAAAATGGAGAAAGAAAACACAAACAAACAAAAACTAAGACGAACATATGGAATATAAAAAAAATTGCTCACAACGAAATGGCTTGTAAATCTAAAATCAATGTTCTTACGTGAAAGCATTCTAATACAGCATAACAGAAGAACTGAAAAGACACATGAGCGAACTGGACTAATAATATTTATCTTATACGAAAATAGGGTGAAAGTACGTGTTTTTCCTGCGTTTGATTTAAAAAAAAGTATTCCTTTACTATTTTCAGCTCCTGTGTCGATGTTAAAGTTATCTGTGTATTTCAAAGTTTGCGAGAGAAAATATACAGTTACTGTTTTAAGCTTTAAAAGTTGTCAAGCCTTTATTGTGTGGAATGGTGCAGAGTAAAGGAGATATTTGAATTATGTGTGATATTCTTATTCATTTACCTCCTATGTATGTATTTTCTTATGTACTCATTTAATTTGTTTACGCTCTCTTGTGCAGTTCAACATGAACAGTCTTGCCGTTTTCGTTCTTGTCGCTCTGGTGGCCGCCGCCTCTGCTTCTCCCGTCGGTCTGGGCTACGGACTGGGCGGTTTGGGCTTGGGTGGCTACGGACTGGGCGGTATTGGCTTGGGTGGCTTGGGTGGCTTTGGACTGGGCGGCTTGGGCGGCTTCGGAATGGGCGGCTACGGACTGGGAGGCTTCGGACTTGGCGGATACGGACTGGGCGGCCTTAGAATGGGATTCGGTGGAATCGGATACGGCAGGGGACTCGGCATGGGTTTTGGCGGCGGATTCGGAAAATACTACGGTTGAGCTTTACCTTGTGCATATATAGGTAAGAAGAACGCTGAAAGAATGTTTCGAGTTGATACACTTTACATGTCATGTGTATGACTTCTGAGGTTTTATTTGTGTGTTCGTAACTATCAGTCGGGTTTTGTTTTACCAGTGACGATTTATATGTGAGGAAAATATCTAGCTGTTTCTGTATGTCAGTCTGTCTGTCTCTGTTTCTCTGGCTCCGTCTGTACGTCTGGTTCTCCCTGTTTGTATCTATCTTTATTCTTATATAATTATATGTTTCACTCTCATTTACCCTCTCTCTGCGTCAGTGCGTGTCTGCGTGTGTGGTGTGTATGTGCGTGTGCGTGTTTGTATGGGTATAATTATGTGAGTGTCTCCGTCTCTCTGTCTTTGTCTCTTCCCCTCTCTCTTTATCCTTCTCTCTCTCTCCATCCCCTCACTTTCCTCCCTCTTTCTTCTCTCTCTCTATGTCTGTTTGTGTATCTAATTCTGGCTGGCAGGTTGGTTGCCGGTGTGACGTTTTCATCTTTCGCCGTGTTGATATTTCGCGGCTTCGGGCTCGGCCCGCGGCCTCGTTGATCTAGTATAAACTCTAAACTGAACAAAAAAAACACCCTTCGATAGTACTGATGAGCGACCTTGTGTACCTTACATTCATGGGGCCAAATTTGTGCAACCAATTTGTTTTATTTAACTTAGAAATTTGATTCATCCTAAAATGTTTTCCTTCTTACTCAAGGGACGTAACCACTCAGTACACGTTTTCGAAGAATTCGATTTTGGGGGTGAAATCTATTAAATTTTACCACCAATTTTCTTCACGTGCAAGAAACTGACATGCTTTTCGTCCATAAATAATTTCACTTCTTAATTTTACCAGGAAACAACATTTCAGTCTTGAGTATTATGTCGAGGGGGAAATATGTACACAGGCGAAAGATGAAATCGTGACACCGGGCTGGTTGTCCGACTAGCCTTCCGCTCTGCCTGCCTCTATCTGTCGGTCTTTCTGTTTTATACTGGTTTAGTAAGTATCAAGACAATTGACTTCACAACAAAAAAACAGACATTTGAAATATGACTCATGACATCAATTGCATTTCCAAGCGTCACGAATACTTTTTCTTTACAATACAAAAGACGTGTAAACTCAAAGCTTTATAAACTATAAACTCTTTCTCTCTCTTCTTATATTGCTGTGTCCTTAACTTTGAGAGAGAGATTTGTGAGCAAGAGAGTCACGATGTTGCCAGTTGGTCATTTTGTTTGATCATTAGATCATGTTTGTTTTATATGAATATGAATATGCTGACCCTGCATGTGTATAAAAAAAAACCATCTAAATGCATATTTGTTTGTCTGTTTCAGGATCCTTGCAGCGTGAATTTGCGTGAACTTGCTTTGCGAAAGTCGACAAATGGTTGTATGTTTGTTATGAAACAACTGAATAAATCCAAATATTGAAGTGAACGCTGTAATCAAGTGGCCTGTGTCCGTGCGAAAAAGAAACAAACACACACACACACACACACACACACACACACACACACACACACACTCACACACACACACACACACACAAATACACATACACACACACATATATATACACACACACACACATATATATATATATATGTTTATACACACACATACACACACACTCTCTCTCTATCTCTCTTACACACACACACACACACACACACACACACACACACACACACACACACACACACACACACACACACACACATTGAATCGCGCGCGTGCACAGACGAAGAAAGTGAATACACAACACAATTAAACAATAACAATAGTCCATAGTTGTAATCGGTGTCCAAAAATGTTTTCACATCCTCACTATACCTCATTTAAAGTGTAGTTTTGTTTCCCCTGAAATGGACAATATCCATGAATAGCCTATAAGACATGTTATCTTTCATGCATTTCATGACTCAGGGCATAAGTTCCACCAAGTACTTAAGGACAGACTAGTGTATATAAATCTCGGGTCAGATTCATTTAAAATATTGTGCATAAGTTCCTTCAAGCAATATGCAGACATCCCTGAAAAGAAAAGCTAGGGGAGGTCATACCATTTTTTTATGATTTTTTTGGGAGAAGTCGGATGAGATTTTCTCCAAAACACTGGAATGGGATCGTCATTGTCATTTAAGCCGTACAAAATTAGAACAAATCATAAACTTAGAGTATAAGCGTGCGAACACAAGAACCCCAAGTCAAATCAATGCCACAATTGAGCACAGATAGGTTCATCATATTCAGTATCCTAACCACAAGAAAATCACGTTTTATCATACGGATTTCTCAAAATTTGTTTCTGCCCCAACCCAACTCCTACGTCCTGACAGACAAAAATGAACAAAAAGTGAGATTGTCAATTTATTGTGTTGTTCATTTGAAATTGTTTGTTAGTGTTGTTCTCAGAAATGCAACCAGTTTTTGTGATATGAAACCCTGGGAACCACTTGATCAGGCGTGCATGCATTTTGTGTTCACATGGTGACGATAAGCTCTTGGCAGAGAAACAAGTACCCACAAGAGAGTAGTTCAAGGTTTACGCCCTCACGGCAAAGCTATTGGGGGCATTATTCCCCGATTTCACCCCGACTTTAGATGAGATACACAAGTGTATGCGTGTTTAGGTGGTATCAGCCATCTGCACTTATGGCAGAATGACCGAGGTCTTTTACGTGTCACCGTGGTAAACACGGAAGTGGGACATGGATACAATATCAGGGTCTGCACATGAGAATGACCCGTGTCCATCCCGGCCCGGATTCGAACCCGCGACCCCAGGATCACAAGTCCTGTGCTCTAAAGTAAGGGAAGTAACTCCTTGTAGAAATAATTCAAATGACGTCAAAAAGGAGGGGAAGTAACTTGAATTATTCCCCCCTCTGTTTCTTTCTCTCTGTAAACTTGTAGGGCTAGTTATTTTTCGGTAACTTACCCAACAACCAAAATCACTTACCCAACAACGGGCCTGAATCCTCGATAGCTCATGGGTAGAGACTGTACACATTGTGGATCTACTTTTTGTGACTCAAAAGTTCAAAACACTCTAATGTACAAAATATACATTTCTGGAGCAAACAATACAACCATACCGCATTTTAAACCAGCAACTACAGGCTTGAACACATGAATCTCAATATAAAATCCATGAGTTTGGTTGTTTTCTGAATTCAGATCTGCAGTGCACAATCGTTTATCGCTAGCAAGATTCCAAGGAAAAGTAACTCTCATACTTTGTCTAGCGACACGAGTAGTTCCCCTTCCAGATTTCGGCTGCATCGACAAGACTGCAATCCGACGGTCAGTTTTCAACAATATTTCATTTTATAAACAGATCACACGCAATCAATTGCAAACATTTAATCAACTTAAAGAACATGCAGCGGTTTCATACACTATTTTGCACCAGAAAACTGAACTTCATACAGTTTTTAACGTTGGAACACGGGTGTAAAACTTCGTCTGCTAGTCACATTCGAGGAAAGAACATTTCCTGAGCGATACCAAAACATGAACAGAACACACACTATCTGCCTTTACCGCCACAGCAGAATGACAACATAACTGTGTACTTGATTTTAGTTCAAAACATGGAAACTGACAAGAAGTGTTAACAGAATTGAATGATTTGCGAGGAACTATGCAACCGCGCATTAATCGATCGCCTGCGCAGGGGAATATGATTCGATCAAATTTTCGCACAAAAACTCCTCTTTTTTTTTAATAACTAAAGAAAGGAGGAATAAAGTGGTTACATACCTCGTCTCAGTGATTATCAAAAATAATGGTCTGAAGCTCGCATTTTTCATGATCCGCAAACTTCGACCATTATTTTTGATAATCACTGAGACTCGGCATGTAACCTCTACTTCACACTCTACTCTTAAGATAAAGATTGTTTTTGTAAAGGTCAGATGCATAAACGTCACCACAAGTATCAAGTTCCTCATCCCTGGTTTTCTCAAACACCTTCAGGTTTATTCTCAGTTTTACAACTCTGATTGTATGAGGTTACATTCGTGGGATTTATAAAAAAAAATGTCTGTGTTTTCGCGACAAGTTGTATATTTACAACAAGGCCATTTTTCTACTCATGACAACAATGTGTTTTAAGGCTCAAAGAAACAATAGGTAGCACCCTTAAAACGTCCAGAGGCTGCTTATAATGTACAATCTACATAGCTTATAGGACATTATATATTGTAACCAACATTTAATCAACTTTGTTTGGTAAGTGCAAAAGTTTCATCCTTTCATCTCGTAACTTTAATTTTCATGTACTGATACAGATATCGCTCACTTGTGCCAATCAGTAAATTGTGCCAACGTACTTTAAAAGCGAAGTCACAACACAGACATTTGTACTCGTTTGTGCGTGTGTTTGTGTGTGTATGTGTGTGCGTGTGTGTGTGTGTGTGTGTGTGTGTGTGTGTGTGTGTGTGTGTGTGTGTGTGTGTGTGTGTGTGTGTGTGTGTGTGTGTGTGTCAGACAGAGAGACAGACAGGCAGACCGAAAGATAGGAGAGATGGACAGACAGACAGAATATCACGTAGTCGAAAATCAAATAGAGAGCCAAACGGACAGGAACAATCATACTGTGATTCTCTCTCTCTCTCTCTCTCTCTCTCTCTCTCTCTCTCTCTCTCTCTCTCTCTCTCTCTCTCTCTCTCTCTCTCTCTCTCTCTCTCTCTCTGTCTCTCTCTCTCTCTCTCTCTCTCTCTCTCCCTGTCTTTCTCACAGCAGTGGAAACAAGTACAAATAGAATACATATCATATTTCATTTTCATTTTATTTTTATTGCAGACAGCACCCAACGTGGGACATTTGGGTTAAACAGTATCACAGTGAAGAAGAGGAAAATAGCCCAGGACCTGAAACAAAAGAAATCATAATTCCTGCAGATGTGCGAACAATGGAACACATTGACACATGTTTTGTTTTGGTTTTTTAGTGTTAAAATACGGGGAAGTGAAAGAGACAGAGATGGAGAGAGAGAGGAAGGGTATAGAGAGAAAGTGGAGGGAAGGGGCAGACAGATATCCATAGAAAGAGATAGAGATAGAAGAAAGAGAACGAGAGAGAGAGAGAAGATAGAGGGAGGACAGTGAGGAGGGGATGGAGAGAGAGAGAAGGATAAAGAGAGAGGGAGAGAGACAAAGACAGAGAGACGGAGACACGCACATATACCCATACAAACACGCACATGTGAGACATACAAATAAGTATAAAGATAGATAACTTACAGGAAGAATCAGACGTACAGACGGAGCCAGAGAGACAGAGACAGAGTGACTGACAGACAGAAACAGCTAGATATTTTTCTCACACATAAATCGTCACAGGTAAAACACACAAAAAACGACCGATAATTACCTCAGAAGTCATACACATGTAAAGTGTATGAGCTCGAAACATTCTTTCAGCGTTCTACTTACCTATATATGCACAAGTTAAAGCTCAACCGTAGTATTTTCCGAATCCGCCGCCAAAACCCATGCCGAGGCCCTTGCCGTATCCGATTCCACCGAATCCCATTCTAAGGCCGCCCAGTCCGTAGCCGCCCAGTCCGAAGCCCCCCAGTCCGTAGCCGCCCATTCCGAAGCCGCCCAAGCCGCCCAGTCCGAAGCCGCCCAAGCCGCCCAAGCCGATGCCGCCCAGTCCGTAGCCACCCAAGCCCATACCACCCAGTCCGTAGCCCAGACCGACGGGAGAAGCAGAGGCGGCGGCCACCAGAGCGACCAGGACGATGACGGCAAGACTGTTCATGTTGAACTGCAACACAAGTAAATGGTGCAAAAAAATGCTATAATGTATGTGTGCATTTTCTTGATTTAATGTTTGTAGACTGAGGAGGTAGCAGAGCAAATTACATCATTACATTTAAGACTTATTCCAGTGAGAGTTTTGCAGACTATTTCACTGTAGTCACTTTTGTTTCTTTGCCTATCCTGCATGGTTATGTGAATTCCACAGCAAAAGCGGCTGAAAGTAAGAGATGTTAACCTGATGTAAAACTGCACAATATTGGCATTAAACGCGCACATATCGATCTGCATTCAACTAAATGGTTGTAATATCCACGCTTTAATCGGAGTAACACAACACAAACTAGATTTCTTAAACAAATGATAGAGAGAGAGAGAGAGAGAGAGAGAGAGAGAGAGAGAGAGAGAGAGAGAGAGAGAGAGAGAGAGAGAGAGAGACAGCCAACCAGAGACACACACAGACTACTTACCTTTGGATGCTGGACACTGGAGTGTTGACCTGTGAAGGTGAGAGTCAGTGAGTTGTGAATGGTCAAGGAATAGCCTACCCCTTATATACTGCTCATATCGTCCCATCACTTCCTCTAATACTGTCACACTGATGATGCAGCGAATGCAGAGCATGCATTTCTGACAAATCGCGTAATGTCCAGTTATGTGTATTAGGTGTCACTCTTTCGTCAATGACCGGAGTAAACAGATTCACTAAAATCGTGACACCGCAACATTTATGATCATTTTCTTCTCAGACTAACAATATTCTGTTTGACGGATTTGATATTGCCCCTTGCCTCTGCCTATCAAACACCGCAGCCATTGTATGAAAAAAGACTAGTTCAAAAGGCTGGAGTGATTGCGAATGACAAAAAAACATCACGTACATGGAACTGAATGTGGTTTTGTGCATACATCCTACGGTTTAACGATGAGAGTACGTGATGTTATTTACTAATAATTTCATTAGTTAGTATATGTATTATAATTATTTAAATGCGCATAACCATGTCGTTTTTAGCAACACCACTATAATTTCTCATTCTTGTGAAAATAAAGTGAGTATGATGTGATTTGACGGAAATCACGTACAGACACACACGCAGACACACGCAAACACACATTGACACACAGACAGACAGTGACTGACACTCACGCACACACACACACACACAACAACATCACCACCACCACCACCTCCACCACCACCAACACTGAACAACAACAACAACAACAAAAACAGCAACAAGCAAACAGACAAACAAACAAACAAAAACACAAACAGACAGAAACACAAACAAACAAACACACGTATGCATATCCTACAAGGAAGACGTTTTTACTCTTTCGTCTCTGACTCGAGTAAACAGAACTGGCTTCATGATCACCATTGCTTCAGGGCACAAATTTGATGTTCCTCCCTCATATTACATGATTTTGTTTGATGAATGTGTTACTAATTGTCGCTACCACCTTTCCCCTTTCCACCACCACTACATGCACACTCCCACTCGTACTCACGTCAACCGAATAATTATATTATCCCCTCAGCCCTCTCACCCCCCCCCCCCCCCCCCTCGCCCACCACTGCACCACTTCCGAAACAACTCCAACTGCACTTTGAATAAGAGAAGAAATAGTAAATAATGCAAATAAGTCACATCATATAAAGGAAAGGTTTATTTATTACCACTTTTTTTCTGATAGGCGTGCACACAAAAATACATAACTTATAGCCACAACGCGACATAGTCAAACAGACAAATAACAATATGCATGTCATGGGCGCTTGTGCAAGCATGTGTGTGTGCGCGCGCGTGTGTGTGTGTGTGTGTGTGTATGTGTGTGCCTGTGTGTGTGTGTGTGTGTGTGTGTGTGTGTGTGTGTGTGTGTGTGTAAGTTAATGCCTGCCTGTCCGTCTGTCTGTCTGTCTGTCTGCCTGTCTGGATGTATGTGTTTATGTTTGTTTAAATCAACTTTACAGATACGATTTTCTTTTACAACATATCGAGAAAAAGAAAAAAAAGTAACTTACACAACATTAATACAGTACCACATTTCTTGCGAGAGTAATCACATTTCAGATTTTCATTCTGCAACTGCTCGCAAATCGTGTGTTGTTCATTCATTTGTCGGGTTGGTCTACTGACACCATCTTTCCGCCACAGCGTTGTTTTTCGAAGCAATCAAAGTTGACAGATGCATAGGGAACAAAAAAGTGACTACAAAACAAAAAAATACAGTACGGCATTTCCTGCGAGAGTACATACATTTCAGATTTGTATCCCTTCAACTGTTTGCAAATCGTGTGTTAATTGTTTATTCATTTGTCCGGTTGGTTTACTGGCACCAACTTTCCGTCGCCACAGCGTTGTTTTTCGAAGCAATCAAAGTTGACAGATGCCTGCCTACTTTTTGTGCAGAGTTGGTACTTTCTGATGAAATAATTTCGTAACTGATACCAGTGTCATTTTCCGAAATAATTAAGCAAAAAATGGACTAATCGGCACAGGAAGCAGCCAGGCTGTGGATTGTCCATGTGTGTTCAAGTGGGAGGATGCTCTTATCACACTGAAAATCGTGGGCAGATCTGTAATGAACTTCTTCATTTCCTTGGAACAAAAATATGTGATGAATTTCCTCTTCTTCTCCTTCGTCAGAAAATCAGCGATAAACTTTTCCTTCTTCTCCTTCGTCAGAAAATCAGCGATAAACTTTTCCTTCTTCTCCTTCGTCAGAAAATCAGCGATAAACTTTTCCTTCTTCTCCTTCGTCAGAAAATCAGCGATAAACTTTTCCTTCTTCTCCTTCGTCAGAAAATCAGCGATAAACTTGTCCTTCTTCTCGTTCGACTGAGAATCTGCGATGAACTTCTCCTTCCGCATGTTTGTCAGAAAGTCTGTGTTTCACTTAACCTTCTTCTTGTTCGTCAGAGAATTGTGACAAACATCTACTTCTCCTTGTCCGTCAGAAAATCTGTGATAAATTTCTCCTTCTTTTGGTTTGTCAGATAATCTGTGATGAACTTCTCCTTCTCGTTGTAAAGTTATTTGTTGATTCCAATACTTCTTATTCTCTCCGGTGCCAGTAGATTGGATCTGCATAAATCTCACTCATTTACTTTTTTCTTTTTTTCCCCGTAACGATGTATATAAGAACAAGGTCTCTACTCTTATAGCCATAGGAGATAAGTCCTTCTCTATTAGGGCGGGGACCAGATGCGAAAGATGAGGGACGGTATGCAGGAGTAGATGTTAACTAAAGCCTCTGACGTCAACTCTTGCACAGCCGCCCAGAGCGTTGCATTTTTGCTTAACCTCAGAACTGATTAAATTAAAGAATGAACTTGTCTTGCTTTATCTTATTGTTTGTATTTGAAACGCTTGATTTTCTTTCTTTCTTAGATCTTGTCACTGTGGCTCTGCGTCTGCCTCCAATGATACTGGAAGTCGTAGCTAACGAAGGCGGTGCACGCACGCGCACACACACACACACACACACACACACACAAACAAAAAATACACACACACGCACTGACACGCACGCACGCACGAACGAACGCACGAAATGGCATGTTATTGAAACAATTACCAATGATTGCCTCGCCTGTGTCTTCTGAGCGAGTTTCTTGAAAAATTTCCAAGACTAATAAGTATATTATCTGTATCCTCAGTATTTGTCTGTCTGTCTACTCAACAGACCGCTAGGTGAATGTAACGTTTTGTCAGAAATAAAACGTTCCAGTCACATACCATCCTTGTTTTATTGATTTATGGTTTGCCAGACAGCAAGTTGCAGCGTGTTGTTAATGATATATGATGACCAGTGTAGTCTCATCCTTGTTAGTTAGAGGAAGTTGATGAATATTTGTCTTTGCTCTTAATTCACATGAGACAAGTAAAAAAATAGTAAGAAAACGTACAAGATATGGCTGAATAAAGGAACAAATACGGTAACCGACCTAATTACTGACGAGAACGGTTAGTAGAACATATTATCAGATATATGATTTGATGAATAAACAACCTTGTCTGTTTGTGTGATTGTTTGTTTGTTTGTTTGTTTGTTTCTTGTGTGTGTGTTTGTTTGTTTGACTTGTTTTGTTTGTTTGCTTGCTTTGTATTGTTCTTTCTTTCGTAAATTCTTTCTTTCTTGCTTGCTTTGTATTGTTCTTTCTTTCTTAAATTCATTCTTTCTTGCTTGCTTTGTATTGTTCTTTCTTTCTTAAATTCATTCTTTCTTGCTTGCTTTGTATTGTTCTTTCTTTCTTAAATTCATTCTTTCTTGCTTGCTTTGTATTGTTCTTTCTTTCTTAAATTCTTTCTTTCTTGCTTGCTTTGTATTGTTCTTTCTTTCTTAAATTCATTCTTTCTTGCTTGCTTTGTATTGTTCTTTCTTTCGTAAATTCTTTCTTTCTTGCTTGCTTTGTATTGTTCTTTCTTTCTTAAATTCATTCTTTCTTGCTTGCTTTGTATTGTTCTTTCTTTCTTAAATTTTTTCTTTCTTGCTTGCTTTGTATTGTTCTTTCTTTCTTAAATTCATTCTTTCTTGCTTGCTTTGTATTGTTCTTTCTTTCGTAAATTCTTTCTTTCTTGCTTGCTTTGTATTGTTCTTTCTTTCTTAAATTCATTCTTTCTTGCTTGCTTTGTATTGTTCTTTCTTTCTTAAATTTTTTCTTTCTTGCTTGCTTTGTATTGTTCTTTCTTTCTTAAATTCATTCTTTCTTGCTTGCTTTGTATTGTTCTTTCTTTCGTAAATTCTTTCTTTCTTGCTTGCTTTGTATTGTTCTTTCTTTCTTAAATTCATTCTTTCTTGCTTGCTTTGTATTGTTCTTTCTTTCTTAAATTTTTTCTTTCTTGCTTGCTTTGTATTGTTCTTTCTTTCTTAAATTCATTCTTTC